>NC_090443.1:496927285-497235410 GCF_031143425.1 Pleurodeles waltl | reverse complement strand
ATACAGTCCATACAGTGGGTGGCCTGCCCACTGGGCCATCCTGGGGAGAGCAAAGCCACAGTCCATACAGTCCATACAGTGGGTGGCCTGCCCACTGGGCCATCCTGGGGAGTGCAAAGCCACAGTCCATACAGTCCATACAGTGGTTGGCCTGCCCACTGGGCCATCCTGGGGAGTGCAAAGCCACAGTCCAAACAGTCCATAACAGACTCCACTGCCACTGGAGGAGGCATGTTGGCCAGAGGACATCCTGCAGCCCTGCCCGAGACAGATCCTGCCCTGCCACGTCTGCCAAAGGGCCATCGGTTCTTGCCTGGAAGGGCCCAGTTCAGCGGTTCTTGAGACGGCGGTCCCCAGCGGAGCGGTGCTGGAGACGGCAGGGCCCAGTTCAGCGGTTCTTGCCTGGAAGGGCCCAGTTCAGCGGTTCCTGCCTTGAAGGGCCCAGTTCAGCGGTTCTTGAGACGGCGGTCCCCAGCGGAGCGGTGCTGGAGACGGCGGGGCCCAGTTCAGCGGTTCTTGCATTGAAGGGCCCAGTTCAGCGGTTCTTGCCTTGAAGGGCCCAGTTCAGCGGTTCTTGCCTTGAAGGGCCCAGTTCAGCGGTTCTTGAGACGGCGGTCCCCAGCGGAGCGGTGCTGGAGACGGCGGGGCCCAGTTCAGCGGTTCTTGCCTGGAAGGGCCCAGTTCAGCGGTTCTTGCCTTGAAGGGCCCAGTTCAGCGGTTCTTGCCTTGAAGGGCCCAGTTCAGCGGTTCTTGCCTTGAAGGGCCCAGTTCAGCGGTTCCTGAGACGGCGGTCCCCAGCGGAGCGGTGCTGGAGACGGCGGGGCCCAGTTCAGCGGTTCTTGCCTGGAAGGGCCCAGTTCAGCGGTTCTTGCCTTGAAGGGCCCAGTTCAGCGGTTCTTGAGACGGCGGTCCCCAGCGGAGCGGTGCTGGAGACGGCGGGGCCCAGTTCAGCGGTTCTTGCCTGGAAGGGCCCAGTTCAGCGGTTCTTGCCTTGAAGGGCCCAGTTCAGCGGTTCTTGAGACGGCGGTCCCCAGCGGAGCGGTGCTGGAGACGGCGGCCATTCTATGGCTAACTGCTCATTGCCTGGTGGTGCCCTCCTGGGCAGCGGGGATGGTGCTCCTTCAATGCCCACCTGGGCTGTGGGTGGTGGGGCCCTCCTGGCCAGCTGGGCTGGGTCCTCCCTAGGCAGCGGCTATGGGGGTGGTGGGCTCTCCCGGGGCAGCTGTGCCGGTTCCTCCCTGGGCAGCGGCTATGGGGGTTGCGGGCTCCTCCTGGGCAGCTGTGACGGGTCCTCCATGGGCAGCAGGCCTGCTGCCTGACTTCTCCGCCTTGCTGCCCTTGCCCTCCTTAGTCGGGAGTCTGTGGCCCTTTTCTCCCTTTGGAGCTGTGGCTGTTGACGGTGGCTGGCTAGTGTCCTGGGGGGATATAGAACCCGGGCTCCTGCGGCGCCCCTTCCGCCTTCTGCTCCTCTTCCCAGGGGGTGGGCTGGCTGTCCCCTTGCTGCTGGGCGAAGATCCAGACCTGCGGGCTGGTGGGCTCCAATACCCCTGCACCCTTGTCAAGGGGGCTGCAGGGCTGGTGGTGGCTGAGGTGCTCTTCTTACCCCGACGAGAAGGAGGGGGGGGGCTCAGGGTCAGGAAAGAAGGTAGCAGTAGAGAGATAGATTTTCCTGGGACAATGGATAGTGGTAGGTACAGTGGGTATGGGAGTGGAGGGAGAGGATGTGGTTGTAGGCGAGACAAGTTTGCTGTCTTTGGGTGCAGGTGCAGGAGCGGGAGGCTGTCGTGAGGTGGATGGCTGTTGGGTGGGTGGGTGGCTGCGTTTGTGTGGTGTGGAAGAGGGGGTGACAGACACAGTGGGAGAGGACACAGGGGACGTGTAAATGGCAGTGGGGGTGGTGACTGCACGTGTGCGGACTGTACTGGAAGGTGTGCTGGTGATGGTAACACTGGCTGATGGTGAGGTGAATGAAGGTGTGAGTGTAGACGTCACAGGGAGGGAGGAGGGAGACGAGGAGGTGGGGGTCACAGAGGTGGTAGTGACTGTTGGCATGTCTGCATCGGAATGTTGCTTGTGTGAATGTCTGCGTGATCTGTGGTGCTTATGTTTGGATGAGCTGCTCTTGGGTGTTGAGGTGTGTGCAGGCTGGTCTGATGGTGTGGGTGGGACAGGCAGAGGAACAGGAGACTGGGAGGAGGGAGTTAGTAGAGGGAGGCAGGAGACAGGGACAATGGCTGCCGTCAGTGCTGAGGCCAGAGCCTGGAACGATCGCTGATGGGCAGCCTGACCCGAATGAATGCCCTCCAGGTACGGATTGCTGCGATGAACCTCCCTCTCCACCCCCTGGATGGCATTCAAAAGGGTAGTCTGCCCAACAATGAGCGTTCGGAGGAGGTCAATGACCTCCTCACTGAGGGCAGCGGGGGTAACAGGGGCAGGGCCTGAGGTGCCTGGGGCGAAGGAGATGCCCGGCTTCCTGGCAGAGCGGGCACGGGGCGAACGCTGAGGGGCTGCTGGGAGGGCGGAGATGGTGCGCTGGGTGGCGGCTGTACCTGTAATGGCGGGGGGCACGGATGGTGCCACCCCCGCAAGGGAGCTCCCTTCCGAGGACGTGTCCGTGTCGCTGCAGGGTCCAGTCGTCCCCGTTGTGGAGCTCCCCTCGCCCTCCGTCTCAGTGGTCCAGTCAGACTCTGTGGCATGGCCCTCCTGGGCCATGTGAGATGCAGCTCCCTGCTGCCCCGATGCCACTTCTCCTCCGCCTGATGATGCTGATGCACACAAGCACAGAAAGACAAACAAAAAGGGGGGGGGGGAGAGAGAAATAAAGAGATTTTGAGTACATGGATCACCGGTACAGTTAGCGGACATGACAGACACAGATGCCCCCTGCACTAAGTTGCGCACTTGGGGTCCCCTACGCATTCCGTGGAACATGCCCTACACGCCTAGAGTTGACAACTGCACCCATGGATGACACGGCCCAGGGATGGCTGTACTGGCACACTACTGAGGGTGGTGGCTGGGGACACAGGGGCTTACGGGGGTGCCCAGCCTACAGATATCGCCCTGGCCTAGGGGGACCCACAGCCCTCCTCCCCCACCCAGACACCTCCACTGCGTGACAACAGAGTAGATTATGCTTGTACTCACCCCCTTGTGTCTGCTGTGCTGCCCTCACGCGCCCATCCAAATCAGGGTAGGCCACCGCCAGGATCCGGAACATCAGGGGGGTCAGTTGACGGCAGGCACCCCGCCTACGTTGGGAGGCCATCCCCAGCAGAGACTCGGCGGTCTTCTTGGTCCCGCGGCGGATGTCCTCCCACCTCTTGCGGCAGTGGGTGCCCCGTCGATGGTGGACCCCCAGGGTCCGGACTTCCTTGGCGATGGCACGCCAAATCCCGATCTTCTCATGGGCGCGGACCTATGTGACACGTACAGGGAGGGAGAAATACCACGTTCAAGTTTGTCTGCATTATCGTTGCCAGTGGCCCAACGCCCCCCATCCCCGCCAGGCCCAACATGCCCCCCATCCCCGCCAGGCACCCCGCCAGGCCCAACATGCCCCCCATCCCCGCCAGGCCCCCCGCCATGCCCCCCGCCAGGCCCAACATGCCCCCCATCCCCGCCAGGCCCCCCGCCAGGCCCAACATGCCCCCCATCCCCGCCAGGCCCCCCGCCAGGCCCCCAAGCCAGCCAGCGGCCCCAAATCCATATTGAATTAAACTCACTTGTTGGTCTGGAGGACCGTAGAGTAGCGCATACTCGGGGAGGACCCCATCCACAAGTTTCTCCAACTCTTCTCCAGTGAAGGCAGGGGCCCTTTCCCCAGGCGCAGCAGCCATTGTCCCTTCCAGACCGAAGTCACAGCAACACTTGCAGTATAGGTCCTCTCCTGTGAAAGTTCAAGTCGCAAGTGAATAAGTAGATAGAAAATGGCGGTCACGTCCACGGCGGTGCGTACCGCGGCGGTGCGTACCGCCACCGCCGGCGCCCTTCGCCATTGGCTCCTGAAACCCATAGGCTTCAATGTTAACCAATGCGGCTTTGCGCCGCGGTCTTCGACCGCCTACCGCCACGGTGTGCCACGCCAGCGCATTGACCTCACATCCCATTGTCACACTTCACAGGTCAGGCAGCCGCCATTTCGAGGGTCCACATGGCTCAATTTCAACTGCGTCACACAGGCCTAGGCCTTGCATAGCCACTCAGACACGCCATTCACTGCATAGAGAATCGTTTACTGTGCAAGCTGTGAGTACGTACCTGTGGGTTGCTTGACTGTGTGCTCCATGTTGTCCTTCCTAGGCACCGTCCGCTGGGTTTGGCGAGGAGACGGATGAATCCTCCCGTGTACAGGCCGCTGGTGGACCTGTCGACAATGGAAGCACGCCACATTATCCTGACCTACCGGCTTGACCGTGCCACTATACATGAACTGTGTGCCCAGCTGGAGCCCGACCTGATGTCCCCCATCCGCCAACCCACAGGGATTCCCCCTCTGGTGCAGGTCCTGTCAGTACTCCACTTCTTGGCAAGTGGGTCATTTCAGACAACAGTGGGAATTGCTTCTGGGATGTCTCAGCCCATGTTTTCGAAGGTGTTATCCAGAGTGTTGTCGGCCCTGATGAAAAACATGAGGAGCTACATCCTTTTCCCTGAGGTGGGCGAATTGGCTGCAGTGAAGGGTGATTTCTATGCCCTTGGACATATTCCCAACGTCATTGGTGCCATTGATGGGACCCATGTGGCTTTGGTTCCCCCAAGAGACAGGGAGCAGGTGTACAGGAACAGAAAAAGTTACCATTCCATGAACATCCAGGTGGTGTGTTTGGCTGACCAGTACATCTCGCATGTAAATGCCAAATTCCCTGGGTCAGTGCATGACGCCTACATCCTAAGGAATAGCAGCATCCCTTACGTGATGGAACAGCTAGAGAGACACCGTGTATGGCTATTGGGGGACTCTGGGTACCCCAACCTGTCGTGGCTACTGACCCCAGTAAGGAATCCCCGGACCAGGGCAGAGGAACGGTACAATGAGGCCC
Source organism: Pleurodeles waltl (assembly GCF_031143425.1). NCBI lineage: Eukaryota > Metazoa > Chordata > Amphibia > Caudata > Salamandridae > Pleurodeles > Pleurodeles waltl. The sequence goes on along the minus strand of NC_090443.1, from coordinate 497,230,365 downwards.
ATGGGCGTACTAGGAGGGTGATCAAACGCACCTTCGGCCTCCTAAAGGCCAGGTTTCGGTGCCTGCATATGACAGGTGGATCCCTAATGTACTCACCTAAGAAGGTGTGTCACATCATCGTGGCCTGCTGCATGCTTCACAACCTGGCTTTGCGCCGCCAGGTGCCTTTCCTGCAGGAGGATGGTCCAGATGGTGGTGTTGTGGCAGCTGTGGAACCTGTGGAGAGTGAAGAGGAGGAAGACGACGGGGATGAAACAGACAACAGGGACAGAATCATTGCACAGTACTTCCAATAGGACACAGGTAACAATTCAAACATAATTTTGTTAATGTAAACTACTCTCCTGCATCTCTGCTGCCTGTCTATTTGCCCCAGTGTATGATGACTGAGTTCTGGCTTTTCCCTCCCTATTTCAGATCTGGGGTCCCCACTACGAGTCCTGTGCTTCGTTTCCCCATGGACTACAGCTTTGTGGCAGCTGTTTGTTGACTTCACTATGTACAAGGACATATTTGCACTGTCATGTCAATTACAATATTTTGAATTCACAGCCAGACTCCAGATAGTTTTGTGCAAAATAGGTGTTTATTTCAGTGCTCAAAATGGGATGGGTGGTTTCAAGTGGGTGGGGGCTATGGTGAAGGAATGTCCATGGCAGAGTCCAGAGTAACAGTCACACAGGTGCATTGTCCATAGGCCTGTGGAGAGATGGAGCATGGGCAGTTCAAGGATGGACAGGGTGACAATGTGGGACAGTGGGATGACATCAGGTGGTATCCTTTGCTGGCGGGGGTCTTGACATCCTACTCTGTCTTCTTGCGAGATCTCAGGGCCCTCTTGCGGGGTGGTTCTTCTCCTGCAGGAGGTGGGGGTCTGGTGGGCTGCTGTTGTGCGGGGGCCTCCTGTCCACTAGCGCCGGCGGAGGTGGTTGGCTGTTCTTGGTCCAGGCTAGTGGCAGGGGCCCTTTGTTGTTGTTGAGTGTCCGTCCTGGTGTTGATGAGTTCCTGCAGCAGCCCTACCATGGTAACCAGGGTGGAGGTGAGGGCTCTGATGTCCTCCCTGTACCCCCGATAGTGTTCCTCCTGCAGTACCTGGATCTCCTGGAACCGGGCCAGTACCGTCGCCATCGTCTCCTGGGAGCGGTTGTATGCTCCCATGATGGTGGTGAGGGCCTCGTGGAGAGTGGGTTCCCTGGGCCCGTCCCCCCCCCTGTCGCACAGCTGCCCTCCGAGTTGCCCTGTTTCCCTGGGCCTCTGCCCCCTGGCCGGTGTGCCCACTACCACTGCCCCCAGGTCCCTGTTGTTGTTGGGGTGGTGGGTTATCCTGGGTGCCCTGTAGTGGTAGACACACCGCAGATTGACGCGCCCTGGAGACAGAGGCATGGGCCCGCTGGGTGGGAGCTGTGCTGGTGTTCCCAGAGGGGTTTGGGTCTGTAGTGGCCTGTGCCTGTGTGAGGGGAACCGACTGTCCAGAGGTCCCCGATGGTCCGGGCTGGTCATCAGTGTCCAGGTCGACAGAGCTGCTGTCATCGCTGACGGCCTCTTGGGTGGGGGGTGTGGAGAATTCTGGGCCCTCCGTGGCGGTGTGTTGGCGGTCGGGTCCTGCAGGGGTATAGAGGTATGGTTATAGTTTCAATGTGTGCCATATGGGTGTATCTGTGGGTTCCCGTGTCCCCAAGTGCTGGCATTCGTGTGTGGGGGCTTTGGTGAGGGTGGCTTGTGGGGGGGATGTGTATATGCATTGGGCATGCTTTGGTGATGGGTGTCCATGCTTAGTGGACGCATGCAGGCCTAGGTTTTGGGATGTGTGGGTTGTGATGGTGAGACATTGGCAGGGAATAGGTGTGCTGGGGGTGGGGGTGAGGATGGTGGTGGGGGTGAGGATGGTGGTGGGGTGAGGATGGTGGTGGGGGTGAGGGTGGGGGTGAGGATGGGGGTGAGGGTGGGGGTTCGAGGATGGGGGTGAGGGTTGGGGTATGATTTGGCATGCAGGTGGGGGGGAAGCAGTAGTGAAGCTTCAACTTACCAGAATCCATTCCTCCGCCGACTCCTGCGAGGCCGTCAGGATGCAGGATGTTCAAGACTTCCTCCTCCCATGTTGTAAATTGTGGGGGTTGAGGTGGGGGTCCTCCGCCAGTCTTCTGCACGGCGATGTTGTGCCTGGATACCATGGAACGCACCTTCCCCCCGTAGGTCGTTCCATCGCTTCCTGATGTCTTCCCGATTTCTGGGGTGCTGTCCCACAGCATTGACCCTGTCGACAATCCTCTGCCATAGCTCCGTCCTCCGGGCAATGCTGGTGTATTGGATCTGTGTGCCGAAGAGCTGGGGCTCTACCCGAACGATTTCCTCCACCATGACCCTGAGTTCTTCGTCTGAGAAGCGGGGGTGTCTTTGGGGTGCCATGGAGTGAACTGCCTGGCTGCCCAAAGGACTCACACAGACTGCTTTTCTGTAAAAGACTGCTGCCTTGCTGTTGCCCTGCTGCCTTGCTGCTTTCTGGCTGTGCTGAGAAGTGCTCTCCAAGGGCTTGGATAGAGCTTACCTCCTGTTCCCCGAAGTCTCAGGACCAAAAATACTTCATTCCTGCAAAAGAACTCCTTGTGCTGCAAAAATCGATGCTCAGCCTACAAGAAACGATGAACAGCCTGCATCACGATGAGATAATCACTGAATGCCGAACCGGAACGACGCAGCCCGACTTCGCAAGGAGAAGAACGATGCAGCGCCAGCGTTGCGACCGGAAATTCGACTCACGGCTCCCTGGATCGATGCAAAGCCGAGCCGGAATGATGCAGCCCGACTTCCTGAGAGGAACAGACGTAGCGCATGCCATGCGGTAGAAATTTCCACGCTTAGCCCACCGGATCGACGCAGCCCCATCCTGCACGCCCAGGATTTTGACGCATGATCCCGGGGCATCCGAAAACCCCGCAACCCGAAGAGGATCCCAGTCTCCGCGCCGGAAATCGACGCAAAGCCTGCCACGGGTGAAAACTCAATGACGCATCATCTGTGTGCACCGGAAAAAATCGAGACGCACAGCTCCTCGTTTTCCACGCGACTCCTCCTCTGCGGTCCCTTGCCCGGAATTTGAACGCAAACCAGGTACTTTGTGCTTGCAAGAGACAATTGTTGCTTTTTAAAAGACTAAAGACAACTTATATCATTTTTACAGTTTAATATAACGTATACCTATTGAATCTTGATCGTTTTGACCTGCATCTTACCAGATAAATATTATATATTTTTCTAAACACTGTGGTGTATTTTTGTGGTGTTCTACTGTGTTATTGCATGATTTGTTGCACAAATACCTTACACATTGCTTTCTGAGGTAAGCCTGACTGCTCAGTGCCAAGCTACCAGAGGGTGGGCACAGGTTAATTTGGATTGTGTGTGACTTACCCTGACTAGAGTGAGCATCCTTGCTTGGACAGAGGGTAGCCTGACTGCCAACCAAAGACCCAATTTCTAACACAGGGTATGTGACAATCTGTCAGGGCCAACACTTAATTACAATGGTGATCGCGTCGTGGAGTCCACATTCCGGGAGGAATTAGCCACAAAAAAGCATAGGAGGGCGAGAGAGGCAGGGTAGCAGTAACCCTGGCCCAGTGTATTTTGAATTATAATGGTGCAGGGGGAAGGTACATAGACCAGGGTATCATTCCCACCCTGCACCAAACAAAAACCTGGTGGTCTAGTGCTGGTGCCCCAACCCAGGGAAGATCATCCAAAAACATTAATATCTCGGGTGGGGGCTGTTTAACCCAAAGCCCAACACACAATAATTAATAAGAGAGCAGCAAATGTATGACCTGATCTAGTTGTGCTCCCCAATCCACCCCACCCTACCCCACCAGGTAATATTGTTTTTTTTAAAACAGCCAATCCATCCTCAAGGGAAGTTGAAACCATGGCCAAGTATGTTTTGAATAGTAATAGTGCAGGGGGTGGTAACCATCTGGCAGACTGCTACTCTCTCTTTGCACCAGACAAAAACCTGGGACCTGATGTACAACCATTTCATTTTGTGAGTCTCTAATTGTGATTCATTGTGAATCACAATTAGAAACTCACAAAATGAAATGTACAAATGTGCCTCAGACATATTGAGCGATTCCTAATGGGGTCGCAAATGACCTACCTCATTAATATTCACGAGGTAGGTTGCAATTTGTGACCCCATTGGGAATGGCCGCACTCACAGGGATGGTCACCTGCTGGGTTCAGCAAAACACCATGGGGGTCATTACAACATTGGCGGTAAAAGCCGCTTACCGTCGTGCAGAAGACCGCCAATACACCGCCGCGGCTGCGGAATTCCGCCACAGCTATTATGACCCACATCTCGGAATCCGCCAAAATTCAGACACCCACACAACTCCGCCACACCAAAGGTCAGTGATAAACTGGCGATAACAAAACCTCCACCGTCACCCCAACAAAAACACGCCCATGCTATTACGACCCACGAATCCACGCGGCGGTCTTTCAACCGCGGTATTCCATTGGCGGTACACACCGCCGCGCTCAATATACACACACATCTCCAAAACACGGCCACATTGGACAATTCGAATTACACACACCTGATACACATACAAACACCACTCCAACACACCCAACACAATATAAAACACACACCCACATCACCCACAAACCGCTACGACCAAAAATGAGAGACGAAGGCCAGAGAGACACTACAGCAATAGATAATCCCCCCCACAGAGGCACACAACACCATCACCCATACAACATCCACGTTCAAAACACCCCACATCACCACACTCATCAACACATACACCACCCCATACATCACCTACACCACCCCATGTCACGCCAAAGACACCCCAGGTTTTCCGAGGAAGAGCTCAGGGTCATGGTGGAGGAAATCCTACGGGTAGAGCCACAGCTATTTGGAGCACAGGTGCAGCACACCTCCATAGCCAGGAAGATGGAGCTATGGCGGAGAATCATCAACGGGGTCAACGCTGTGGGACAGCATCCAAGAAATCGGGAGGACATCCGGAAGAGGTGGAACTACCTACGGGGGAAGGTGCGTTCCGTGGTCTCCAGGCACAAAATCGCAATTCAGCGGACTGGCGGCGGACCCCCACCTCCTCCCCCACAACTAACAACATGGGAGGAGCAGGTCTTGACCATCATGCATCCAGAGGGCCTCGGAGGAGTCGGTGGAGGAATGGACACTGGTAAGTCAAATCTTAACTATCATATCCCCCACCCTACCTGCATGCTATCACCCCCCCCACCCTCACCCCCTCCCCTATCAATCCAACTCCTCACTAATGTACTAATAACACAAACCACACATCCAAACACCAAGCCCTGCATGACACAACTAAGCATGGACACCCAGCACTAAAGCATACCCACTGCACATACCCATAACATTCCCCCAACCATCATCATACAAGCCCCCACACAGGAATGCTTGCACTGGGGTACACGCACACCCACCCATTGAACACCATGACACACACACATGCAATAATCATGCTCTTATACCCCTGCAGGACAACTACGTAAAGTCACCACACAGGACGGTCCAGACATCTCCACTCCACCCACAGAAGAGGCCCACAGTGACGACAGCAGCTCTGTCCAACTGGATCAAGATGACCAGCCCGGACCATCGTGGGCCTCGGGACAGTCGGTTCCTCTTGCACAGGCACAGGCCACCACAGACCTTCCACCTTCTGGTAACACCAGCACAGCACCCACCCAGCGGGCCCATACCTCCTTCCCCAGGACACGTCAATCAGCGGTGTGTCCACCACTATAGAGAACCCAGGGTAACCCACCACCCCAACAACAACAGGGACCTGGGGGCAGTGGTAGTGGGCACACGGTCCAGGGGACAGAGGCACAGGAACACAACTGGGAGGGCAGCTGTGCGACAGGGGGCGGACAGGCCAAGGGAACCCACCCTCCACGAGGCCCTCTCCTCCATCATGGGAGCATACCACCACTCCCAGGAGACGATGGCTACAGTCCTGGCCAAGTTTCAGGAGACCCAGCGCCTGCAGGACGAACAGTATTTGGGGTTCAGGGAGGAGCTCAGAACCATCAGCTCCGCCCTGGGCACCATCGTAGGAGTGCTGAAGGACATACAAAAGACCATGAGGGACACCGTAGCACTCCAAGGGGCCCCTGACACTAGCCTGGACGATGAACTGCCCACCACCTCCGCCGGCGCTAGTGGACAGGACGCCCCACCACAGGACCACCACACCATCAAACCACCCCCTGCAGACGGAGAACCACCCCGCAGGCGGTCCCTGAGATCCAGGAACAGGACAGAGCAAGATGGCAAGACCCCCGCCAGGAAATGAGACCACCCTGATTGTCCTCCCACTGTCCCACTTTGTTACCCTGTCCACATTGGAACTTCCCAAGCTCCACTTCCCATGCCCATATTGTATTGTATTGTAATCGTATTTATATAGCGCTTACTACCCCTGACGAGGCATCGAAGCGCTTTTCGATGAGTAGTACGCTACTCCAGAGCCTAACAAGAATAAGTGATGGATTAGTATCATTTAATAATGAGTACAGTTTTAGTATTATTATGAGTTAATGTGAGCCGCGGATATGAGAGTTTGTTAGTTAGAATGACTGGCGTAATGGAGGGGTGGAGGAGGAAAGAACTCCAGAAGTGTTAATTGGGAGTATATCCTTCATTTACTCAACCCAAAGGCTTGGGATGAATAAAGGGGGGCGGAGGGGGAAGAGTATGTGGAAGGGTTAGGGAGAGCATAGTAGCAGGGTGAGATGAATGCAGGAGAATTTAGTGGGGTTGTGTGGGAGGTCACAGAGGTAGAGTGAGGTTTGGTGAGTTAGATCTGGAGGTGGAGGGAAGAGCTTAGGCAGAGATATTTAGGAGGTGAAGGTGGTAGAAGAGATTTGGGATGAGTCAGAGTGAGAACGGATGATAGTTTGATAGAGACATGACATAAGAGTGATGAGTAGATAAGTGTGATAAGATGAGAGCTGGAATTCATAGATATCTAGTATAACAACCCCAAAAACCAGGAGCCATGCAATGATCCACGAACATGCCAAGCACAGAAACAACATATACACATACATACACATATATATATATATACACACACACACACACACACACAGAGGAATATACACACATATGCACATACAATACATAATTAGAATCATGGGTAAAAAAAATACTTAGACAGGTTTAAAGAGTGTATTTTATTGTTATGACAGTAGCAATACATATTTTCCAAAGAAACTATAAATAATTATAAATATACATATAATCTGAAAAAAATATTTATCCACATAGGCATATGCAGTTCATAGTTGTTTGAAAAGGGTGGTTATGAAGGAAAGAGCCAACTCTTGAGTAGTTTTCTGAAGACAAGAAAGTTATCTGTGGCTCTTATAGTTGGGGGTAATGAATTCCATAGTTTGGCTGCTTGGACGGAGAAGGATGTACCACCTACAGTCTTTTTCTTGTATGGTGGTGTTCTAAGGCGGGGTGCCAGTCTTGAGCAGAGGGTTCTTTGTTGGATGTATTTGGTAATTTTCTTTCTGATAAAAAGCGGTCCTGTTCCATGTATAGCTTTGTGGGTGATACAAAGCAGCTTGAAAGTGCATCTTCTGGCAACGGGTAACCAGTGTAGTGCTCTCAAGGCAGGGGAGATGTGGGCTTGCGGCTTTATATGTAGTAGTAGCCTGGCTGCGGAATTCTGGATACGTTGTAGTTTTTTCATAACAGATAGAGATGATCCATGGTAGAGGCTATTGGCATAATCCAGTTTGGATAGCACAAGTGAGATAGTAGCTTGCACCTTGTGTGGAAATCCGAGGTGGGGGAAGATGCGTCGTAAAGTCTTTAAGGTGATGAAGCTTGTGCGTGCTAATTTGTCTACTTGGGCATTCATAGTTAGCTTGGAATCCATGGTGATTCCTCGGTTTTTCACTTCCTTGGATAATTGAGGAGGTGGTCCGAGATCGTCAGGCCAGAAGCACAGAGGGTCATAATTTTTCCAGTCACCACATATGAGTATTTCTGTTTTGGAGGTATTTAGTTTGAGATGGCTCCAGGTCATCCACTGATCAATGGCTCTGAGGCAACTGAAGATTTGTGAATTTTCAATGTTTTTGGGGTCTTCTAATTTAAGTAGTATTTGTGTGTCATCTGCATAGTTGTAGCATGTGAGATGGAAATCATTGATCAGTTCTGGTAAAGATATCATGTAGATGTTGAAAAGCAAAGGTGAGATGATTGACCCTTGGGGGACCCCTGCTTTTGTGAGGTAGGGTTTGGACGAGAAGGGGGGCGAGTGGATGATATTCGCTCTTTTTTGGAGATAGGAAGTAATCCAGTCGAGAGCAGTCCCTTGTATGCCGGCTTTGTGGAGTCTTTGAGTTAGGGTGTCATGGTCAACCGTATCAAAGGCAGCTGAGAGGTCCAAGAGAAGTAGTGCAGCAACTCCATTTCGGTCGACTGTGTTTTTAAGATCGTCCCAGATTGCCATGAGTGCTGATTCAGTGCTTCTTCCTGGGCGGAATCCAGTTTGGAAGTCTGAAAGTATAGAATTGTCTTCAATGAATTGGGACATCTGGGCGAATGCTGCTCTTTCTATCAATTTGCCCAGGAAAGGTCCATTTGTGATAGGTCTGTAGTTGTCGGGGTCTTGCGGGTCTAGGTTTGTTTTCTTTAATAATGGTCGTATGTATGCCTTTTTCAGGTCTGCAGGAAAGGTTCCTGAAGTTAAAGAGTTGTTGATGATTCTTCTTACAGGTGTGGCAGCAGAAGTAGATAGCAGGATGTTCTTGAAGATTTGTGGTGGGCAAGGGTCAGAAGGGCAACCAGAAGGTCTGCTTGCTTTGACCAAATCCATAAATTCATCCTGGGATATTTGTTTGAAGGACTGTAGAGGTTGGGATGGTTTATTCAAGGGTATTTCAGTAAAGGGGTTGGTGCTGATGGTTTTCTTCTGTTTTAAATAGGAGTCCAATGTGTCTGCCTTGGTAGTGTAGTGAGTTGCCAATTTGTTTGTGAAATCTTGAGTGGTGGGATGACTTCCTTCCATGCATGTCGGTTTTCGAAATTCATTGAGAATTTTATAGAATTCCTTGGTTGTAGATTGAGCATTTAGAATTCTGTCTGAGTAGTATCTTTTTTTAGCTTTTTTGATTGATGATTTGTATATCCTGTTAAGTTTGTGTAGCTGCAGTTTGTCTTGACTGTTGTTTGTTTTGAGCCAGGTCCGCTGCAACTTTCTGATTTGTTGCTTTATCTTTTTAAGTTCTGTGTTTCTCCAAGGTGTTGGACAGTGCACCTGTGAGACTAATAGACTGGACTCTGCCATGGACATTCCTCCACCATCACCCCTCACCATTTTGCCACCCCCTCCAATAATTAGTACTTAAATAAACACCCTTGAACCACAAAACAATCTGGAGTCAGTCTGTGATTTTGAAAATGTGTATTAGCAATGACAGTGCCAAAATGCGTTTTCTAATGTAATTCCAACAATCCTATGTCACACATCACAAGTCCATGAAGGATGCAAGCAGATGACACACGTTGATAAACACACCTGTGAAACAGTAATGGAAATGTACAACTCAGTTAACAAATACTGCTACTAATTGACAGACAGGAGAGAGGTAGAAGTGTGAAAGTAAATGTAAAAGTACAAAAAATAATTCACCTGTGTGTCACTGGAAATGTTGCTGTATGACTGACTCCCTGTTATGTATGTCTTCTTCCTCAGCTTCCTCCTCATCACTGTCCACAGGCTCCACAGCTGCCACAACACAGTCATCTGGACCATCCTCCTGCAGAACAAATGGAGCAAAGAAATCCCTTAGATTTCTTTGCGCCATTTTTTGTGACCCTCCTAACTGGGGAAGACCACCCTTGCATACATTATCCCAGGCGCAGGCATAATGTGGCGCAATGGGTTACAAAGTGGTGCAATGCATGCATTGCATCACTTTGTAAATATGGCACAGGGAAAAGGCCACCTTAACACCGCCTTATCATAAAAAAAATGACGCTATGGCAGTGCTAATGTGGCGCAAGGGGCTCTGAAATCTGCCCTTTGGTCCACACACAAGTCAAGCTGCCAGCACCTGCTTTTTCTATATAAAAACCATTTGCAACACTGTTCCTTATACGAATAACAGCCATCACGTTGCCATTGTAAATGCTCTTATCCAGTCATGCATAAACTATATTAATTCCATTCTAATGTTAGCTCCAGTGAAGACTATAAACCAACTTCAGATGATTCAAAATGCTGTACCACGCCTAGTCACTGGCTTTTCCAAATGTCAACATATTTCCCCCAGACGTGGGCCATCCATTAGGGCGGAGGGGCTGCGCCCCCCCTACCTTTTGCCCCTCATGAAGAGTGCCTGTCAGGCTGAGCAAAAGTCAGCTTGTCAGACACTCTTCATTTTCAGATCAGGCAGCCAGGAGAGAGACTTGCGCGATGTGCGCAGACTCCTGGCTGCCTGAGCTGAACTTTGCTGGGCTGAAGAGGTCACAGCTCCTATGGGCGTGACTTCCTCAGCTCGGCAAAGTTGCCTCAAGGCCCTTCCCCTTGGTGACCAGGGAAGCGTCCCCAATTGAATCCGACCTGGGCGCTTCAGGTTTAAGTCCTGAAGCGTCCAGGGCGAGTGTCAATCAGTGACACCTCGTCACAGTGTGGGGTAGGGTCAGCAGTCTAACTGACCCCATCCCACTCTGTGACGAAGCTGGGACTGCTGTCTTTCATCATTGGCTAAGGTCAGCCAGTGAGGGAAGGCAGCAGTCCCAACCTTCCTGGGACCTCTAAGGCAGAGCTAAAGGCAAGTGTGTGTGTGTTTTTTTAAATGAATGTTTTGTGCATGCGTGTATGTTTGAATATTTAATGAGTGTTGTGAATGGGTGTGCGCGAGTGTGTGAATGAATAAGTGCGAGTGTGCTTCCCACCCGCCCCCTCCCTCCTAAAATTATCGGCCACCACCTATTTCCCCATTCTAAAATAATTACATGGACTCCCTGTACGTTAAAGGGTAACATTAAAAGCAGTGACGATAGTCCATTGGGCAATTAATCACCAGTCGCCTGATTTTATAGCCCCCAAATTCAAATGGCATAAAATGTCCTGCATGCTGAGATATCATTATTTATTGATGTTAAGCATTCCCATAACTAGAGCAGGTACTTTCGGTGACCACTCTTTTTCGCTTGACGCTGCAAAAATATGTAATCTATTGGCACTATCTATCTGGAAAGAGTCATCTATTTTGTGCTTCAGATGGCAACTAAAACATTTCTATTACCAAAGTAATTCATTTACTTCATTTAATCAAATTTTAGATACCTCAGTGGCAAGAAACTTTGGTGTGCGAATGAGCAATAAGTATAAATAACATAACATAAGATAACATAGTATTTCCAAAAAGAGGGAATTGTGGAGTCAGAGAACAAAGATTATGCATTGTTACTAGAAGTTGAGCAGCAATACCAGATGGGGCAATGGGGGTTAGGACCTAGGAAGGCACGCTATCATCAGATCAGAATAAATAGAAACTAAATAAAGGTCGTGGCGGAATCTGGATCTCCCTGTACTTTGATAGGGAAGGAGGAGTTTATTCCACAAACTGTGGTGAAAGAACTATGCATTAAAATATTTGTCTGCTTGAGACCACAAGCCGCAGATTCCTTACCTTAAAATATTCCCAGGCATCAGACTGCATCTGTAAATTTCGAGTTCTTCTCTTGTGCGCTGGTAGGTGGCATTGTTTGGATGTGTGTGGCATTGTTAGCGCTGTCTACACCGAAATGACTAGCAAAGTATCTATATAGGTGCCATCCCAGCACGCTGATCTCAGTTCCTTCTTTTCCAAGCCATCAGTGCAGATCTGGATCACGCTCCCCTGGGTCACTTTTTGACTACTTATTTAGACGTTCTGCCGAAGTTTTGTGTGCCTTTTTCACATCTATTTTCAGAGATGTCCCTGAAGAAACCCATTGGATTCTGCCAGCACCGTCCTTGACAGATGTCGGTGACATACATCCACTTTGTGTGTCTGTGGTGCCTGGAGAGGGACCACAACTCTGCATCATGTGCAAAGTGCAAGACTGTTAGAAATTAGGTCTTTAACTGGCAGTCAGTTTACACTCTTTCCAAGCATCGACCCTTACTCTAGTGTGGGTAAGGGAGTTACAGTCCTAAGACAACCCCTGCCCACCCTCTTGGTAGCTTGGCACAAGCAGTCAGGCTTATCTCAAAGGCAATGTGTGAAGTATTTGTACCAAAACACGCACAGTAATACAGTGAAAACACTACATAATGGACACCATACCTGTTTAGTAAAATAGGCAATATTTATTTAAATCAAACAAGACCAAAATGACAAAAACCCAACATACACAAGTCAAGTTATCAATTTTTTCCATAGAAAACAATGGAAATGTTGTTGTTACACAAAGTACCTGGTTTGCATAAAAAAATAAAGCTGCACGGGCAAGCGTGCTGCAGAAAAGTCAGCGATTCATCGATTCCTTACTTGCAAGTGAGGCCGTGCGTCATTCCTTCTACGGTCGGGTAGGCGATGCGTCGTTTTTCTCTCCTGCAAGAAAGCGAAGCCTCAATTTCCGGACAGGGCACCTCGGATCGTTGCAGGTTCATAGTGATTTTGACGCCCATTGAGGATGCATGAGAAATCCAGCACCACAGTGATGGAAAACTGTGCTGAGTGGGGTTCGTGTCAATTTTAAGAGCCGCAAGAGGGTGTTGTGCCAAAATGTTCCTCACATGGCTTCCTATGCGTGGATTTCAGTCCTGGATAGGGCCCCACTTGGCAGGCCAGGAGTCTCAGCAGAGAGTCCAAGTGCAGGCAGAGGAAGTCTTTGATGGCCCTGACTTCAAAACAGGAGGCGAGCTCAATCCAAGCCTTTGGAGATTCTTCACAAGCGGAAATATATGACAAAGTCCAGTCAAAGGCAGAAGCAGCAACTGCAGGCCAACCCAGTAAAGCACACTCACAGCCAAAGGGGCAGTACTGCTCCTTCAGCTCTTCAGCTCTTCTCCTTGACAGAGGCTCTTCTGGGTTCTAGAAGTAATCTGAAATCTGGGGTTTTGGGTCCTCTACTTATACCCCTTTCTGCCTTTGAAGTAGGCAAACTTCAAAGGCATGCCTCTGCTGTTCACTAGATCCTGCTTTGCCCAGGCTTGGCTCCAGACTCACACCGGGGGGTTGGAGACTGCATTGTGTGAGGGCAGGCGCAGTCCATTCAGGTATAAGTGACCACTTCTCCCTCCACTCCAGCCCAGATGGCACGTCAGGATATATAGGCTACACCCCAGCTCTCTTTGTATCACTGTCTAGAGGGGATTCACAAACAGCCCAACTGTCAGTCTGATCCAGACAGGGAATACACAAGCAGGCAGAGTCACAGAATGGTTTAAGCACTTTCTAAAAGTGGTGTTTTTAGACAATTTAAAAACCAATTTTACCAAAAGAGGTATGTTTAAATTGTGAGTTCAGATACCCCAAAACTTTAGATCTCTAACTGCTCCCAAGGGGAAACTGCACTTTAAGGTTAACCTATGAGAGCTAGGCCTTGCAACAGTGAAAAACTAATTTGGCAGTATTTTACTGTTAGGACATGTAAAACACATCAGTACATGTCCCACATTTAACATACACTGCACCCTGCTCATGGGGCTACCTCTGGCCTACCTCAGGGGTGTCTTGCATGTATAAATAGGGAAGGTTTGGGCCTGGCAAGTGGGTGCACTTGCCAAGTCGAATTGGCAGCTTAAAACTGCACACACAGTGTCAAAGCCCAGCTCACCTGAGTCCTTGTTCAGTTCTGATGGAGGTTGAAGACAATCCGACCCCACCCTGAAACTGCTTGTTCCAGCACACTAGTTTTTAAAACAGTGCACTAAGAACAGAAGCTCAAGGGAAGGGGGGAAGTGGATAAAATAAAATAAAGAGACAACAGCGTTCTTGCGTTTCCACTGTTGAAGTGATGCACAAATCTGCGGCCCTCTCTGACTTCGGTAGAAACTGGTGCCTAATGAAACATAAACAAAGAACAGATAAGTACATCCTATTCCTAACTGGGTTCCTGACTATCCCTTTATTTATTAGAAATTTTCTTCTAAAAGTACCTCTTGGATCCTGGTCTCTAGTTTCCAGGTTTGGAATGTGTTACTGCTCTGGGATGTGCTTTCTATTAATCTAAAGCTTCTAAAACATTAAACAAATACCTTTATCAGAATTATCAATATCAAACATTCATCTTAATATAACTAAAGCCTAAATTGCCAATAGCAGACTCACTTTTCCCATATTTCCAGAATCTTTTATAAAACAAATACTGTACTTTTACGTCAAAATACAGCATGTAATTTGTGCAAGTCCTTGATTTACTGTTTGCCTTGCTGTTAATGGTTTCCACGGTTCGATTCTTAAAAGTTCCATAAAAAAATGTTTGCTTCACAAAGTTCCGCAAAGTATTGTTGTAACAAAGAGTTTGAATCACAATGTTCGTGGAAGGTATCTTGTTTCAAATTGTCTATACACGAATCCAGAAATTGTTGTCAAAGTTCTTTCAGGTAATAAAAGTTTTGCACTTACTTGTTGCTGGCAAGAGATACTGATCAGTCTAACCTTGTCTTCTTTCTCTTTTGCAGGTTGCTTGTAGGAGAGAGGCTGAGGCAAGGAGGAACCGGAAACCGGAAGAAGGAAGAGCCAGCAGCTGCGCCCATTGAAGCCAATGAAAGTCTGTAGAGAGCAGGAGTGCCAGCACCGAGGGATCTGTCCTCAGGTAAGCGGGAGGTAGACGAGCACAAGCACTGGGCGAGGCTCGAGGGCTGCCTTTTATAGACAGGGCTGGGTGTGGTCCTCACATGCTGCACATGTTCTTGAAAGGTGTGCAGAGCTGGGTGTGGTTTGAAGAGCTGGGTGTGGTCCTCACATGCTGTACATGTTCTTGAAAGGAGTGCAGAGTTTCAGTTATTATGCAAATGAGTTAAATTAACACATGGCCTAGAGAGGAGTGTTTTAAAGAAGCCTTGGTAAAAGCAAGGCCCAATGTGTAAACAAAACAGCACATTAAACAACATACACAGAAGCCTGGGGGGGGGGAAGGTGAGATAACAAGAAAGGCTTTCAATAGTAAGTTTAAAAGGGAGCTATTACAGAACCCACTAGTGCAGTGAGAGGGGACATGCTCTTTGCTGTGCACAAACCCTAACAGTTGCCCCCCTCAAAGGCCCTCCTACAGGACGGGGTTTTCCTGGATTTTTTAAATAAAACCGTCTAATCAGCTCTGGGGCATGTACATATGATGCTGGTTCCCATGAATTCTCAGATTCATCATATCCTTTCCATTCTACTAAATAAAACAGACGTCCACTAATTCTTTTTGAGTCTTTTATGCTTTTCACTTCATATTCTAGATTTCCCTTAATTGGTATGGGTGGAGGTGGTGGTTCAGGTCGGGTTTTTGGATTGTACGGCTTAAGCAAGGACACATGGAATGTAGTATGTACTGGATATTCTTTTGGTAAATCTAATTTTACTGTTACCGGGTTTACTATGGCAGTTATACTAAAGGGTCCAATGAAACGTGGTTGCAGCTTTCGGGATCCCTCTATGTTTAGGTTCTTTGTGGAGAGCCATACCTTGGCACCGATTTTATATATTGGGGCCTCAGATCTGTGTTTGTCTGCTTGTCTTTTCATGCTTTCCTTGTACTTTAATAAATGTTTCCTGGCTTTGTCTTGTATGTCACCTAACCTTGTTAGTCTATCCGTTACTGTAGGTAGCAGAGAATCTTCCAACAAAATGGGTATAGCTCTTGGATGATACCCCTGCAAGAAATAGAATGGTGAGCAAAGTAGAGCTGAATGCTCAGTATTATTATAAACAAACTCCGCTACAGGGAGAGCTTCCAACCATTCACTAGAATAATCAGCCAATAAACAACGTAGCGTTTGAAGTAAGGTTTGGTTCAGTCGTTCAGTCTGTCCATCTGTCTCTGGGTGGAAAGCAGTGGATAATGCCACATCTATTTTTCAGTTTTTTACATAATTTTTTCAAAAATTTTGAGTTGAACTGGCTCCCTCGGTCTGACACCACTTTGCTTGGCAAACCATGTAAACGCACAATTTCCCTTATAAAAATATCAGCAAATTCTGCTGCCGTGGGTAATTTCCGTAATGGTACAAAATGTGCCATTTTAGATAAAAAAATCCACTATAACCAACACTGTTGTGAAAGATTTTACAGGTGGTAAACCTACAATAAAGTCTACGCTCACAGTGTGCCAAGGTTGCTTGGGTGTTGGCATTGGTATTAACAAACCATCAGAGAAGATTTATGTCTTGCACAAATTGGACAGGTAGTGACAAATTGCTTAATGTCCTTTCTTATAGTGTCCCACCAAAAGTGTTTTTGCACATTTTCCAGGGTTTTTACCCAACCAGGATGACCTGCCAACGGTGAGGCATGATGCCAAATTATCACCTGTGTTTGTAATTCAGAGGTGGGCACTAACAGCATGTTGTCGTGATACAATAAACCTCGTTGTATTGTGTTATGGGAATCTTTTAACCAATCCTGAGGTGCTATTTGCATGTGTGCATTATATAGATCTGTGATGAAATCCTTCTGTTGTACTGGTGCCAAAAACTTTTGGGGAGGAATAATGGTTTCTCCTATTTTATCTTGTTTCATGTCTGAAGTATGTCCGTATCTAGATAACACATCAGATTGAATTTGTTGTGCACCTGGTCTATAGGTTATTACAAAGTCAAATGTGCTAAAAAAAATTAACCAGCGCATCTGACGTGGTGTTAGTGCTTTAAGTGATCCAAAAAACTGTAGGTTCCTATGGTCAGAAAAGATTGTAACTGGGTACTTGGCTCCCATTAAATGGTGCCTCCATTCTGAAAAGGCTACTTTGATAGCTAGTAGTTCCCTTTCAGCCACAGTGTAATTTTGTTCAGCTGGTAATAACTTTTTGGAATAGAAGGCTATAGGATGTAACTGGCCATCTACTGCATCTCGTTGAGAGAGAACTCCTCCTAAAGCTACTTGTGAAGCATCCGCTTCAACAAAAAAAGGCAAGTCAGGATCAGGATGTTTCAGAATTGGGGCTGAAGTGAACTTTTGTTTTAGGAGTTGAAAGGCGTGTGCCGCCTCATCAGTCCAAAGAAATCGTTGCCCTTTCCGCAACAAGGTAGTTATTGGGGCCGCAATGTCTGCGAAATGTGCAATAAACCTCCTATAAAAATTGGCGAAACCCAGAAATTTCTGAATATCTTTTACAGAGGATGGTTCTGGCCAATCAGCAATAGCACTGATTTTCTTTACATCCATAGTTATTCCTTAAGGTGACAGGCAGTATCCTAAAAAGTCCACCTTGCTGACATTAAAAGTACACTTTTCTAACTTAGCAAAAAGATGATTTTCTTTTAACTTTCATAATATTGCACGAACATGTTGGGTATGTTCTTCTGAGTTCTTAGAGTAAATGAGGATGTCGTCTATTTATACTATGACACAAACGTCCAGGAATTTGTGTAGGACCTCATTTATAAAGAACTGAAAGGCCGCAGGGGCATTACATAACCCAAAGGGCATTACTGTGTACTCAAATAAACCAAACTTTGTCTTGAAAGCTGTCTTCCACTCATCCCCCTCTTTTACTCGGACCAGGTGGTAAGCTTCCCGCAGATCTAGTTTAGTGTATACAGTAGAATGTCTTAACTGATCCAACAACACAGGTATTAGAGGAAGAGGATATTTATTCTTTATTGTAGCCTTATTTAGTCCTCTATAATCGATACACGCGCGCAGGGATTTATCCGGCTTCGGGATAAAAAAGAGTGGAGATGACACCGGAGATGTGGAATGACGGATGAACCCAGACTGTAGTAGGTCATCTAGGTAGGTTCTTAAGTATTTGGTTTCTTCGTCAGTCAAAGCATATTCTGTTATTAGGTAAAGGGGCCCCTGGGATAAGATCTATACGACAGTCATAAGACCTATGTGGGGGCAGCACACTAGCCTTTACTGGATCAAAGACGTCTTTAAAGTCAGAATATTCAGGAGGGAGACTTGGTTCATCTTGTATAACACTAGCACAGTGTAATACTGTGCTCTGTTCTGTACCTGCTTCTTGATAGCAATTGGTTCTACAGAAAGAGGAATCCAAAGTAACATTTCTATTCACCCAATCAATTTTTGGGTTATGAGTTGTTAACCAGGGAACCCCGAAATCAAACCAAAATTAGGAGTATCTATCAGATCAAAGCTAATCACCTCTGTGTGCCCGTTCTGACAGACCATAACAAGTGGACTTGTATGTTTTGTGATTAATCCAGAGGTCAATTCTGACCCATCCACTGCACATACTGCTTCAGGACAAGGCTTTAGGCACATAGGAAGTCCTAAGTTTTCAGCTAACTTATTATCCACAAAATTTCCTGTCGCGCCTGAGGCCAGTAGGACAGGGAGAGAATGCCTCACTTGGGTAGTAACAATTAAAACGACCTGAATTATGAAATGTCTAGGTATGTGCGGTACCATGAAGGCTGCAGCATTAGAGGTTTGATTAAGATGTTTTCTCGAACAAGTAACCTCTCCCCTTGTCGAGCTTAATCGTTTCCCGATTCAGTTGAGGAGGTGGAGGAAACAGCACCCTTTCGTGGATTTTTAGGCTTTACTGGACATTCTCTGGCAAAGTGACCTGCCCTTCCACAATATAAACATAATTGAAGTTTTCTCCTTCTTTCTTTTTCCTCTGATGTGAGTGAACCTCTGAGTGTCCCTATTTGCATAGGCTCAGGTTCAGGGAGTTTATTATCTGGGTCTTTCTTCTCGTGTCTAATACAAGTTAACCGTGATTCCAGTTTGTATTTATCTCCCTTTCTTTCTCCTAGTCTATGTTCTAATTTCACAACTAAATCTACAAAGTCCGAATAGTCTTCTGGCAAATCAACGATATGAGCCAGCGCGTCTTTTAACTCGTCTCTCAAACCTTTATAGAAAAGGGAGATACGCTTTTCTTCTGGCCAGTGTGTCTCGGTGAGTAAACGATTAAAACTAGTGAGATAGGTCAATAAATCCTTGTTACCTTGTTTAAGATTTAAAAGCTCATTATCACTTGCCTGCATGAAAGTGTGTTTTGCAAAAAGGCTGGTCATGGTACGTTTAAATTGATTCCAATTATGGAGGATGGTATCATCTCTCTCCACGAAAGGAATTGACCAATTGGCTGCTGTGCCACCCAAATAAGACAAGACGAATGCCACTTTCGTAGCATCAGTAGGGAACTGTTGTGGCGTACAAACGAAGTGTAATTGACATTGATTGATAAAAACATGGAATTTGTTACTATCTCCATGAAAACGTTCAGGTGCTGCTAAGGGCACAGCATTAGGAACATTAACAGTGACCTCAACTGGGGGAGGCAAAGTTGTATGTTTTGATGGCGCCCCTGTCTCTGAGGAGGTTTTAAACAAAGGCGTAAAAGCTGTGTTCCACTGAGATACCCTAAATTTATACCTGCATAAATCCTGTTTTAAAGAGGTATTCTCCATCTTTAATCTCTCTATTTCCTCTTGCATATGTTGCAAGATGCCAGACACTGATTCATTATGAGCCAAGTCCTCATTTAGGGCCTGCGCCATATCCGTGACGTCAATGCCCTCTATTTCTTCCCCGATATTCATCGTCCACCAGAACTGAATTTTTTTTATTTTATTTAAGGCTTGTGCTTCTGTCAAAGCCCAGCTCACCTGAGTCCTTGTTCAGTTCTGATGGAGGTTGAAGACAATCCGACCCCACCCTGAAACTGCTTGTTCCAGCACACTAGTTTTTAAAACAGTGCACTAAGAACAGAAGCTCAAGGGAAGGGGGGAAGTGGATAAAATAAAATAAAGAGACAACAGCGTTCTTGCGTTTCCACTGTTGAAGTGCTGCACAAATCTGCGGCCCTCTCTGACTTCGGTAGAAACTGGTGCCTAATGAAACATAAACAAAGAACAGATAAGTACATCCTATTCCTAACTGGGTTCCTGACTATCCCTTTATTTATTAGAAATTTTCTTCTAAAAGTACCTCTTGGATCCTGGTCTCTAGTTTCCAGGTTTGGAATGTGTTACTGCTCTGGGATGTGCTTTCTATTACTCTAAAGCTTCTAAAACATTAAACAAATACCGTTATCAGAATTATCAATATCAAACATTCATCTTAATATAACTAAAGCCTAAATTGCCAATAGCAGACTCACTTTTCCCATATTTCCAAAATCTTTTATAAAACAAATACTGTACTTTTACGTCAAAATACAGCATGTAATTTGTGCAAGTCCTTGATTTACTGTTTGCCTTGCTGTTAATGGTTTCCACGGTTCGATTCTTAAAAGTTCCATAAAAAAATGTTTGCTTCACAAAGTTCCGCAAAGTATTGTTGTAACAAAGAGTTTGAATCACAATGTTCGTGGAAGGTATATTGTTTCAAATTGTCTATACACGAATCCAGAAATTGTTGTCAAAGTTCTTTCAGGTAATAAAAGTTTTGCACTTACTTGTTGCTGGCAAGAGATACTGATCAGTCTAACCTTGTCTTCTTTCTCTTTTGCAGGTTGCTTGTAGGAGAGAGGCTGAGGCAAGGAGGAACCGGAAACCGGAAGAAGGAAGAGCCAGCAGCTGCGCCCATTGAAGCCAATGAAAGTCTGTAGAGAGCAGGAGTGCCAGCGCCGAGGGATCTGTCCTCAGGTAAGCGGGAGGTAGACAAGCACAAGCACTGGGCGAGGCTCGAGGGCTGCCTTTTATAGACAGGGCTGGGTGTGGTCCTCACATGCTGCACATGTTCTTGAAAGGTGTGCAGAGCTGGGTGTGGTTTGAAGAGCTGGGTGTGGTCCTCACATGCTGCACATGTTCTTGAAAGGTGTGCAGAGTTTCAGTTATTATGCAAATGAGTTAAATTAACACATGGCCTAGAGAGGAGTGGTTTAAAGAAGCCTTGGTAAAAGCAAGGCCCAATGTGTAAACAAAACAGCACATTAAACAACATACACAGAAGCCTAGGGGGGGGGGGAAGGTGAGATAACAAGAAAGGCTTTCAATAGTAAGTTTAAAAGGGAGCTATTACAGAACCCACTAATGCAGTGAGAGGGGACATGCTCTTTGCTGTGCACAAACCCTAACACACAGACACTGCAGTGGCAGGTCTGAGATATGTTTACAGGGCTACTCATGTGGGTGGGTCAACCAATGCTGCAGACCCACTAGTAGCATTTGATTTACAGGTCCTGGGCAGCTCTAGTGCACTTTGCTAGGGACTTACTAGGAAATCAAAATTGCTAGTCAAGGAAAAGCCAATTACACATACAATTTACACAGGGAGCACCTGCACTTTACCAATGGTCAGCAGTGGTAAAGTGCCCAAAGTACCAACAACAGCAAAAAAAAAGTCAAGTACACAGTCAAAACATGGGAAGCAGAGGCAAAAAAGATAGGTGAGACCACGCCAAGAATGCCACGTCTAAAAATGAATATGAACCCATAGGCCATGAAGCTCCTGGCTGCTCGCCATGTGACTCCATGCTGCTCCAGGTCTCGTTTACGTGGGAGGTCTCGGGACTGCTCCTAGAGTGGCTCAGATCAGTCCTCACCACTCTCTTGGAGTTGTTCAGGTATGTCCCTTTAAAATAAGAACAAGAAGTTTAAACACTCATCAACCTCTCTGCATCGCTCCCATTCCTCAGATGATTCAAGAAAATGACGCATCAAATCTCAACCTCACTCGCAGGTGGTTTCTGTCTAGCAAACGTTGGAAACTGGATCTGCTCTGCGCTTCCCCAAATTTCCTGAAGCCGGAGCAACCTCCGCCCAGCTCCAAGAGTTTTTTGAGGCAATGAGCTTGGCAGTCAAGCCCCTGGGAACTGTCATGGCCACCCAGTTTACAGAGTCAGATGTTTCACAGAATATCCCAGGGACTTGGTATTTTTGGGTACATTTATGAAGATGCAAAAAGATGGTTCGCAAAGCTTTGTGGGTGGGGGTGAGTCACATGTGTTAAAATGTAATAGAACTGTAACAAGAAAACATGATTTAAGACTGTTGGTAAAAGGAAACATGGTTGTCAACAAATCTCTTATATAAATGGACTTTAAAAGCACATTGCAATATATCTTGAACAATCCCAAAGTTTCTGGAACAAGCCAGAAGGCTCAGGAACAAACCAGCAGGTTCTGGAACAAGCCAATTAAACAGAACCTTACAACACATGGCATTCTATCTGGAACAAGTCAGAAGTTTCTGAAAACTGCCATGTGATGGTGGCAGCCATCTTTGTTTTCAGAAGGGTATAAATACCACTCCCTTGGACCACACCCTTCCCTATGCAATCAGATGTCCAGTGAAGACATCACCTGTGTTTCTCCTGCTGACCCAGCTTACCTGCGCAGGTAGGAAATCTTCCTCTGTGAACTTTTTGCTTCCTGGAGAGTGTGCTTGATGATCTGCAAGAGACAGAAAAGACAAGAGAAAGCTAAGTACATTTAGGGATAGATTTATGAAAAGTGCAGCACCACTTTTGTAGCGCCCCTTAGAGCCCCCCTAATGCCACCATGGTAGCACCCTATTTAAAACACGGCGCACCATGGTGGTAGTTTCTGTGACTAGCATCATAATTTTTTATACTAGTCCAGCACTTTGCAGGATTAGCGTAAAAATGATTAGGCTAATCCTGCAAAGCACCCAGTGGCCCTTTGTTATCAATGGGAGCCTCTTTTTAACAACTGCACTTAGCCGGCATTACAAACTGCAGATAAAAATGGCGCAAAGGAATCTCAAAGATTCCTTTGCGCCATTTTTATGGGCTTCCTACCGCCAGAACACCCCCTTGCACACATTATGCCTGGCCCGAGCATACAATGGCGCAAGGGGGTACAAAGTGGCGCAATGTAAGCTTTGCTCCACTTTGTTAATATGGTGAGGCGCTTTTCCCCTTCAAATGCCGCATTAATGTAAAAAAAATGACACCAATGTAGCATTGGAACGGCGCAATGCCAGCATAAATCTGGCCCTTAATGTTTAGTCCTTTTATTGTGTGTGCAAGTCAGAAATTTGAGACAAAGAAATCATGATTGAGCATCAGTAAAATAACTTGTTGGACACAAATTCAAGATACTAGATTATTTTCAAGGTACTTAATTATTATTCTGTGAATCGTGCAATCTGCACCAACCAGAGAGGGGCATTAAAGAAACCACACAGCAAGTGCCAAATCCAGAGGCTAGTTCTGTTCTAGTGAAGAACAAAACTAGAAAAAAAAACTAATGTTTAAAGGGATTCTCATGCAAATTCACAGGCATATTGAGTCTAGATTGAGAGAGACAATGTAAATGATTTAAACTGTAAAGCAAAAACTGTAACCTTTTTTTATTTATTTTTTTAGAAAAAATTAAATATTTTGTTGTTGTTGTTGTTCAGACACTTGCACACTGAGAAGCAAATGACAGATGAACCTGAATGGTGACACAGTCATTGGTTGGCTATTTTCTTATTTTGTCCCATTCCCCCATTCTACTTGGTGTTACTCCAGAATGGGTGCTGTGTACAACTCACTTGGTTGAGTATCAGGGGGAGTGGAAGGACAAGCATCACTGCTGCCGAACTGCTTATCATAGGCTAGTCACTGTCTGTTTAGTAACTGTGATATCTGACAGTCACATGCAGCACCACTTTTCTTAAATCTGCCCCCTAGTTCCACTTTGCTGCCCTGCTTGCCCATAGATGCTACTTGCTGTTCTCTGTGGGGCAGGAGCATTATCAGTTTGCTGTGCTCCCTTTTTGCCTCACCAGTGCCCCTCGGGTGTTCACCAAGGTGGTGGCACAGTTGCAGCACATCTGCAGAGGCCCGGGGTTTGAGTATTCCCCTACCTTGACAATTGGTTGTGGCTTGACCCAGGCAGTCATCTCCCATTTTCATATTACGGCAGACTTCCTGCATTCGCTGGGATTAACTACCAATGTGCAGAATTCACACCTGACTCCCTCTAAGACACTCCCTTTCATCGAGCTGTTCTGGACACAGTGCAGTTTTGGGCTTATCCCCTGGAACAGAGAGTCCAAGATACTCAGGCTATGATTCTGATGTTTCAGCTTTTATCCTAGATTTCAGTGAGGTTGACTCGGCGGCTGCTCGGTCTCATTGCCTCCTGTCTCCTGTAGGTAAAATATTTCGGTTGACATATGTGAGCTCTGCAGTGGGACTTGAAAATCCAGAGGGCACAGCTTCAGGGAAATCTCTCCGACCTTGAGGGAAATGCAAATGACTTCAAATGGGTCAACAGCAGATCTCTCTCTTTTCCCCACCCAGAGTTCACAGTGGTGAAAGATGCCTCACTCCTGAGCTGGGGCAGCAATCTGGGAATGGTAGCAATCAGAGGACTCTAGTGTCCAGTGGAATCTGGGCTTCCCCTTAACCTGCTGGAGCTCTGGGGGATCCGGTTCGCATTGAAAGCCTTTCTTTCTTCGATAAAGGGAAAGCTAGTGCAGGAGTTCACAGACAACACCACCGCCATGTGGTACTGCGACAGACAGGGCAGTTGGGGTTGTGGGCCCTTTGTCAAGATGTTCTGCACCTCTGGACATGGCTGGAACATCAGGGCATTTCCCTGGTGGTTCAACACCTGGCAGGCTCTCTAAACGCCAGAGCATACAAACACAGCCATCAAAGCCTGGGGGATCCCAAATGATGTCTTCATCTGGAGGTGGTGCAAGGTCTCTTCCGAGATTGGGGTGAGCCTTGGTTAGATCTGTTCACTACTGCTGAGAACGTGTAATGTCAGTACTTCTGAGAACTGGAGTTTCCAAGATGGCTCTTGCTCAGAGATGCATTTTGTCTCAAGGGGAGCCTAGGATTCCTATATGGCTTTCCGCCTATGCCACTCCTGTCCAGAGTTCTCAAGAAGATCAAAAACGACTAGGTCCATGTCATCTTAGTGGCTCCAGACTGGGCATGGAGAGTATGGTATACCGAACTCCTGAGCATAAGCATCTGTCCTCCAGTCAGACTGCCATTCATAACGATCTTCTGTTGCAGGAACAGGACAGGGTACTGCACCTGAACATGTCCACTCTACTTTAATGCAAGGAGACTGAGCGGTGACAGTTGAGGGTGTTTGATCTCCCTCCCAAAGTATGTGATGCTATTCTGAAAGCCAGGTATTCTTCTGCCAAAGACATCTATGCCTGCTGTCTGCACCCTAGTCCGAAGTTATCCTTTTCATTCTTTCCTTGGCCAGGCAAGGCTTTGCTTTGGAACAATAAAAAAATACCTGTATGCCATGTCTGCTTTCTGAGAGTTGTCAAATCAACTTTCCCTGTTTGAGTCACCTGTGTATCTAGATTCCTCAAATGTTTACTGCATATACTTCCTCCCACTCACTTCATTATGCTCCAATGGGAAATTGAATTTAGTTCTCACCTTCCTCATGTGTTTTCCTTTTGAGCCGATGAATAGCTACCCTTTACGGTTCCTAACAATCAAAACTGTCTTCCTTGTGGCAAGAATATCTGCCAGGAGGGTTAGCAAATTGTAGACACTTTTGATAAATCCTCCATACACTTCCTTCTTCCCAAACAAGCTGGTTCTTAGAACCCTGACCTCCTTTTTGCTAAAGGTGGTCACCCCTTTTCACTTCGGACAAAACATCACCTTGCCTACCTTTTTTTCTCCTCCTCATCCTTCTAAAGAAGAGGAGAGTCTCCATCGTCTGAATCCAAATAGTGTTATTGTTCAATATGTATTGTACCAAAGAATTCTGGGTGGATGATCAACTCTTTGTTGGATTTGCGGGGGCAGAGAAAGGGCCAGCAATTCAAAAGAGAACCATCTCTCTATGTATCATTCATTACAGTAAGATCTGCTACGCAGTGGCCAAGACGCAAGCCCCTGAGGGCTTAAGAGCTCACTCCACCAGAGCTACAGCTGCAACCACTGTGTAAACTAAGAGTCCCAGCTCTGGACATCTGTCAAGCAGCTACATGGGCATCACTGCGCATGTTTGCCAAACACTACTGCCTCAACAGCACTTTTCCTGTTCCGTCCTCCACAACCTTTTAGTCTAAAACAGTCCGCGGACCCACCTCTGAGGAGAGATTGATTTAGTAGCTATACTAAAGTAAGGAGTCTTTGGCTAGAAGTCTCTATCAGATGAACAAGTTACTTACCTTTGGTAATGCCTTATCTGGTAGGCACTCTATCTACCAGACTTAGTGACCCTCCCATCTGCCCGGTTCTGCATCACATTAAGAGATCCTCTGGGACCTCACTCTTGGCACACTAGTCATTTATCCTCAGCTTGGCTCCATGCTTCTGATGCAGAAAAACAGTCTAGAACTGAGATCAGGGTGCTGGGGTGTCATCTATGTAGGCACCACACACATCACTTCTGGCGCGGATGACACCACACGGAGCTGAACGAAGCCACCTACCAGCATGCAAGGAGATTGTTAAAAAAAATTCAGATTCAGTCTGATGTCTGGAACAGTTCTAAGGTAAGGGATCTGGGGCTAGATAAAGTCCAGAAAGAGACCAGAAATGGCCTTACCAAGGGTCAGTAACTTGTTCAGCTATGGGACAGGCACATAGAAGTATTGGAGATATTTGAGGAAGTGGCTATTGAAGGAAGTGTAGCGAAAGGAATAGTGCTATGTAGTGAAGAATGGAGGCTGTCTGTTACTTTGGGAGGAGCAAGGAGAATTGAATATGGTGTTAGGCCTCAATCATCCAGACAAAGTACTATCCAGGTGACGAAAGTTCTCATTCAACTAGGTAGGAATTGGAGAAGCTGGATAAAGAATTACCCATAGTTATTCAGTGATAGTCTTGAAAAGCTAAGAAGATTCAGCCATAAAAATATCTTGAAAGAAGGCACTAATCCGGTTGTAAAGAAGATTTGTAAGGTACCCTGGGTTTGAGAAAAGAATTAAAAGCTTAGTGCGAAGAAGTTTTGCAAATTAGACATCATTTAAAAAAAGGGATTCAGTATGGATGGTGCCAGTGGTTGTGTTACAGAAGCTGGGCAAACAGTTAAGATTATAAGTCGATTTGCATGACCTAAATCAAAATATTTGAGTAGCTTGCCAACCACTTCTGAACATTACAGATATGCTGCTCACGTTAAAGGATCCTGGGTTATTCAACTCACTGGAAATGTCATCAGGTTATTGGTGGACCTGGCCCTTTTTGCAGGGTCATCCCCAAATGGTTTGCCTCCTTCTTCCTATTTTTCTGACATGGTTTTGTTGGCTTTAGGACTTTGGGCACTTTACCACTGCTAACCAGTGCTAAAGTGCATATGGTCTCTGTCTACATTGTATTGGTGATTGGTTTATCCATGATTGACATATTTGATTTACTAGTAAGTCCCTAGTATAGTTCACCATGTGTGACCAGGGCCGGTAAACCAAATACTACTATGGCCTGCAGCACTGATTGTGCCACCCACATGAGTAGCTGTGTAAACATGTCTCAGACTTGCCCTTGCAGTGTCTGTGTGTCATGTTGACCTGGGGAGTGCACCGACGTGCCAGGCTCAAACCTTTGCCCTCTTAGTACATGTAAAGCACCCCTAAGGTAGGCCCAGGGTAGCCCCATGGGCAGTGTGTAGTGTATTTAAAAGGTAGGACATGTACTGGGGTATTGTACATGTCCTGATAGTGAAAACTGCAAAATGTGTTTTTCATTATTGTAAGGCCTATCTCTCCCATAGGTTAACATGGGATTGCCTTGAAATATCTTTTAAGCGTAATTTCCCATTGGGAGCAGATAGAGATATAGAGTTTGGGATCTCTGAACTCACAATTTAAATATACATCTTCTAGTGAAGGTGGTTTTTAAAATGCATGTTTGAAAATGCCACTTTTAGAACGTGTGCATTTTCTTGCTTAACCATTCTGTGCCTCTATCTGGCTTTGGAATACACATCTGGATCAGGATGACAGTTGGGCTGGTTGTGAATTCACTCTAGACAGTCACACAAAGGGAACTGAGGTGTTTCCTGCATATACTGATGGGTCTTCCTGGGACGGAGTGGTGGAAGAAGCTGACACTTGCTCCTGGATAAACCTGTCCCTTTCCTTACACAATACAGTCTCCAATTGCCTGGAGTGTGTCTGGGACCAGGACAGAAAAGGCAGGGTCTTGTGCACTACAAAAACTTTCCTTTGAAGTTTGCCTATTTTAAAGGCAGAAATGAGTATAAGTATTGGACCCAGAACCCTAGACTTTTAGAACACTTCTGGATCAAGAGGAGACTATGACAAGGAGAAGAGCTGAGGAGCTGTGAGGAGGAGTACTGCCCCTTTGCTGTGTGTGCTGTGCTGGGTTGGCCTGCAGTTGCTGCTTCTACTTTGGAGAGGACAAAGACTGGACTTTGCTGTGTATCCTACTTGTGAAGTTTCTCCAAGAGCTTATACTGAGCTTGCCTCCTGTTAAGAAGTCTCAGAGATATAAAAGACTTCACTTCCCAGCCTCTGGGTTCTCCTTTTGAGGACCCTGACATGCCAAGTGGTGCCCACTCCAGTTCCTGGGCCCTTGGGAGTGAAAGCTGGCCTAAAAACAAGAAGAACCAGGCACTTTGACTCTGGACGACCCCAGAACCGGTGCCGCTTCTCGACTACGCACAGCTGCTTGCACCCAAAGTCATGGTCCCCGCTGAAGTGCAGCGACGGATGCCCCTGGCCCGACACTGCCGCAGCACCATTGAAGTCCTGCAACATTGTGAGTCCTGTGTGCCGTGTCACGTACGTCCGTGCCACCCAACTCTGCCGCAGCACCTGCGACCCCGTGGTGTGACAGCGACCCTGTGAA
Source organism: Pleurodeles waltl (assembly GCF_031143425.1). Lineage (NCBI taxonomy): Eukaryota > Metazoa > Chordata > Amphibia > Caudata > Salamandridae > Pleurodeles > Pleurodeles waltl. The sequence continues at coordinate 497,201,454 of NC_090443.1, read as the reverse complement.
GTCCCCTCATCACGTCTTGATCCACTGGACTCATCGACCCCGGTGGATCGTGAGGAACCGACTCCTCACCTCCCTAAGGAAACGACGCATCACCTCCTGCGTAGCAGCATGAAACCGATGCTGGACTTGCTCCAGCGATGCTTTACCTCCCCAATTCCATGCTACGCCTTTGACTCTGCTTTGTTTCTATGGTACTGTACTTGAGGTCTGTGCGACTCGGTGACGGGTACTGCACTCCCTCGTGAGTGACATCAGACTGTTGGGAATGACTCCGTCATTACACCGTGATAGCACCAGTTGAAGCTATTGTGTTTCTATGGGCTTTATTGGGATTTACTTTTTAAAAATTAATATCTTTGCTTGTGTGTGTTGGATTTTGTCATTTCGGTCTTGTTTTACTTAGATAAATATTGTCTATTTTTCTAAACTGGTGTGGTGTTCATTTGAAGTGTTTTCACTGTGTTACTATGTGTGGGTACAAATATTGAACACATTGCCTTTGATGTAAGCCTGGCTCCTCATGGCAAGCTACCAAAGGGGTGAGCAGGGGTTATCTTAGGAGTGTGACTCCCTTATCCTGACTAGAGTTAGGGTCCCTTCTTGGACAGGGTGTAAACTGACTGCCAACTAGAGACCCCATTTCTAACAGCTTTGATCTAAAATAGAGTTGTATTGCCATTCTTGACATCTCACTTCATTTGTTACCACTTTGGGTGCCTATCGCAACAAGCATATGCCATTCATTTTGGCACCTGCATCTACAGTGTTTCAAAAAATGATAAGCACACTCCTTAATAGTGGGACTGGGATGGCCTTCTTCCAAGATGATATCCTGGAGTAGAGGGCTGATATGGAATAGTATAATTTGAGACTAAAGGTTGCAAAGATATTTTTAAGAAATGTTGGATGATGCCGAAAAAAGGGAAGCAGCAGTTTGATGAAGATGGGGTAGATTACCTTGGACATCACATATCACAAACTGCAAAAGAATCCAAAGGAAGTTTGTTGAGAATGATTGAGGAAGCTCCATGCCCAACAAATAAGGATTAATTATGGTCCTTTCTAAGGCTAGCAGAGTATTGTGCTAAATTGGTTCCTCTCTTTGTAAGTGAGACATCAGCCCTACATAGAGTTATAGAAAAGAATGTGAGATCCGGAAGGAGTGTGGAATGTGAGGATGCCTTAAAGACGTAAAGAAATGGATAGTCACTGCTCAACCCCTAAAACCTTCTAATACCTATGATTTAAGCTTCAGTATTACAGTTACGAGTTGTTTTTGACTGGATGCTGTTTGGATGTGGAAGAAGAAGAAGAACAGGCGTGAAGAAATAGTAACGCTTTCATACAGAGCTGTATGAGGGTCTGAATTGCCTTATTGGTAATAAAAAAGAGTGGTGCTTGCAATGTGGTGGGGAGTGCAATATTCCAAAGCATATCTACAGGGTATGAAATTCAAATATGGATCATAAACCTCTTGTGGATTTATTCAGTACTAAAGTGGAGGAAGTGCAACTCCACGCATAGTTAAATGGCAATATAGACTGCAAGAGTTTCTGTAGCACCTGGAATATGTTCCAGTAGCAAGAAATTTTGCTGTAGATTTGTGGTCACGGCTGCCACTGTGTATGAGTGAGCTCACTGATTATGTGGACGAGGAAATAGTATGCGATTTGAGCCAAATCAATGCTGTGCAAGACAGAAGCCTTCTAGAGGGAGAATGGAGGAAATGTGTAGATGGAGACAAAGTTGTTTTGTGATTCAATTATTGCACAGTTATAGGGATGCCTGTGACCGGGAGTGTAGAAGTAGGGGCGGGCAAAATATTCCTTTCCGTTGGCAGAATTAGCAGAATTTTGCAGACTCTGCTCTTTGCTTGTAACCTGGAATTTTGGCAAAATACCGCCAATCGCTGTGCGGCAGAAGTGTTTCTCACACACAGCTCCAAAACGGTAAGTTGGGAAGTTGGGAGCGAGATTTGGCATTCTCAAGCATGATTTTCAGTTGTTAGGAGGACATCCGGTGAGATTTTTCCAACATGTGCGGATGCGGGAGTCGTGACCATTCGAGGTAGGAAGGCTGCTGCTCAAGTAGAGATCTATTTAAGCGGCAGCAAAATCAACTCAAGTATTTGCACTATTCTGGTGCATTATGTGGGGCTGTTTGCACTAATTTTTCAGCGTGGAACTCACTCCAGGTGTTAAATCAGAGTGTGAGCAGCGCAAAATGTCTTTTTCCGTCCGTTGGCAAATCTCTGAGGAATCTCGCCGAGTTTTTGGGGTAAGTCTGTGGAATTCAGCCCACTCCTGATTAGAAGGTGAACTGTGGGCAGTTAAATGTGTATGTTGAAAGTGTAGATTCTGTAATACAAAGGTTGTTAGTTTGGTGAAAATTGGCAGTTCCACATATTACGTATGCCTATTAACCAGCCTCTAATTTTTTTCACCAGATCGGTGCAAATCTGACAGTCAGTACTTCAGTGGAGTAGAGCAGTATGTTTCATTACTCCAAAACCCTATATTATGCTATCAGTGAAATCCATAAAACCAGATCTCTTTATTAAGAAAGGAAAAAGAATTTGTTTCTCAACATTTTTGAATACATGGAAAACGAGCAAGCATGTTCACGCTTTTTCTGCTCATAAATGTTGCTTGTAAATGGAAGAAGAAACTCAAAGTGTGGGGATCACTACATATTGTTGCACATTCATCAAATCGTCTCCTCTTCTAGTTCCATATAGTACTGGCTGGACTGCACAGCATGTTCATGGTATGTTAGTTAACAACACATTTTTAGTTACTGCTGCGTCCTTCACCGATCCATCAACTTGTTAGAATTGGCAGATTGTGCGGCAAGAGGCCTGGTGCTGCTGACGCATGTGCACAAATTTGGCTGGCATAGGACCTTGGGCTCCGAGGAAGAGCCCCCCTCTTCCCCCTCCCCGTACCCCTCCGCCAATGCACTTGTTTCTAGAAGGAATTAAAAACAAGAAAACATTTTAAGGCGCAGAGATGCTCAGGAGGCTATTCTCTATCGAGGCACTTTTGAGTAGTTAAAGAGCGACAGATGCAGCCGCTGCCCACTTGGGTTCCGATATAAAGCATTTTCCTGTCCTTGAAGGCGGTTTTATTCCCAGATCCATTTCTTCACATTCATTCTCCTCCGTTCCTGTATTCCCTCTGTAGCCTAAGTGCTGTAGGCGTGCCCACCTCCACAGAGCGCAGCGGCTGTGGCTGCCCAGAACTAAGGGGCTCCTGGGCACATACTTGGCACCAGAAGTACTGTGGAATAGGCCACTATCAAGCGCGTTTTTTGCTCACAGATAAATAACTAAGGGGCAGGAAACTCAGAGGGGAGCAAAGGAAAATAACGAGCTGTCATCTGCAAAAAAAGCTGGCACGTATGCTCGTTAAAAGAGACTCTACAAGCATGGAGCCCGGGAGCTACTGTTAGCAGTTCTGCATGGTGCGATGGAAACAAGGTAGCGTCCACTTCATAGGCCTGCGCGGTGGTGCTTCGAAGTGTTTGCTGCAGCTGGAGTGTCGCGACAATATACGTTTATGTCTATCTTCCTAATCGAAAAGTTCATAATATATGAAGAACTCTTTTTTACTTTTTTTGAGGCAGTAGGAAATCTCTAAATCATTCTTACATCGCAGCTGGAAAGCCATCAATCCCAGTTGGGAGCCCCACAATCCCCTCTGTTATCTCGTCAATCGTGAACGGCTGTACCAAGAATTGCCACTGAGCATCTCTCAGCCATGCCAGTGCGATATCTTTCAAATATAAGGAGATCTGGTTATTAGTACGGGACCCCACAGAACAGTAAAGCGTAACAAATTGGTCTGTAAATACCACTAGGATCCGTAGTGTCAGTTATGGCTGTGATAATATTTTCTGCCCAAGGACGTCTGGTTTATCAGCTAACATCTTCCTGGGTCGTTACCCCTCTCCATATAATCGAGCCTTGGCGTAACAATGCTGGAATATTCTGTAAATTTGTCTGCGTATGAGCCACTGCTGTGGTGGAGGGATTTTGTGTGTAATCATGCACTAGGTGTTTGGTTTATATTTCCAGACTTGCTAACTGTGACTGTAATTGTGTGGCCCCATTTTGCTTGGCAATGCAAATGCTCTTGTTACTGCCTTAGAAGCCTCCCACCCGCTACCACACACCCCACCAATCCCACATTCAGTTTAAAATATTCAATAATGTTGGTCTGTATATTGTTGCATGATGACGTATCCGATAGGGCTTCTGGACATATCCACCGGTGTCTGGAGCCAAGCCTGTGCAGTCAGTTTAAGTAATACAGGTGAGGGGCCTGTTAGTGTTCAGGACACATTTTGTACCCCTTGTGTGGTTAACCAATCTTCAGGTCTTGACTACATATTGTGGGGAAAATTAACACAAAAATGGACAAAGAGGGGGGATAGAAAAACAGAATTTGTTTCTCAACAATGACACCATAAATTGCAAATGCATGCACATAAGTTTGCAAAATTAATTATGTATATTGTAGGTACAGAATTAGAAGTTAGGCTCCAACACCATCAACCAAAAGATCAATAAAATGATGCAGTTTATTAAAAAAAAGAATGGTAAAACACATCTCTGTGGTGTACCAAGTTCCTTGTGACTTCCAATTAAATAGTTGTTGTCACCAGTTTTTTTTGGGTGCAAAATTCACCTGAAGGTAGTCCGTATTACGCTGAGGAAAAAGTGCCAAAAATGCTACGTAGACTTCCGGCTAATCCTGTTCTACAATTGCTGGAATTTATAGGACTCCTCCCAAGGCTGTCAGCGTGTTTCGGCCTCTGCTTATTTAGGCCTTGCCAGGACGAGGGAAGACAAGGAATACTCCTAAATCCTACAAACATTCAAAAAACAACCATCAAAACTGGTTATGGAACTAAGATGAGCTACTATCAATGTGGAAAAGCACTTATTCCTGTGCCATAGCACCCCCACTCAATGTCGCCATTGTACTGTGATGTGTTATTCGTGCATATATCGTGTTCAGGGCAAGCCAACAATTCCTACATATCTGAATTACCCTCCAAATGCACACACCATGCTCGGATGTAGTCATGCTGGCTTGCTTATATGGTGATGGAACCATGAACCAAAATACGATGTCAGGCATAGGTGACAGTAATCATGTTGAAGTGTAGAAAGGCATCATCATGCAAGTCAGTACCTGCAAACTTCTTATTCGGGGGAAAAAACACCCATAAACGTTTCACATGGATATTGATATATTATCATATAATCTACGGGGCCAGCTTTGTATCAAAAACAAAAAAAAACACATAGACATTCATGTACAAGAACACATACCAAAAAGGATGCGATTAGTGAGTGGCCTGATTTAGTATTCCCGCTAATTACCTTCTGTGGGCTCCTGGGAACAAATGGATTTCCAGAGCTAAACGGGTGCACACCTCTATTTGTATGGCTCCTAAAACAGAACAATCACAAGAAATTAGCAAGCGTGCCAACCACTAATGCAAAACTTAATCCAAAAGTTTACCAGCACCACTGCTGTCTACTTCCAGTCGGGGATTCGCACATAGGTCAGAATGCCATATAATTCAGGCACCGAGTGCCGATGTATGTTTAAGATGCCAACGGTGGTGTGATCCAGCTAAATACTAAAAATGGGAAAAAGCCCAGCTGGCATACTAAACATAGCGACCAACTTAACCTACGATCAGGGCCCTTTACATCCTTTTTGTGGCTGTGTAGGATGCATTGAGGAACGGCAAACGTGGCCTTCTTAGGCGGAATGTGGTCCCAAGTGGGGGAGAGCCATAAAGCAAACCATGTCTATGGTTCAAACCGTAGAGGGGATGTTATGCTTCATGCAGGAAAACAAACATCAAGAACAAGTGTATACTTCAAATATCCAGTTTTATTTCTAGAAAAGGACTCACGACTTGTCTCTAACAACAGAATCATACGAATGGTGGTTTCTCCTCTCATTACATTGTAAATTACGCATATTCAACAATGTCATGTTTGCATTCCATATGAACATTCTAACTCTAGGTATCTCTAAGTAAACGTATATCTATCTCTAAGTGTCTCTAAGAAAACTTACAAGAAACATACATACTTAAATGCATGTATAACATCATCTTCCTTTTTTAAACAAACAAACAAACAAAACAAACAATATATTATTACATGACATAATCCCTAAATCTAATAGGAATAGTTCGTACTCGCATTTCTTTTATCATCCACATCTATCAAACATCATCACATTTCTACCATCTGACTCTTCTGTCACTTCCGTTCTCTGAGTTGCACGTTCATCCCCTTGTCCTGCTTCTTTTCTCACAACCATTTGTGCATCATCAAAACCCTCCTTCAGCACATCCAAATGAAACCAATCTCTCTCATAACCACCAGCCTCATTTTCCCAATTATTTTTAAGCGTATTCCTAATTACATCAGCTTGCTCTTTACTAAGAGTAACAATATGATGTTTATTCCACCATCCTTTGTTTTACAACAAAACAGTTCTTCTATACACCATTTTCACTTTAATGAGAATAGAGAGCTTAGATTATCCTTTCATGACTTTTATAGTTTTTTTAACCAATACCCAATCACCCGGCACACTATTCTCCTTAACAAGTCTTACTTAGTCAAAGTTTACCTTAACCACTTTCTGATTGTTATTAATCCTCACACGTACTTCTTTTAAATCCAACTCCACACCAACTGTACCACACTTTTGATTCCACCAGTCAGGATTTTAATACAAGAAATAGGCTTTCTTCGTCTCAGAAAAACAAATGGAGCCACTCCTGTGATAATGTTAGGTATGATATTATAATTACACACCTTCAACTGCAATAAGTGTCTGACATTAAGCTTGTTCACTACTGCCATTTATATTCCCCCTTTCAGCATGTGATTTGCCCTCCTAACAAGACCATTAGATGACAAATTATATACAGGAACTCTGATATGTTTCACATCATGTTTTTTGAAAAACACAGACATTTCTTCAGACACAAAGGGCCATATTTATACTTTTTGACGCAAAACTGCACCAATGCAGTTTTGCGTAAAAAATGTTACCGCCGGCTAACGCCATTTCTTTGCGCTGTGTATGTGACAAATTTATAATTTGACGCACGGCGGCGCAAACCACAGGTATGAGTCTTTTTTTTTTACTCAAACCAATGCATCTCGTCGTAAAGAAAAACAACGTTAACGTGGCGAAAATGACTGTGAGCAGGTTTATGACGTTGCAAACCAGAAACACGCCGTTTTTTGACGCAATAGCGTCAAAAAGCGGTGCAAACACAGCAAAATGTGCTAAGGAGAGCCAAAATGGATCCCAGATGCCTGCACAGACCCCAGGAAGATGATAACAGACCAGGAACCAGCCAGGAGGACCCACACAAGACCCAGGACAGGGAGAAGAAGAAAATAAAGTGTCGCTTCAGTGCAGAGGAGCAGGAAATTCTGGTGAAAGAGATGACGGAACACCAGCACCAACTGTTTGTCACCTCAAAGTTGCCAATCAGTAGGAGAGAGGCAATATGGCAACAAATTGTTGACAAGATAAACAGTGTGGCAGAAGTACGGAGAACAGTCATCGAGTGCAAGAAACGCTGGCATGACTGCAAGCACAGCACCAAGGAAAAGATGGCCAGGAACAGGAAGGTAGCACTGCAGTCTGGAGGTGGGAGTCCAGCACACCAGGAGGCCCTGGACCACATGGAGGAGATGGTGGCAGCCATCACCCCTGAGGAGATCGTCAAAGGGATTCAAGGACAGGAGAGCGCAGACTACCAGGAGACAACACAGATGCAGGGTAAGTCGCATGGGGAACTAAAAAGCCTAATTGTTAACTGCAACTGGGGGGGGACATACCCACTACACAATGCATGGAAGTCATGATATTCAGGGAGTGGCATGGTTAAAGGAGCACGGTACAGGGGCATGGTCCGTTCAGAGGAAACCTGGGGCACAGAACTACCCTACACCAACAACCTTTGCATGGGGGTATGCTGCCATGCCAAGGATGTTGGAAAGGTAAAGCCAGGCCAGGAGGGTAGGGTACAATTTAAAACTGGCATGCTGTCACACGTCAGCCAGTATTCTCCCTACATGAACTAGGGCTCAATTAACAACCTCTGGCCATATCTGCAAGTGGAATTTAACATTGACAACAGTTGCCATTACTACCTCTGCTGTGTGTGTAGGTCAAGTAGCTAACGGCAGTAACATCCCCATGGATCAAACAAACCCAAATTAGAGGGTTCAGGATGACAACGTTATCAATACCCTGAAATCAATACAAATGTTCCAATCCTGTCAAATGTTGATGTCCATAGTTGCTACAAACATCAGCCATTGTCATAAACATTATGAGGTACACAGCACTAATGTCATACCCATGCTGCATATGTCAGGGTCCACCCTGTGCCTGGGTCACAATGCAACATCCCAAATGTCGTACTGCTCAGACAACAGCATTGAGGGGGAGGACATATGTAACTGGTTACAAAAATACACCTGCATAGTCAGAGGAGGAAATGGAACACAGCTAGGACCATCAGTGCAATCCAATGTAGCACACATTTCCCAACATCAGCAGTACACACTACCAATGCTGACATCCGTATCGTGCCATACCAATGCAATACATAGTATGTGCTAGATCTCAGCAACATATAGGTGGATGTGAAATATCAGAGACTGGGGCAGTTCCAGAATGTTAAGTGTGGTTCTAGTGCCATTAGAACACCCACAGCCAGTGAAAGGCCTCACCATGAGAATGAAAGTAGACAGAGGGTTGAGTAGGACAAGAAGGTGGCAATTCACAATTTGGCCAGAACCAACACCTAGAGGATGTGATGCTGATAAGTCCACAAACTGACCACAATACATGTGACATGCAGGTGAGGCATAGGCCTGGGAGAATGCTAATATGAAAGACAGGAACAAATAACAGGAACCAAGATCACAATGAGAAAATAATTGGAATGCAGGCACATCACAAATCCCACAACACAGACACACTAATTGTACCATATCTCATTGCAGAGGATGACGGCTCTCCTGCGGATATGCCTGTCCAGGACTACCATGATGACATGGATGACGAGCTGACAAACATCAGCCAGCAGACCCTCCAAGATGTCCTTGTAACCCTCCAGACCCCACCTTCTGTCACAAGGAGGAGCTCAGAACAAGCAGCCATCACAGAGGACCCACCCACAACATCAATTGTAAGACCTGCCAGCTCCAATACAGCTGAGGACTCAGACGACACAGGCACCAGCTTTGAGAGAACTGTAGTTGGAGTACAGCGGGAGCTGGCCAAGGAGGTGCGGGTGGGGATGGAAAATATGGCAGCCAGCCTAGAGGGGGTGCGTTCATGCATGATGTCAACTGCAGAACAGGCATCAGCCATGCAAGGGCGAACAACAATCTTGCAGGAACTTGAAAAAAGGTTGAAGGAAATCAGCACAGCTGTAATAGAGTTGACCCAACACCTACAACAACAATCCTGTCAACGCATGCACAAATGCAATATTGAACCCCTCAGGGCCGACCTGGCTGCCTACCAGGGAGATGTGGCTTCTATTCTTAAGAACCAGCAGCTCCTCCTTGCTGCAGTACTGCCCTTAAGACCCCTACAGTTAGCAGCTAACGGGATGTCTGACTCCACGTCTTCAAACACTGAGGTGTGTGTTGCCCCTTCACAACCACCACCACCAATGGCAGAGGAGACTACACACACATCAGAAGATGAAGACGTGGAGCAGATCATCTTCACCCGTAAGAGTACCCAGTAGCACTAGTCCCTGCCACATGGCCACCTATTGCCAAGGTCTTGTGCTTTGTAACATGCCAGTCTTGCAACAACTGTACTCAAGCACTGTTCTTCAGCCCACTGTTTAACTTGCCACCCTGCCCTGTGTTTGTCTCTCACTAACTCATTGGCAAATCCTGTTCCTCTGCACTGTCTGACACTTCACCCCACCATGTCCAATGACATGTCCTTTTGCACTTGTGTAGGATCACAATGGAAGGTGTCACACTAATGGACTCACAATCATGGACAATGTACATATAGCACTACAGCACTTTAAAATAAATAGCACTTACACAACAACTTTGTCTATGTGTAATGTGACACATCAACCGTGAGGTAGATCGGTGATGTTTACCTCAGGTCAATGCTTATAGATTGTCAATACACCTGACCTGAAAGAATGTTGGTTGATAACTATGCACAGTGGTCTGGATTATACCATCATCTGCCCTTCCTGAGGGTTATTTCTGAGGAAAATAGAAACGATACACCATTATGCTGTGTAGGACAGAATAACGCTTCCTCAGGGATGTGTAAGCCAAAAATTATTGCCTTCAACTTTTTCTTCAAGCCAAAACCTACGTATGTGACATTTGACCCACATTTTACCTAACACACACCATACTGCATGCAGGGATGTGTATGAGTTTACACACAAATAAGTCACCGGTCTGAACATTGTAACAAATGATAGGTGTGAGTCATGTATACCATACTACATGAGAGCATACTACCATTACCTTATAAGGATTCGCTTGGACATCAGTCTGCAGGCAGACTTAACACAGTGTCCTCAATACCAAATCTGGTAGCAAAGTATGTGACATTGAAAACATACATCACAAATTAACCACACTTTGGGATCCATAGTAACCGTGAGTGGTGGGTGCAATGGATGGCCGAATCTTAGCTAAGTAGCTTTGGTGTAGCTGCCAATGTAACAGCTCAGTTGGGATTTGGTTGCAGCATGGGACACAAAAGCTAATACAAAAGAGACACTGTTCACTCATGCCAAGGCCCTGATCTACAAGCATTTGACACATACTGTAAAGGGTTACCTAAATATTTATTAAACAGTAAAAACAGAAGCTAAAACCAGAGGAAACACCTTACCTAACCTACACTATTCTAACTACACATTACCCACAACTGGCCCTAACTAACCTAAGCTAAACTTACTTATCACATTTAACAAAACGATCTAAACATCAACCCCTGACCCCCCTTATAAGACGGGACACGTGGAGGACAACATATACTAACCTAAACACATACTATCTTATATTAAACAAATATATATATTTTTGTAATTTAGTTTTTATATATATATATTTTTTATATATATATATATATTTTTAAAACACTAAAACCCCAACATCGTCCCTCACCCAACCAACCACACACATAATAATAAACAGATATAAAAAGGATCATACCCCTAACCCCCACCCATTACTACTAACTAAATTAACAGCCTATAGTAACCTAACACTAAGGGCCAGATGTAGGTACAAAAAAATTAGCGACTAGCAATTTGCGAGTATGTGCGACTCGCAAATTGCGTGTCGCTAATAGGAATGCAGGTACAATGTCCGTGTACAATTTGCGACTCGGAGTCGCAACGCAGATAGCGGGTCCGCTGTTTGCGAGGTCACTTTTTGCGAGTGGGTGACCCAAATTGCGAGTACCATGTAAATTGATTGCAGGTGCTGAAGAACACTCCAGAAACCACTCCAGAACACTCTGGAAACACTTCCTGGCACATGATGATGACATCACAGCCAGGAAGTTTACAAATACACCTGGGAGGAGGGAGGACCACGCCCATTTTAAACTGCTGAACTGCAAACAGGAGGAACAGCAGCTACAATGGCTGAAACACCAAGAAAACGAAAACTAAAATTCTTTGAGAAGGAGCTGGAGGTGCTGACAGAAGAATGCTGTCAGCACTATGATGAACTATTCGGAAAGGCAGCCCTCAATGTGCCAGAAGCCACCAAAAAACAACTCTGGCAGGAGATCCAAGAAAAAGTGAACTCCCTGGGGGTGAGCCACAGGAGTGTGGAAGAGATAAAAAAAACGGTGGTATGACCTCCGCTCCCGGACCAAGGAGAGGGTGGCAGAAAGGCTCCAGATGATGAGAGGCACAGGAGGGGGACCATCATCCGTACCACCACCTACACCCCTGGAAGAAAGGGTGGAGGAGACCATGGAGCAGGAGATCTGGACACCTCTGAGCCCACTACATCAACCGGTGAGTACCATGTGATATGCCTGTACCCCTATCAATGCCATATCCCCGCCCACCATGTACACAGGGGCATGCTCAACCAAGATAGCTCCATTTCAGGGTAGCAAACACCAGAATGATGCATTATGGGAAATGTAGTCAAGTAGGCAGTTCATAGGCAAATGTTTATTAGGAAGTGTGCAACAAATAGTAGACACTGACAGTCTTTTCCCCATGTCCCACAAGTCTCCCACAAGACACCACCACAAGCCACAGCAGCCAGCCCCATGAGTACAGCACAGGAGCTGCCACCACTCCCACCTGCACGACCAACACCATCCCTGTGATGTCCACACCTGCTGCAACTGTGTTTCAGGAGGCTGCGCCAGCAACAGGCAGGAGTGCCACAGTAGAGCACACAGGGCATCCACCACTGCGCAGGCGACGCAGGTACAGGAGAGCAGGGCTGCAGGCTGCTTCCGGCCGTCCATCTACCACCAACAGCGAGGCACAGCTGCTCCGTGGTCAGCACCTGCAAAACAATATATTAGGGCGGATTAGTGGTGTTATGCACCGCTTTGTCAGAAACAACGAGGCCAGCATGCAGCCGCTAAATTCCCGAATAGACGTGATTGCCACAAACACTGGGGACCTAGCCCTGTCCATGAGGGATCTGGTGGCAGGACTACTGGCACAGGGCGAGGGTGGGCGGCGCAGGGACCATCAGCTGGTACAGAGGCTTGACAGGATAGCCACATCAATTGGCAGACTGGCTGTTAACACCACTGGCCTGTCGAGAAGGACAGTTGGCCTCCAAGTAGAAATGGGCCATTTTGCAGGGGATGTGGCTAGAGGCCTGGGCCGGATCACACACGTGATTGACTTAATGGAGGCACGGCATCTGTCCAGGGGCACAGGGGACACACCCCAGGACAGCGAGGAGGGCTCTACAGTGAGCAGTGTCTCTGCCAGTGACACTAGGGTGCTCCGGAGTGGGAGTACCAGGCAGAGCACTGCAGAACCACCAGGGACCAGCCAGGCTGGCAGAGGCCACCGTAGGACATAGACAAAACCCTGTCCCTGATGTTGGGGCACATGACAGCAATGTGCCCCATGCATGGTTTGCATTTAGATGACCATGAACAGTTAGTATTTGTAAATAGTTGTATTTCTGCACATATTAAATAGTTTTTTTGTTCCACTTGACAAATGGAGTTTTTGGTCAGTAGGTGAGTATGGTTGAAGTTGACACGTACCTTCCAAAGTATTGGTTTGCGATGTGTTCCCGTCTCAGTCTGCCTTGATTAGCTATACTCCGATCCCCATGATGGCGATGTGGTTGCTCTTGCTCTTCATCCTCAGGATCTGGGTCTGCAGGGGTGAGAGGTAGCCCACGTCGGGTGGCAATATTGTGCAGGATGGCGCATGCAACAACAATTTTGAATGCTGTAATGGGGGTATACTGGAGGGCACCTCCACTGCGGTGGAGGCATCTGAATCTTGCTTTCAGTAATCCGAAGGTGCATTCAATCAGGTTCCTGGTCCTCTTATGTGCACTGTTGTATCGCCTCTCTGAATCATTGCTGGGTGTTAAGAACGGAGTCATTATCCATGGCCGTAGAACATATGCACTGTCACCTGTTGGGCACAAACATTACACTGTTAGAAAGTCCTGGTTGGTGTGCACAGTGACCTGTGTGTATGTCTGCAAGGTGTATGCAGCTCTACTTAGGAGGTATCCGTCTCCAAACTCCCCACGTTCCAGGCGTTGGTGTATCCCACTGTGCCTAAAAATTTAGGAGTCATGGGTACTGCCTGGAAATTTTGCAACAATGCCAGTGATGACATAATGGGCATCACAAACAACCTGAATATTGAGTGAGTGGGTACACTTTCTGTTGCGGAACAGATGTTCCAGGTTAGCAGGGGGGCATATTTGAATATGTGTCCCATCTACACATCCTATGACATGGGGAAAGTTGGCAATCCGGTAAAAGTCCAGCTTGGTGCTGTTAATTTCTGCCTCATCCCTGGGTAGGTATATGAAGTGAGACATGTGTGTGAGTATGGCATCTAGGAAGGCCCTGAGGAACCTTGACACTGCACTTTGAGATACCCCACTTGCCACAGCAATGACCCCCTGATAGCTCCCCGAGGCCAAGAGGTGCAGTGAGCATAGCACTTGCACATGCGTAGGGATGGCGCAGCCGCGCAGAGTCTGGTGTTCTAGCTGTGGTTTTAGTAATTCAATTAATTCTAGTATGGCTGCGCTGCTAAGGCGGTATTTATCGTATATCTCTTCCTCAGTTTGCTGGAAAAGGGTCTGCCTTGTTCTATAAATCTTCTCCTGTCTGTGTCTCCTCCTCCTCCTCTGCTGGGCTGCGTGGACTCTCCTCCTCACTGCTATCAGGTATATCTCCACCATCTTGAGAAACCCAGATGCCTTCTGGGTCTCCTTTTATGCTTTGGTAATGATTACCACCTGCTCTGAGTTAGTGGTAAATGGGACATACAAACTGGGCTTTTTGCGACTAGTCGCAATTTGCGAGTTGCAATTGCATATGGTTTGCGACACGCAAATTGCGACTTCCTATTTGCGGGTCGCAAAATGGGGTTGCAAATTTAGCGAGTCGGTAACGGCTCGCATCGCTTTTTGCGAGTCGGAAATGGGATTTTTGCATCCCATTTCCGATTTTGCACAGTCGCAAATAGCGATTCGGGCCATTTGCGACTCGCAAAACTTTGCTACATCTGGCCCTAAGCCCCCTAAACTCACTAATTAAAAGAACCAGGAAAGAGGAGGGATGGGAAGGAATCATGGCTGAGTATAATGTCTACAAGTTGGCCCTCCACAGGGTCCTTTTGATGTCACGCACCCTTCGATTTACTTGTGCCACCTCCTGCTGCAGCCTGGTCATTTTCCGCAACATACGGTCCAAGTTCCGTTGCATCTGTAGAAAAGCTGCTTGGTCTATGACTGCAGCAGGGGTGGTCTGGGTGCCAGTGGAGGAAGTATGAGCCCTTGTCGGTGCCATGTCTGTAGGAGGAGGTGCAGGTGGTGCTGTGACAGGTCCTGGAGCTGTGGATGTTTACGGTCCAGCAAAGGTACCTGCTAATGTTGGTGCCACCTGGGTGGTAGTGGTGGTGATGGTGGCTGTGGTAGACACGGAAGGGCCACCTTGGGCAAATGCCCTCCACACTCTGGAAGCTCTTTCATGGCGATAATGCCTTGCCATGTTGCGGAACCCCGACTCTACATCCAGAATGTGGCGGTAACGCATAGCCCTGCCCTGAAACTCCCAAATCTGAATGGTATTCATATTGGCAGCTGTTAAAACAAATAGAAAACCAAACATTAGGCACTTCATTGTGTGATATGGCTCCAGAAGTAAATCAGACAATTCATCTAGGCCCATATTTATACTTTTTGACGCAAAACTGCGCTAACGCAGTTTTGCGCCAAAAAAATCAGCGCCGGCTAACGCCATTCTGAAGCGCCATGCAGGCGCCGTATTTATTGAATGACGTTAGCCGGCGTTAGCCGACCGGCGCTGCCTCGTGTGCGTGAAAAAAACCCACGTACACCAGGCAGCGCCAGCGTAGGGAAAAATGGCGTTTGGGCATCTAAAAATGGGGCAAGTCAGGCTGAGGCAAAAAAATCGTCTTAACCCGATTTGCGCCATTTTTTTACGACGCCCATCCCCCATTGAAATGACTCCTGTCTTAGCAAAGACAGGAGTCATGCCCCCTTGCCCAATGGCCATGCCCAGGGGACTTCTGTCCCCTGGGCATGGTCATTGGGCATAGTGGCATGTAGGGGGGCACAAATCAGGCCCCCCTATGCCACAAAAAATAAAATAAAAATACTTACCTGGACTTACCTTAATGTCCCTGGGGTGGGTCCCTCCATCCTTGGGTGTCCTCCTGGGGTGGGCAAGGGTGGCAGGGGGTGTCCCCGGGGGCAGGGGAGGGCACCTCTGGGCTCATTCTGAGCCCACAGGTCCCTTAACGCCTGCCCTGACCCAGGCGCTAAAATCCGGCGCAAATGCGGGTTTTTTAGACCCGCCCACTCCCGGGCGTCATTTTTGCCCGGGAGTATAAATCCGACGCAATAGCATCGGAGTCATTTTTTAAGACGGGAACGCCTACCTTGCATATCATTAACGCAAGGAAGGTGTTCACGCAAAAAAATGACGCTAAATCCAGGAACTTTGGCGCTAGACGCGTCTAACGCCAAAGTATAAATATGGAGTTAGTTTTGCGTCAAATTAGCGTCGAAAAAAACGACGCAAATTCAGCGCAAACGGAGTGTAAATATGCCCCCTAATGTACCAGAAACAGGCCATATCATCATACAGATCACTGATTGTCCCTGAGGCAGTACATGCAAAGGCAGCCTACACATGTCCATTCATCAAACAGCACAGCAAAACTCTAAAAGATGGGTAACAACTTGAATAACTTTGGCATCATTGTTCAGCCATTTATCAGGTAAAAATAATGCTGCAAGTCCTCCACCACTGGCAGGCCGACAAATTACTATGTTCTTGATGACAACCAAGGGCACAAGATCTGCGAGTTGTAAATGGAATTGCCAGGATAGAATGCAGGTGCTAATCATGAGTGGGTGTCCTAGATTTGGACAAGTGACTTACAGATTTACATGTCTGTGTACTAAACGTGGATCATCAGTCCTAGGTACACTATTCACAACCCTACGCCTGTGCCTGAGTGGGGGGGGTGGACAAGCAACAAATACTTTCAAACAACAAGGACACCCAGGAAGCTTTGGACAGCTGTACATGGGTTTGGCCAGCCCACCACAGGTAAGGAGGAAGTCCAACCAGGATACACCCAAACCTTGGACAATCACATCCACACTTTTGTTTGGAAATGCAGACAATTGTCAACATCATTTCCTACCAGTAACCCATGACTTAACAACAAGCAGATAGATGCAAGCACACATCTGGCCATGAGCTGCATGCACAGCTAGGCCATTGTACTCAAGAGCCTCATACTCGTAGCACAACATGTGGAGCTACATGCTGCTAGGAAGTCAAACATACAGTCAAACATGTTAATTAGTGAATAGGGAAGCTGAAGTCTGTGGGTAAGACTTTGGCATCCCTATTCTGGGAGAATAAGGGTCTGACTTGCTGACTAAATCCCTAATATGGTCCTCTGCTACATTTTCTGAATTTAAGTTTTATCTACATAACTCATCCCTATTCACATGGCCGTGCCTACAGGACTGACCAACAATCCCAAATTATGACAATATGCTAATGATTGGCCAACTGAAAGATGGGAAAAAATGATACTCCACTGAAGGAACATATCCGATCATTGACCAGCGCATCACACCTTGCTATGTGTCCGACACACACGAGTCAATCACACATCATCAGCAAACACAACACAGAACAGAAATATCAACACTTACTGGAGATGCCTGGGTCCGCAAATCGAGCCACCTCTCCGTTAGCGTAGGGTGCAGGTCCACCTGTAAGGCATGGAAGGGAGAAATGTGCTCAATGTCTGTGCACTGTACAACACTTCCATGTGTAATATATTTCAGAAAGTCAAGCCTCTCAGACATGATGATACTGCATCCTACATACCACTGCAGTGAGCGATACACACATATCTGCACACATGCAGTGGCCCTAACTATCACGTGGTGGCAAACATGCTCCTTCTTTAGTTAGCAGACTAATTCATGGAGTGTATTCCTCTCATCATGTGTATCCGTGAGAGACATGCCAAGCCACTTTCCGGGAGGAGTGCAATACCAGTCACCCATCTATTGTGACTAAGACCAATTTAAAACACACAGGTACAATGTACAGAGGGCCAGGGACAGTTGTTACCCCTCAATGTGTATCATTTTCTTCATTTGATGTGCCACAGCTATGGTAAGTTGTACCAAGCATAGAGATATAAACCCGTGTGCATACCTTTTGGCATCCATCCCTAATTTAAATGTGGCACTACAAACTCAAAATATCAGTCTAAGATGTTACCTGAGGTCAGCTATAACTTGTTACGTATGTGTCAGAATCCAGTTCAGACATGAATCACAAAACATTGAGGTACACTATATTTCCTGTAAAGATCTGGATTTAAAACGTGTTTCCTGATACACTCACAGACCATGCATGAAACATATGTTAGAGCCACATTAGCATCATCAATTGACGTGAAGGCAGCACTAATTTACAGGCTCCTGTTGTGTTTTGAAAGTTAGTCTATCCGTTGCGTCAGCAAATGATGGTAATGTGTAGGAATTATTGTATATCTCACAGGCAACTGTGGTCCATATTTATCCATTTTTTGTGCCGCATTTGTGCTGCTTTTTGACACAAAAGTGGCGCTAACTTACAAAATACAATTGTATTTTGTAAGTTTGTACCGCTCTTGCTTAAAAAAATGACGCAAATGCAGTGCTCATAAAGAAGAAATATGGGCCTGTATGTTTAACTTACATTCCACATGTTCAAAAACATTGCCTGCAGCATGTGATCAAATCAGCTACTGTCACTACAGAGCATTTAAATGTGCACATTACTCTGATTTGTACCCACCAACAGGGCCACCAATCATAATCCCCAGGTGGTCCAGCAGGTCTTGCTCCCAGGCAACCAGATCAGCCCAACGGTGTTTTAGCTGGTGGTCATTGCGCGGTGTGTTGTAGATTCGCTGTAGATGGTACAACACCTTTGCCCACCGGAGACTCCTTGCCTCTGTGTAATAGCCCTGTATCACACGACTACCTGCTTCAATCATTAACGGCAGGAAGTGGCACACCAAATAAATAAAGCCACCCAGCTCTTCCTCTCCCATCCTACCAAGACGAGGCCTACCCAACATACTTACACCAAAAAAAGGGAATAAAGGGGGAGAATAGAGGGAAAGTAGGACAGGGAAATGCAAAATAACTAACAGAACACAGCCCAACTATCCCCAAACTAACACTACCCACAACAGACTCCCAACACTACAAAGACAAATGTTGACACCAGAAATGACCAAAAAAACAATAACACAGGATACCACAGGCACTTATAAAACACTAAACGACAATTTAAAGACCACACTGGAGACAAATTCACAAAATGCACAGAGAGACAAGTCAGAACACAGCCATACAGTCAGAAAATATCACAGACTGCAGAGTAAAAGTGAAAGTACACCCAGTGTACCAATTCTGTAAACAGGATATCCTATTACATCACTTCCTGCCTCAAATGCTGTGCGTTTTTATTGTTATGCGTCAAAATATTATGACGCTTACAATCTGTGCGTCATTTTGTTTTGGACGCACATGCTTAGAAATAACCCTGCATCCACATTTTGAAATATGTTTCATACTTAACCAATTTCAGGGGGTACAGTGTGGGAATTACCGCTCAGGGCCAGTGGATGTTTCATGGCAATGTGTGTCATATTTCAACGCATATGCATAATGTTTTTGCGCATGTGTGTCTTTTTTGACGCATGTGCAACAAAATTTCTGTCTTTAACTGGGTTTGGGTCATTTCTCATTTGTAATAATACATGACAGTTGTGACAATAAAGAGATAGGCTGGTTGCACCAACATTGTGCATTCCGGTGTATGGGCACATGTGACTGCTCATACTACTGCGGACCATGATCCTCTACTTGTTGTACCGGATTTGCACTCTTCACTGATGCAATAGATGGCCAAACGTGTGGAATGCAATTAGGTATTACCCAGTTTGGGCATGTTTTTCGTCAAGAGAGGTTAGCAAGGCGACGCAACTCAATACAGTAACTCAACGCCTATGGGTTAATGTGTGTGATTTTGCTCTTACTATTGTTGTTGTTCCCCTGTGTGAACATCACAAGACGCATTTTGCAAATCTGCTTGTATGCATGTGGAGTCAATGTGTCCAACCCTCAGATGCTATTCAGTGTGGAAATGAGAGGACATGTATTTGTCATAAACATAGCAACAACTGCTGTGTGCACTTCCTAGGTTTTTTGGAACATCAGCACCACCAATGACAAAGCATGCACAGGATAGATAGCAGACGGATGATCATGGCAATGTTCCAAAACTAAGCCATCACATGTCCTGGAATGTTGGATTCTACTTCCTAGGCACTTGTTTGTTCACTCACCATGAGTCAGGCATGGGATAATGCTATGTGGGTACCATGTTTGTGACACCAAGTCCCAAATACAATCCACAAATGTCATGGCACGCCAGAGTTGGAGTCATATAAATGAGCCATGTCTCTCCTGTGGCAGTGGAGGAACAGCAGACCAAGCAGCATGTGTTCACATATTTCCAGTGGTAAAATGGACAAAGGTGTCCGGTTCAAGTGTGTGGGCCAATGTTTAGCCTCTATCATTATTGGGGTCCATGTTGTCACAGTTATGTGCAGGTCTAGTCATGAGTCTGTGGAGCCATTTCCTGCATTTACAAAGTATCCTTCACAGATCAATTGAAGGAAAGCCAATGAGGAATTGACAACACACATGGGGATAGTCCAGCTATGGCACTGCAGATGTGTTATGAGACTGACAACAGGGCAACCTTGGTGGGCTGACAAAGTTAATGTATCAAGATTCTTAAACCAGCAGGTGTCCTCACAACATGTGTACACCGGTTGGCCTCTAAAATTCCCACTGCATCTGGGAACATCAGTGCCTCTGTGCTGATTAATCTCACAGCTATTCACCATGCAAGCCCCATCAATATGTGGGGGGCAATTTGAATCAGCGTGTGGACTGTCACGGTCCTACCATGTGTTGGCATTTCATGCACATTATCTGACGTTGTTTGTTGTGCTGGAGGAACCATAACCAATCCATGCATACAGCCATGGTACACTGTCACTATTTGTAATTCATGCATACATGTAACCCAGACAAGGGATAGGCCATGATTCGGCTATTTGGAGAAGAGTTCCACCCCATGGTACGATAAGTAAACTGATTATGCTATACAATGTATTTGAGTACGCATTGTAGACCCATCTGACACAATACCCCAGGAGTAAAGTGAGGGCTGGGAAAGCAACTATGATACAAATGTAACCACAGGGAACCTTTGTGGTAACACAAAGACAGGAACCAGCCAGGCTAACAGGATGCAGGGTCAATCAGGATCCAGAATTTTAACAAGGGAAATACACAGTAAGCAGACTGAGACTGGTCAAAGGTGGAACAACACTGTGGAAAATGAAAACTGTGTTTCTCCTGTGCGATGGAACGTAACACAAGAACCCAAGGCCTGTGTTACACAGCTGATTTATACAGCAATGCATAACAGTGTTATAGATAAAATGGCAGCTTCTATGCTGTTACAGGCAGCTGCAAGGGCAGGGCATGTTCAAATGGCTGGTCTCCATGGAGGTGCTCACAGGTGTGTGCAGCTTCAGTCTCTCACAAGTCCTATAGGTGAGAATCAAGTTCAAAGGGCAAACAGTACCTTTCACCTGGGAAACAATGTACAGGTGATTACAGGTCCTACAGACTACAAGGCAGTGCATTATTTAACCAGACATCCATGCAGACAGAAGTACAATGACTATGGCATACCATACTAAAGAGTGAAGCACACTGGATTCACATTGTGAGTCTGGGTGTGTGTAGAGGAGGGATTATCTTGGTACACATATTCCCTTTCTAGGGCACTCTGAAGAAGGGTGGGTTGAGACAGGGAACATAGGACATGGGCTGCCACCTGCAGGGGATGTCTTGTGAGCAGTGCTAGTCATACCTGGGGCACTTGTGCTATCCATTTGCTGCTTATATGGACATTTTGTCACACATAGTCCTTGCAAAGATAGATGATGTAACACTTACTGCTGTCAAGGGTCTGTTCATACCTTCTTGTCACCAATGCAATAGCACATCCACTGCCGCATGTATGAGGCATTTTTTTCCCTTATTGACTGATGGTGTCTTAGTTGTGTGCCATATGCTGCGATGATCCATGTTGCCAACATGTATATGTGAAATAGCTGTGGTCCTCTGCTATTGCCCTTCAAATGTGAAATGTACAGGATATATGTCATTTACAGTGTGTGTGAATTTGGCTGTACATTCATATGCATCAAATTTGCTGTGGATTTTTCTGTGTCCTAATCTGTATTTCTGCAATGCTCTATGAGGCTACACTCTGATTCTGATAGATAGGGATAATGTTATGCAAAAATCATTATCCAGACCATGATATAGTGATTAGAATAGGTGTTTATTGACATATGATAAGAAGGTGGTGATGGATGAGTAGAGTTGAAAGAAATTTTGGACAATATGTTGTCTCTGAACCAATCCTGCAGCTGTTTGGATGGTCCCCCTCATGGCGATGGACAGCATCCTCCTCTTCCTCCTCTTCAGGCATTTGTGGGTCGGGTTCATATAGGGGAATGTTCCTTCTTACACATATGTTGTGCAGGACGGCACAGGTCAAAATTATTTTGCACACCATTTCAGGTGAGTATAGGATGCTGCCTCTGGTGATGTCGAGGCACCTGAATCTTGACTTCAGGATGCCAAAGGTCCTCTCGACTATGGTGCGTGTCCTCCTATGTGCCTCATTATAGGCACACTCTTCTGCAGTGCTTGGGTTTGCAAATGGGGTCATGATCCATGGCTGGATCCCATACCCCTGATCAGCTGAAAGAGAAAATGAGTGAGAACATGTTGATGTAGCTTGCACCATGATTATCACTTTGCATGGCAGTTGTTCTCTTGTGTTGTCTGTGACTCATCTGTGTTTGTGTTATTGTGTGGAATCCTAGGCTTCTAGGATGTACCATCAGCATTGGGTTGTTTCCTTATCTGAACGGGTATTTGGCTGATTGACCGGATGTCAGCAGTATTTTTGTTGAGTTGCAGTACAGTGTGTACTCCCTTGCATTCTGCAATTTGAAAGATGTGTCCCTGTGTCTTTACTGGGGGTGAGATGATACTTCCATACACAGAATCCATCCCACAGTGGTGGTAACACGGTTGCATCTATATACCCTGGACATCCCATCCAATTTCACATATGCAATAGAATTATTTAAACATCAGTGAGACCTTTAGATTTGACTAGGTGACAATGTACAACACATCTCCGTACGTTGTCAGCACTGACGTGTTGACAATTGACTATGCACTATTTTCACATGTGTGACAAGTTCACTGCAGACCTATTTCTCTGTCCTTGCCAAGTCGACTCAGGTTGTAACGCGTACCTATACTACTGAACATGTTCTAGTTCAGATGACTAACTTGGTTGTGAGGTTGTCATTTTGAGTGTCAGAAGGTCCGTATGCCTGTACATCTGTAGTGTGTGTGTGAATTTGTCACAATGCTTATGTGTAGGAATGTGCACTTTCAATATTGTCCCATCAATATGTGTTCTTTGCACAGTCCACTTGCTTATTGGTAGTGGGCAATGTGAGAGCAAGAGTGATGTGAGATATTGGTACAGCCTCAATGATTGCATGTCACCTTCATTGTAGTCATCATCATGCTATGTGTGTCATGGTGTTTGACCTGCAGCGAAACACATTACACACCCCTTACACAGTACGTATTGGTTGGAAGGGTGTTTGATTGAGGGTTATTGATGTGATATTGAAAGATTAATCTTCATAATTGTACTGCCAGTTGAGGCCATGTCATTGTCATTGTGTTGTTTTAAATTGTCCCCTTGTGTCTGTGGAGTGGCATCTGTTGTTGTGTGGATCTGTCATTTGTCCATGGGTGTGTATCCTATTGGGTGAGAATATCAAACATGCTTAGCGGTGTCACAACCTCATTGTCTTCCTGGCCATGTGTCGATGTTGTGGTGTATGTGTTGTGTGTCCTAGAAGGTTGTTGAGCTGTGTGTATATAAGTATGTTTCTGTACTTAGCAACAAGTAGGCCATTTCCATAGCGTCAATCCTGGAAGTGTTGATTGTTGGTGCAGTGGCGGAAGATGAATGAATCATGTACACTCCCAGGATACTTTGCCACGATGTTGGTGATCAATCCCCAGTGATCGACAATGGCCTGCACATTGATGGAGTGTATATGTTTCCTGTTGCGGTATAGATGTTCGGTTGCAGCAGGTGGCACAAGGCGTACATGTGTGCAGTCAATGGCACCAAGCACGTGTGGGAAGCCGTTGACTTGGTAAAACCCCTGTTTTGTCTCCTGCTGCTTCTGCTGTGTGTTGGGGAAGCTGATGTGGCAGGGTGTGAGGGAGATGATAGCATCCAGTACCTTGGGAAGGAAGGCGGAGAATGAGGGCTGTGAGATCCCAGCAACCAGTGCACCAGTGGTTTGAAAGGAGCCACTTGCCAACATGTGGAGTACAGCTAGCAGCTTGGTTTCTGGTGGAATGGTGTGGGGTGTCTGCAAGCTGGGTGTCAACTGTGGCTCAATGTTGCGCGGCAGCTGCTGAATGGCTTGCCAGTTGAGCCTGTACCTCTGAATGATGTCTTGTTGGCTGAGTCCCAAAAGGGTTGTCCTGTTGCAGAATATCCCCTCCTGCCTTCTGCGTTGCCTTTGGGGTCCCTGCTGGTGTTGTGGAAGCTGCTGTTGTTGGTCCTGTGCTCTGCCTCTCTGTGCATGCTGGATGAAAAGCACCTCCATGTCTTCCTTTTGGAGCTCTGCTGTTGCTTCTGTGTGTTTTCCTTAAGTACCGGTGTGTTTGCCCCATTTTAATGCCTGCCCTGACCCAGGCATTATTTTTTGACGCAAATCGGGCTGTGCGTCATTTTCCGCCTCCGCCTCCTGGCCGTGCGGGAATTTTGCGTGATTGGATAAATAAGGCGCATGGGTGCTTAAGTCATTTTTTGGATGGGAACACCTACCTTGCATGTCATTAACGCAAGGCAGTTTCCTGCATCCAGAAAATGACGCACATGTCGGAATTTTGGTGTTCACGGGCTCAGGCGTCAAAGTTTAAACATGGTGCATGGTTTGTGCGCCAAATTTTTTGACGCACATTCGGCGCAAGCAGAGTATAAATATGCCCCAAAGTGTGGCTAGAAACAATGTTTTCACAGTTACCCCTGCACATAAATCCGACTATTACAAATTAATAACCCTTTTGCTTAAGGGAAATAAATGGTTTAACACAGTTTTTTCCATGAGAAACTCTGTTTGAAATCCCCCATTGTGTGGGGATTAATACCAACTTTTCCAATCTGCGTTTGGCAGTTGGTAAATGAGACTGTAAGTAAGTACAGGTGGGGAGTTCAGGGATGCAGATGTGATGTGAAGAGTGGCAGAGAAGAGGGAGGATGTGTTCCATCAGCGGGAGCCTTACAAGTTCCATAGTGCACCACAAAGAGGTCAGGCAGTTGTCAGGGATGGGGCCAGCCTGTTCTTGCAGCCCAACCCAAAGCGATTTTTGGGCTGGTAGTATCAGGTCCAATGTTCCTGAACCATTGTGCAGAAACACCAGGCCAATTATGTTTGGGTGGAGGGGTATCACATTCAGTGATTCTATTACAATCTACTTAAATCAGGACAAAGATTTCTTGGGGGCTCTGGTGCCTACCACAGTTTAAAGATCTGTCTAGTTTGTGCAGAGAAATAGCAATTTTAGTTCTGTCTAGAACAATGTTGTTTGTTGATATAGTTGAGGGCTGCTGCATATATATCAAACCATTATCCAAGATAATGGGATGTATATTTGGTGACTGCTGTGAGGACTATCTAAACAGAGCTGAGTGAGTGGAAGTGTAGTGTGTCTTGGGGTTGGGTGGTATGCATCTGAGATCATTTATACTGTCATCCAGAGCTGCAATGTATTCCTGTCTATATTTAAGCATTGTTTCTTGAATTTTAGTCATTAGTCCTATAGGAGAAAAAACAGGTAGTGTCTGTTAAGAGCATTATGTCTAATTCTAAGGGCTCCATAATTTGTCCAAAAGGGAGCAAGATGGCTGTCCTCAGATCCAGTACTATAATAGTAAGACATGATATGCACCATGAGCAAGGTTTATGTGTCACAGTATAGAAATAATAGGATGCAGTGAACTGGAGTTCACTGATGATGAGTGTTGTTCACAGTACTAAAGTAACAGGTGGTTCTTCAGTGGACTACTGGTGCACACTGAACATGCTTCACTGAGAGTCAGTAAGCTCTGGGGATAATTATGTACCTTTAAAGTGAGAGCTTGATTTTGTTAGCGATATTGCCAGGATAATGTGTTGGAAGTATTTTAATAACAGCATTCAAATATGTTGCCTCAAAATTGTTAAGTGCTCTATACATGTTTCAATATAGAACATTTATAAAATACCCCAGACATCACCTAACACCACCACATTTAAATATTGCTGGCCTAGAACCACTGTTGCAATCCCACAAATAAAGTAAAAAAATGAAAATGCAAAAAACAGTCAACCAAATCTTTTTGTGATTTCAACAAATTGAGAGACATACAGCTAAAAATATCCTTACAACTGGTTGGTGCAAAAAGCTGAAATCTGCGGGGAAATTATCAAAATCTGGAGTTATGAGGTTTAATAAAATGGCAATACTTGGTATATTTAAAGCCTAATAATAATTTGATACGTCATTACAAATAGACTCCCAACATGCTGTACTTAAAAAGCAAAAAAAAATGTGGCAATTCGGGAAGAAGAGATCACAACACCATTCAGATGCAGTGTCAACATGAAAAAGGGAAACATGAAGGTGAGAGTTTCCCTAATTGGCGAACATTCTCCCTGATCCCAATGTTTATTTCAAATACATTAAGAATAAAATGAATACATGTTATTTGTGAGTAAAATGAATACATGTTATTTGTGAGCAAATATTGGATGTTAGCCCCACAGTGAATGCTGATGACATTAAGGGATTGTAAACAAAACATTTTAAAGCTGCTAGCTTTTATTTTTATTGAATCTTCAATTACCTCAAACTTTCCCTCTGTTCAGGCCTTGCTCTTCCTAGTTTCCTTAACAACTGAACCTCAGCCAGTCCTGAAATCTACAAACTGCAAGAAAAGAAAAAAATGGCTCATAGAGCTCAAAGCAGCCTCAGACTAAAACATTTTATTTCTTACAAATAAAAATGAAACCTGAAAAGGTTTCAGATTAATTGGATTGCACTGTCTCTAATGTTGATTTTAAAAATGTTCTTTCTACATATGAAACTGAAGCCAGAACGTTTTTTGGGTGACCCGTATAACCCTTTCTCCAAGTGCAGATTTATGGTCCAATCAGGGCCCCTTATCTTCCCCGAATCATCAGAACTTTCTAAAGAGGCCTTAACCTGAAAAGAACTTAAATAAAATTAAATGCTATTCAGCCTTGAATTCACTGGAAGCAAGTGCACTGCTGAATTTCCACTACTCCATGTGCAATGGAAATTAAGAGTGATGGGTGGGAAGCGTGGATTATGGATGAGAAGTAGAGATGAGAAGTAGAAATGATGGATGAGAAGTTGGGATGATGAAAGAAAAGTAGGGAAGAAGGATGAGTAAGAGGGATGAAAATCAGGGAAGAGGGATGCGAAGCAGGGATGAGAAGTAGAGATGATGGAAGAGAAGTAGGGATAATGAATGAGAAGTAGGGATGATGGATAAGAAGAAGGGGTAAGAAGGAGGAATGAGACATATGGATGATGGAAGAGAAGTAGGCATGATGGATGAGAAATAGGGATTAAAAGGAGGGATAAAGGATGAGAAGTAGGGATGATGGATGAGAGGTATGGGTGGTCATTACAACCCTGGCGGACGGTGTTTAAGCGGCGGTAAGACTGCGAAAAGGCCGGCGGTAAAAAAAAATTAATTACGACCGTGGCGGAAACCGCCAACAAAGACAGCCGCTTTAACACTCTGACCGCCACGGCGGTACAAACAAACAGCTTGGCGGTCACCGCCAACAGACAGGCGGAGGACAATGTACCGCCTACAGTATCACAACCTACCAATCCGCCACCTTTTCTGGGGCGGATTCACTGCAGACAAAAACACGGCGGGAACAGAACTTCGAAGGGAAAACGCTCACCTCTACACACCCCACGAGGAAGCAGAACGCCATGGAACCAGAGCTGCAGATCCTGCCAGCCCTTATCGTCTTGCTCCTCTACCAGGAGCACGAACGCCGGTGGCGAAGACCACGGTGAGTATTGCACCTACAACACAGGGGAGGAGGGAGGGAAAAACAGGTCCACACACACGCAATTCCCCCACCCCCACCCTCTCCCACCACAACACACACACCAATACAGCATCATACATTACAGGTACACCCGCCAACCTCCCTGGAAGAATGCAAAGACAAAAGAAAATGAGTGTAATTATTGTAATATATTAAAATCCAATACGCAAAAATATATATCACACCATAAACAAATATATACGTCAACAATAGTAGTCCAGGTAGTGCTCCATTGAAGTCCGTGGAACACTGGGCCCACACAGTATGGGCGAGGCCCACACAAGATCCCCGACCATGACGGAGAGAACACTGCAGGGGCATCAGATACCAATAAAACAGGCACCTCAGGGGGAGGAAAAGGGGGCACGTCAGCCGCTTGAGTGCACGATGCCAAATCCACGAGGGGGCCACATGCCCACTGTTCCATCCTGGGGAGTGCAAAGCCACAGTCTCTCAAGTCTATACAGTGGGTGGTTTGCCCACTGTTCCATCCTGGGGAGTGCAAAGGCACAGTCTCTCAAGTCTATACAGTGGGTGGTTTGCCCACTGTTCCATCCTGGGGAGTGCAAAGCCACAGTCTCTCAAGTCTATACAGTGGGTGGTTTGTCCACTGTTCCATCCTGGGGAGTGCAAAGCCACAGTCTGTCAAGTGGATAACAGTCTCCACTGGTTCTGGAGGGGGCCTTGTGCCCAGAGTGCTTCATCCTGCCAAGGACAGAGGTAGTGGATGTATCTCTCCACTGGTTCTGGAGGGGGCCTTGTGCCCAGAGTGCTTCATCCTGCCAAGGACAGAGGTAGTGGATGTCAATCTCCACTGGTTCTGGAGGGGGCCTTGTGCCCAGAGTGCTTCATCCTGCCAAGGACAGAGGTAGTGGATGTCAATCTCCACTGATTCTGTAGGGGGTCTTGTTCCCAGAGTGCTTCATCCTGCTCGTGGTGGCCTTAGTAGCATCAGAGCTTTTGGCGCTCTTAGGCCTGCGGTGCTTGTAGCGGCGGTTCCCTGTTCAGCGGTGCTTGTAGCGGCGGTGCCCTGTTCAGCGGTGCTTGAGGCGGCGGTGTCCTTGGCAGCAGTGCTTGAGGTGGCGGTGCCCTGTTCAGTGGTGCTTGAGGCGGCGATGTCGTTGGCAGCGGTGCTTGAGGTGGCGGTGCCCTGTTCAGCAGTGCTTGTAGCGGCGGTGCCCTGTTCAGCGGTGCTTGTAGCGGCGGTGCTCTGTTCAGCGGTGCTTGAGGCGGCGGTGTCCTTGGCAGCGGTGCTTGAGGCGGCGGTGCCCTGTTCAGCGGTGCTTGTGGCGGCGGTGTCCTTGGCAGCGGTGCTTGAGGTGGCGGTGCCCTGTTCAGCAGTGCTTGTAGCGGCGGTGCCCTGTTCAGCAGTGCTTGTAGCGGCGGTGCCCTGTTCAGCGGTGCTTGTGGCGGCGGGCTCCTTTGCAGTGGCTCAGTTGCTGATGGTCCTCTCTAGCCCAGCGGGGCTTGTGCTGGCGGTCCTCTCTAGCCCAGCGGGGCTTGTGCTGGCGGTCCTCTCTGGCCCTGCGGGGCTTGTGCTGGCGGTCCTCTCTGGCCCAGGGGGGCTTGTGCTGGCGATCCTCTCTATCCCAGCGGGGCTTGTGCTGGCGGTCCTCTCTGGCCCACCGGGGCTTGTGCTGGCGGTCCTCTCTGGCCCTGCGGGGCTTGTGCTGGCGGTCCTCTCTAGCCCAGCGGGGCTTGTGCTGGCGGTCCTCTCTAGCCCAGCGGGGCTTGTGCTGGTGGTGGCCTCCTGGGCAGCGGGGATGATGGCGGTGACCTCTTGGGCAGCAGGGCAGGTGCTGGCGGTGGCCTCCCGGGCAGCAGGGATGATGGCGGTGGCCTCCTGGGCAGCGGGGATGATGGCGGTGGCCTCTTGGGCAGCAGGGCAGGTGCTGGCGGTGGCCTCCTGGGCAGCAGGGATGATAGCGGTGGCCTCTTGGGCAGCAGGGCAGGTGCTGGCGGTGGCCTCCTGGGAAGCGGGGATGATGGCGGTCTTCTCCGCCGTGCTGCTCTTCCCAGACTTGCTGGGTTTCTTGTGGCCCTTCTCCACCTTGGAAGGTGTTGCAGCTGACTCCACACTCCCACCTGTACCCCTGGGAGCGGCTTTGGTGGCTGGAGTCTTCCCCCTCTCCCGCCGGGCACTGGCCAACTTTTGATGCTTGACAGGTGGGGGACTGTCCGTGCTGTGGCTCCGTGCCACACTGGCTGCCCTGGTGGCCAGTGCACTCCAGATTCCGGTGACTATAGGCACCACTGGTCCCGGAGATGTTGTGGCTGAGGTGCTAGGTTGGGACCTGGAGAGTTGGGCCCTAGTAGACGGACGGGGTGGGGGAGGTGTGGGGAAGAGGTCAAGGTTGGACAGGAAAAGCTTTTTGGAGACACTGGGACGGGTAGCTGGAGGGGGTTTGGGAGTGGAGGAAGAGGTTGTGGTTGTAGCAGGTGTACGTTTGGTGACTTTGGGTGAAGGTGCATGCGCTGTAGGCTGTCGTGAGCTGGATGGCTGTTGGGTGGGTGGGTGTCTGCATTTGTGTATCTTGAGAGGTGCGGTCACAGACACACTGAGAGAGGACACAGGGGTCGTGTGAATGGTAGTGGGGGTGGTGACTGCACGTGAGCGCAGTGTGGTGGTGTGTGTGCTGGTGATGGCAGTAGTGGCTGTAGATGTAGTGCATGCAGGTGTGAGTGTAGACGAGACAGGGAAGGAGGAGGGAGACGAGGAGGAGGGGGACACAGTGGAGGCAGTGGATGTTGGTGTGTCTGCATGTGTGTGATGCTTGTGTGAGTGCCTGTGGGATGTGTGGTGCTTATGTTTGCCTGAGCTTCCCTTGTGTGTTGACGTGTGTGCATGCTGGTCTGAAGGTGTGCTTGGGATAGGCTGAGGTAGAGGGGATTGGGTCTGGGTGGAAGAAGTTGGAGGGGGGAGGCTAGACACAGGGACAATGGCTGCCATCAGTGCTGAGGCCAGAGGCTGAAAAGCTCGCTGACGCGACGGTGTACAACGCCAGCGCAGTTACCTCACATCCCATTGTCCCACTTTAGAGGTCAGGCAGCCGCCATTTCAGGGGCCCACATGGCTTAATTTTTAACTGCGTCACATATACCTAGGCCTAGCCTCAACACACATACAGGCCACTTTTTGGTTTATGAATCGTGTTCTGTGTAAGCTGTGGGTACGTTCCTCTGAGTTGGTTGACTCTGTGCTCGCTGTTGTCCTTCATAGGCACCGTCCGCTGGGACATGTGAGGAGATGACGACATCCTCCGGTGTACAGACCGCTGGTGGACCTGTCGACAATGGAGGAAAGACGTGTGATCATCACCTACAGGCTTGACCGTGCCACAATCCAGGAACTGTGTACCCAGCTGGAGACAGACCTGATGTCAGCTATCCGCCATCCCACAGGAATCCCCCCTCAAGTGCAGGTGCTGTCAGTACTCCATTTCCTTGCAAGTTGGTCATTTCAAACAATAGTGGCCATAGCATCAGGGATGTCCCAGCCTATGTTTTCCAACATGTTGTCCATAGTGTTGTCTGCCCTGCTGAAACACATGCGAAGCTACATCGTTTTCCCTCAGGTGGAGGATTTGCATACAGTGAAAGGTGATGTCTATGCCCTGGGACATTTCCCAACATCATAGGTGCCATTGATGGGACACATGTGGCTTAGGTCCCCCCCCCGCAGGAGTGAACAGGTGTACAGGAACCAGAAGAGTTATCATTCCATGAATGTGCAGATGGTGTGTTTGGCAGACCAGTACATCTCTCATGTGAATGCCAAGTTCCCTGGCTCAGTGCATGACGCCTACATCCTGCGGAATAGCAGCATCCCTTATGTGATGGGTCTACTCCAGAGGCATCGTGGGTGGCTATTAGGTGAGCACCTGGAAGCAAGACAGTGGGAATGGTTGTCTGGGTCTGGGGATATCCCTACAGGTTAGTGTGTGTCTAACAGTTGTCCCTCGCCATTTGCAGGTGCATCTGGTTACCCCAACCTGTCATGGCTACTGACCCCATTGAGGAATCCCAGGACAAGGGCAGAGGAACGCTACAATGAGGCACATGGGCGAACACGGCGGATTATATAACGGACCTTCGGGCTCCTGAAGGCCAGGTTCAGGTGCCTCCATATGACAGGTGGATCCCTATTCTACTCACCAAAGAAGGTGTGCCAGATCATCGTGGCCTGCTGTATGCTTCACAACTTAGCTTTACGATGACAGGTGCCTTTTCTGCAGGAGGATGGTCCAGATGGCGGTGTTGTTGCAGGTGTGGAGCCTGTGGACAGTGAAGACGAGGAAGCAGAAGAAGAGGACATGGACAACAGGAACTCGGTGATCCTGCAATATTTCCAGTGAGACACAGGTTAGAGTGCAGACCTGCCTACTACATGTACTTTAACACTACTACCTCTTTCCTGTCTGTCGTTTTCACCCAGTGTATGGTCACTGAGTTTTCACTTTCCCTTACGATATCACAGATGTGGGTCCCACTGTGTGACATCTGCTTTGTTTCCTAATGGACTAGAGCTGTGTGACATAGGTATGTTGACATTACAATTGAAAGAGCATTTTGTCACTGTAATTGCTAATACACTATTTCAAAATCACAGACTGACTCCAGATTGTTTTGTGCTTTAAGGGTGTTTATTGAAGTGCTCAATATTGGATGGGGTTGTCAAATAGTGAGGGGGATGGTGGAGGAATGTCCATGGCAGAGTCCAGTCTATTAGTCTCACAGGTGCATTGCCCAAATGGGCATAGGAAATGGAGCTGGGGCAGTTTTAGGATGGTTCATACACTAGATAGGTGTATTTAAAGAGGAGATATGGTTCACCAAGGAAATTTCTCAACGTTATATATAAACTATCCAGACTATACGCAACAGTGCACTACTATGGGGAATACACCCTGACCCCAAATGCTGACTGTAACACCAGTCAGCCTACCTCTATACACGCTGAGGCACCCGTTGTCCCAGAGTAAGTTGCCTGCAATAAGAACCACTCATTTGTTAGTAAATATACCACTTTACACATACATAACCAATCATCTATTTAAATAATAAATATTCAAATATATACAAAATGAGCATGTCAAATAGTACTACATTCTTATATTTTAGATATCTAGTTTAATGTTCACTCCCACATTCAAAAAACTCCTTTCATATCAAAATTATACTGAATCAAATTCCTATTCCATCAGTCCATCTCCTTATAAATAAACTGGAAACATCAAGGTTGTTCCATCTGATTCCAAAGTCCATTGAATTTTAACCTCAGTTGTTACCATTAATCCTTAGCGGTGTTTAAAGTTCAAGTAGAAATCCAAAATAGATCAGACAAGTCCAAGTTCTTTATAATGACCTCACAGCCAACACGTGTTTCGTCATTTGACTTCCTCAGGGCTGGAATTTAGTCGCATCTCTTATTTTGTAATTCTGGAACCCAAGAGCCATTAAAAGAAAACACAACATTTGATGTAATATTAATGAATACATTAACCGATACGTAGAGTCTTGGTGTCACCGTGAAAGTCCATCTCCAAAAAGAATTACGTGAGTAGATTAATAATAAGTGACTCAGATAACTCTGAGAGTATTCCATTCTTAATTTAACACGCACCCAATCTGTGATTATCCTATTACATGCACTAAAAATCACCTTGTTGTGGCTTAGAAAGAAAAGACAATATACATGCACTCGAAGTGTCTTTGTAATAAAAGGCCACGTACAAGGAAAGAGAATTAGAGTTAACCATTATGTAAAGCTACACCTCATTTGTTGTCTCAATACAAATAGGCAGATCAGTGCACCCTAGGTAATTAACATGACACCGGGAATAAAAGCCCGGTCTGAAATTACCTCAAAGTATTCCAAAACACTGTCTAAATGGAGTTACAGATAAGTAACGCTTCCGCTGTCACCATTAGTCTATGACTGTTCTTTCCAATCTGCCCGTTTATTCATCACCAAAGATTGTTCTGTAACCAAGAAAATATTTGTAAACTATCTAGAAATTTATCCATGCTGTCACAATCGTGATAGTATACTGTTTCAACGGATAATGATTATATCCACAACTCCTCAATCAATACCAATATTAGGCTTTGCAAGCGCGATCATAACTAATACGATGCCGTCCCCGAATTTTCTTATCACTCATCTCATTCTCCAATAAAGACTTGAGGTGCCGATTGCACCTCGGTAACGTACCTCTTAAGTTATTGGCAAACACACAAATGACTGCCCTACCCGGCGTTTCCCTAATTTTTCTAGTGTGCCTCATATTAACATTTTACCTCGGACACATACCCCGAGCTGTCAGATTCCACTTTCAACATTATTTACCGCTTACCTCAATGCTCAATGCAAAAACGAAATGCCGGTCACACACCGGTATCCTTCCTCTTCCGCTGTTGCCAAACAACCATGTAACCGCCGTGATCAGCGTTGCCTTCCTCCACTTTTGAAGACTCTGCCTCCATCGAAACAATAGAAGGACCAACCTCCTAGAATTTTACTAGAACTAGACAATGGACTACAATAGCTACATCGCCTGTTAACTATACTACTCCAACACAGATAAAATATAGAATATGGAACCTCCTTTTATAAATATAAAGGATAACACTTCCCTCCACCTTAACACCCTGAAGATTACAACCATACCTCTTTGATAACTGTAACCTATAAGCCCCCTAATATACTTCAGTGTATCTATTCAATCAAATATTCAACTAAGATAATGTATTGATATAATGCCACCCACCCATTGGTACTAAGACAACAAACTGTTGTTAATTAGAGCTATGAAAATTAATTAGTGTACAGCTTACACGTAGGAAGTACACAGTAAGAAAGTAAAGTATATCAAGATAAAAAATTGAAGAAAGAAAAAATAAAAAGAAAGGGAAGATTAGGAACTAGTACATAATATCACTACACATGTACTCCACCTAGAAGGTTTCAAGTTATACCTGACAAAGTAGAAACAATCCATTCTATCCCATAATGTCACAATGATTTACAGTTCATAATTAATTTATAGCTGATCTTCCAGAAAACACATCTTCACATAAGCTGTGCCCCATGCAAATCACCCCACAGTAAGATGCCATATTTAACAATGTTACTTATAAAATTCCCTCCACCATCTTTTAGAATAATGCATTCAGTCACCCAGAAAGTATTCCAATTCCCTATCTGTGTTCAATCCATCTTCTACTGCCCTTAATCGCATTATCCACATTGCTTCCCTTCTTTGTAATGTTAATTCCCTATTACCACCTCTCATATCTCTAGATACCTGTTCGCAACCAAAAAAAGTAAATCCAACTCTTGCATTCTGGGATTCACAGTTGGTCATGTGCGCTACCACAGGGTATCTAATATCCTGCTGAGCCAAGGCTCTGGCATGTTCTCCAATTCTTACTTTAAGGGGTCGGATTGTGCTCATTCTGACCTCGGCGGTAAAAGGCCCTTACCGCCGGTCAGAAGACCGCCATAACACCGCCGCGGCCGCGGTTAACCGCCACGGTCATTCTGACCCACAACGGCCAAACCTCCAAAATTCCGTCCTCCACTGCAGCCCGCCACAGCAGCGGGCAGCGATAAACTGGAGATGACCAAACCTCCACCGTCACGCCAACAGAAATACGCCCATGCCATTCTGACCCACGAATCCACACGGCGGTCATTCAAACGCGGTATTCCATTGGCGGTACACACCGCGGCGGTCAGAATACACACACATCACCAAAACACAGCCACATTGGACAATTTGAAATACACACACCTGATACACATACACACACCACTCCCACACAATCAACCAACTATAAAACACACACCCACATCACCCACAAACCCCTGCGACCATAATTACTGAGAGAAGGAGAGAGAGACACAGCAGACAATCCAAAGCAAGACACACTGAGGCACACTACACCATCACACACACCACATAGTAGCACAAAGCACCACTCACCAACATACTCATTATCACATACACCACCCCACACCTCACCCACACCACCCCATGGCACCACAAAGGCACCCATGCTTTTCGGACCAAGAACTCCGGGTCATGGTGGAGGAAATCCTAAGAGTGGAACCCCAGCTCTTCGGCTCGCAGGTGCAGCACACCAGTATAGCTTGGAAGGCGGAGCTATGGCAGCGGATCGTGGACAGGGTCAACGCGGTGGGACAGCATCCCAGGAATAGGGAGGACATACGCAAAAGATGGAACGACCTACGGGGGAAGGTCCGATCGATGGTCTCCAGGCACAACATCGCGGTCCAGAAGACTGGCGGCGGACCCCCACCCACCCCTCCCGAATTCACATCGTGGGAGCAAGACGTCTTGAACATCCTGCATCCTCAGGGCCTCGCAGGAGTAGCCGGAGGAATGGACTCTGGTAAGTCCAATCTCAACTACTATATCCCCCCCACCCCACCAGCATGCCAACCCACACCCCCACCCTCACCCCCAACCCCCCAGCACACATCCTCCCTGACAATGTCTCACCAGCACAACCCACCCATCCCAACACCAACTCCTGCATGCCAACACAAATCATGGGCACCCATCACCTAAGCATGACCACTGCACTAACCCCCCGCCCCCCCCACTAACTACCCTCACAACACCTCCCTCAAGGGAATGCCTGCACTGGGGGACAAGGGCACCCATAACATGCACGCTATTGTACACACAGAAACAATAACCAAACTCTCTTACCCCATGCAGGACCCGAACGACAACACACCAGCCTGGAGGGTCCAGAAGTGTCCATCCCACCACCGGAACAGGCCCACACTGAGGATAGCAGCTCTGTCGACAGTGAACCTGATGACCAGCCCGGACCATCGGGGACCTCTGGGCAGTCGGTTCCCCTCAGGCAGCCACAGGCCACACCAGACCCGACCCCCTCTGCCAACACCAGCACAGCTCCCACCCAGCGGCCCATGCCTCTGTCTCTAGGACAGCTCAATCAGCGGTGTGTCTGCCACTACAGGGCACCCAGGCTAACCCAACACCCCAACAACAACAGGGACCTGGGGGCAGTGGTAGCGGGCACACCGTCCAGGGGACAGAGGCTGGGGGAAACCGGGCAGCTCGGAGGGCTGCTGTGCGACAGGGGGGGAAGGAGAGGCCCAGGGAACCCACTCTCCAAGAGGCCCTCACCACCATCATGGGGGCATACCACCACTCCCAAGAAACGATGGCGACGGTACTGGCCAGGTTCACTGAGATCCAGGTACAGCAGGAGGAACGCTACATGGGGTTCAGGGAGGAGCTGAGAATCATCGGGACCGCAATGGGGACCATCGTCCTGGCCCTCAACAGGATAGAGGACGCGTTGCGGGACCATGGTGCACCACACAGGGCCCCTGTCACTAGCCCGGACCAGGAACAGCCTACCACCTCCGCCGGCGCTAGGGGACAGGAGGTCCCAACACCTCGACAGCCCCCCAGAACCCCACCTCCTGCTGAAGAACAACCACCCCGTAAGAGGAGCCTGAGACCAAAAAAAAAGACAGAGTAGGATGTCAAGACCCCCGCCAGCAGGACATACCCCCTCAAGTCTTCCCACTGTCCCACATTGCCACCCTGTCCAACCATGAACTGCCTATGCTCCATCCTTCCACAGGCAAAAGGACAATGCACCTGTGAGACTGAGAACTGGACTCTGCCATGGATATTCCTCCACCCCCACCCATCACCCTTAGAATCACATGTACCGATATCTAGCACTGTAAATAAATCACATTTTGCACACAAATCTGTTTTGAGTCATGCTGTATTATTAACAAATGTATTACATATTACTGTTCGATTTCTGTTCTGTCAATTAGTCATGACAACATACCAATGTCAATACGCTGTAGTTCATGGGCGAACCAAGCAGAAGTCAGGTACTGAGTCAGACAGCACTGAGAAGGGAAGGGAAAGGCAAAAATTAATGAAAAACATCTGTGGGGAACTACAGAAAGTACAGATGCAGGAGGCTATAAGCAATTGTGAAATGGCGTGGGTGATTCTTACCTGTGTGTTACTGGAAATACTGTTGTATCACTCTGTCCCTATTGTCTGTGTCGTCCTCAGAGTCTTCCTCCTCTTCACTCTCCACAGGCTCCACGGCTTCTACAACACCACCATCTGGACCATCCTCCTGCAGGAAAGGCACCTGGCGTCGCAAAGCCAGGTTGTGGAGCATACAGCACGCCACGATGATATGGCACACCTTCTTTGGTGAGTACATTAGGGATCCACCTGTCATATGCAGGCACCTAAACCTGGCCTTCAGGAGCCCAAAGGTTCGCTCAATCACCCTCCTAGTACGCCCATGGGCCTCATTGTACCGTTCCTCTGCCCTGGTCCTGGGATTCCTCACTGGGGTCAATAGCCACGGCAGGTTGGGGTAACCAGAGTCACCTATTAGCCACACACGCTGTCTCTGTAGCTGTTCCATCACATAGGGAATGCTGCTATTTCGCATAACATACGCGTCATGCACTGACCCAGGGAACTTGGCATTTACATGGGAGATGTACTGGTCAGCCAAACAGACCACCTGGATATTCATTGAATGGTAATTCTTCCTGTTCCTGTACACCTGTTCATCGTCATTTGGGGGGACTAAAGCCACATGGGTCCCATCAATTGCACCAATGATGTTGGGGATGTGTCCAAGGGCATAGAAATCAGCTTTCACTGTAGGCAAATCACCCTCCTCTGGGAAAATGATGTAGCTCCGCATGAGTTTCATCAGGGCAGACAACACTCTGGATAAGATCTTGGAAAACATAGGCTGAGACATCCCAGATGACATGGCCACTGTTGTCTGGAATGAGCCAGTTGCAAAGAAATGGAGGACAGATAGAACCTGCACTAGAGGGGGAATTCCTGTGGGTTGGCGGATGGGGGACATCAGGGCTGGCTCCAGCTGGGCACACAGTTCATGGATGGAGGCTCGGTCAAGTCGGTATCGTAGTATTATGTTGCGTTCTTCCATTGTGGACAGGTCCACCAACGGCCGGTACACGCGAGGATTCCTCCTTCTCATCGCTAGTCCCAGCGGACGGTGTCTAGGAAGGAGAATATGGAGTACAGAGTCAATCCACTCACAGGTA
The DNA here is from genome assembly GCF_031143425.1 of Pleurodeles waltl. Classification (NCBI taxonomy): domain Eukaryota; kingdom Metazoa; phylum Chordata; class Amphibia; order Caudata; family Salamandridae; genus Pleurodeles; species Pleurodeles waltl. The sequence continues at coordinate 497,162,099 of NC_090443.1, read as the reverse complement.
CGTACAACACAGCTTGCACAGTACAGGTAAATGTATGGTTTGATATGTTTGTATGTGTGCCATTGCAAGGCCTAGGACTGTGTGACGCATTAGAAATTAAGCCATGTGGGCCCTTGAAATGGCCGATGCCTGACCTGTGAAGTGGGACAATGGGATGTGAGGTCACTGCGCTGGCGGGGCACACCGTGGCGGTCGAAGACCGCTGTGCGAAGACGCATTGGTTAACATTGAAGCCTATGGGTTTCAGGAGCCAATGACGATGTGCGCCGGCGGTCGCGGGACGCACCGCCGCGGTACGCACCGCCGCGGGCGTGACCGCCATTTTCTATCTGCTCAATCATTCGAGACCTGATAATCCACAGGAGAGGACCTATACTGCAAGTGCTGCTGTGAACTCGGTCTGGAAGTGACAATGGCTGCTGCTACTGGTGAAAGGGCCCCCGCCTTCAGTTCAGAAGAGTTGGAGAAGCTTGTGGACGGGGTCCTCCCCCAGTATGCGCAACTCTACGGTCCTCCAGACCAACAGGTGAGTACACTCAGTGCACATTGAATGGGTTATGCCTGTGTGGAGGGGGGGGATGTAAGTTGGTGGGGTGTGGAGGGAATGGGGAGTGCAAAGCACGACAGATGAGAGAATGGGAACCATGACAAGGTTGGGGAGGGGGGGGCATGTACTCCAAACATGCAGATATGTGACGGTTTCTCTTTCCCACCCTGTACATGTCAAACAGGTGAGCGTCCACCAGAAAATCGATATTTGGCGTGCCATCGACGAGGAAGTCCGGAACTTGGGGGTCCACAACAGACGGGGCACCCACTGCCGCAAGAGGTGGGAGGACATCCGCCGCGGAACGAGGAAGACCGCAGAAACACTGCTGGGGATGGCCTCCCGACCTAGGAGGGGTGCCAGTCGCACCATGACCCCCCTGATGTCCCGGATCCTGGCGGTGGCCTACCCTAATTTGGATGGGCGCTTGAGGACAGCACAGCAGACACAAGGGGGTGAGTATCCGCACATTCTCCTATCTGTATGCGCATTGGAGGCGTCTGGGTGGGGGAGGAGGGCTGTGGGTGACATTAGGCCCGGGCGCTCTCTGTAGTGTAGTCCGCTCCCTTAGGCATGGCCCTGTGCCCCCGCCCCCCACCTCTGTAGAGTGCCAAGTGCAGCTACCCATGCTCCAGCATCACACATGTGCGCGTGTGTTGTCCCTAGACCTGTTTGCCTAGTCAGAAGTACTGAGTAGTGTACCCCAAGTTCGCGACTTAGTGCACGAGGCACCTGTGTCTGTCCTCTCCGCAAAGGGTATTGCTAAGGCATGCACTCAACTTTGTTTAATTTCTCCCCCCACCCTAAATCTTTGTCTTCTTGTGTTTTAGCAACATCAGGCGGAGGAGATTTGGCGTCGGAGCAGGAGGGAGCTGCAGGTCACCAGGCCCCGGTGGGCACTGAATCAGACACCGAGGGCACCAGTGATCCGGAGGGCGAGGGGAGCACCACAACGGGGGCCAGTGGAGACACCAGCGACACGGACACGTCCTCGTTTGGGAGCTCCCTAGCGGGGGCGGCACCATCTGTGCCCCCCGCAACAACAGGTACAGCCGCCACCCAGCGCACCAGCACCGCCCTCCCAGCAGCCCCTCAGTCTTCGCTCCGTGGCCGCTCGGCCAGGAAGGCGCGCGTCTCCTTCGCCCCAGGCACCTCAGCCCCTGCCTCTGTTACCCCTGCTGCCCTCAGTGCGGAGCTCATTGACCTGGTGAGGACGCTCATTGTTGGGCAGACTACCCTTCTGAATGCCATCCAGGGGGTGGAAAGGGAGGTGTATCGGAGCAATGCCTACCTGGAGGGCATTCATTCGGGTCAGGCTGCCCATCAACGAGCGTTCACTGCTCTGGCCTCAGCACTGACGGCAGCCATTGTCCCTGTCTCCAGTCTCCCTCTTCTATCTGCCTCCACCCTTTCTCTGTCTCCTGTACCTCAACCTATCCCATCCACACCATCAGACCAGCCTGCACACACCTCAACACCCAAGGCCAGCTCATCCAAACATAAGCACCACAGAAAACACAAGCATTCACCCAAGCAACACACAGATGCAGACATATCAACAGTCACTACCACCTCTGTGTCCCCGTCCTCCTCGTCTCCCTCCTCCCTCCCTGTGACGTCTACACTCACACCTGCATGCACCCCAACATCAGCCAGTTCTTCCACCACCAGCAAACCCTCCACTACAGTCCGCACACCTGCAGTCACCACCCCCACTGGCATTTACACGTCCCCTGTGTCCTCTCCCATTGTGTCTGTCACCCCCTCTTCCAAGACACATAAACGCAGGCAGACACCCAAACAACAGCCAACCACCTCACCACAGCCTACGTCCCAGTCACCTGCACCCAAGGACAGCACACCTGGCTCTCATACAACCACATCCTCTTCCTCCACTTCTCTCACCACTACTCCTACCCCTTACCTTGGTCCCAAGAAAAATTACCTCTCCACTTTTGACCTCTTTCCCTCCCCCGACCCACCCCCTCCAACTGGGAAAAGTCCCAAGGGCACCTCAGCCACCACCAGCCCAACTACTACAGTGCAAGTGGTGCATGGCATGTGGAGTCCACCCTTTGGCGGCAGTAACACTTCGGTGAGCAGCAAGGGGACAGCCAGCCCCCCCCCCAGGCAAGAGGACCCGGAAATTGAAGGGCCGCCGTGAGCGGACAGAGACGGCTGCCCCCAAGGAGGTGACTCCGGCCACTTCACCGGCCACAGCAGCCAGGGGAGGCAAGGGCCCGAGAGCCCCATCTAAGGAGCGGAAGGACAGCAGGGCGGAGAGGACAACCACCAGGAGCGCGGAGCAGGAGGGCCCCACAAGCCCCATCCCGGCTGCAAGGGACGACACCAAAGGGCCCAGGACTCACTCCCCGAAGGGGCCTGACACAGCACGGTCGGAGGGCGAGTGAGCAGGGTGTCCAGGCCAGGTATGACTCCCTTGACATACTACAAGAGCACCGCTGAACAGGGCCCCGCCGTGAAGACAGGTACCGCTGAAGAGGGCCCCGCCGTGAAGACAGGTACCGCTGAACAGGGCCCCGCCGTGCAGAAGAGCACCGCTGAACAGGGCCCCGCCGTGAAGACAGGTACCGCTGAACAGGGCCCCGCCGTGCAGAAGAGCACCGCTGAACAGGGCCCCGCCGTGAAGACAGGTACCGCTGAACAGGGCCCCGCCGTGCAGAAGAGCACCACTGAACAGGGCCCCGCCGTGAAGACAGGTACCGCTGAACAGGGCCCCGCCGTGAAGACAGGTACCGCTGAACAGGGCCCCGCCGTGCAGAAGAGCACCGCTGAACAGGGCCCCGCCGTGAAGACAGGTACCGCTGAACAGGGCCCCGCCGTCTCAAGCACCGCTCCGCTGGGCCCTTCCTGTCAAGCACCGCTCCGCTGGGCCCTTCCTGTCAAGCACCGCTCCGCTGGGCCCCACCGTCTCAAGCACCGCTCCACTGGGCCCTTCCTGTCAAGCACCGCTCCGCTGGGCCCCGCCGTCTCAAGCACCGCTCCGCTGGGCCCTTCCTGTCAAGCACCGCTCCGCTGGGCCCCGCCGTCTCAAGCACCGCTCCGCTGGGCCCCGCCGTCTCAAGCACCGCTCCGCTGGGCCCTTCCTGTCAAGCACCGCTCCGCTGGGCCCTTCCTGTCAAGCACCGCTCCGCTGGGCCCCGCCGTCTCAAGCACCGCTCCGCTGGACATCGCCATGTCATGCACCGCTGCGCTGGGTCCCGCCGTCTCAGGCACTGTTTATGGTTCACTGTGCCCACCATGCCTCCTCCTTGACCACTGGACTCTGTAATCCACCTGAGAGACTGTGGCTTTGCACTCCCCAGGATGGTCCAGTGGGCAACCCACCCACTGCAGAGACTTGAGAGACTGTGGCTTTGCACTCCCCAGGATGGCACAGTGGGCAACCCACCCACTGCAGAGACTTGAGAGACTGTGGCTTTGCACTCCCCAGGATGGCACAGTGGGCAACCCACCCACTGCAGAGACTTGAGAGACTGTGGCTTTGCACTCCCCAGGTTGGCACAGTGGGCAACCCACCCACTGCAGAGACTTGAGAGACTGTGGCTTTGCACTCCCCAGGATGGTACAGTGGGCATGGTGGCTCCTCGTGGATCTGGCGTCATGGACTCATGTGGCTGTGGTGGCCCCCCCTTCCCTTCCCCCTGAGGTGCCTGTAGTTTTGACATCGGATGCCCCTGCAGTGTTCTCTCCAAAGGACTCAGGTCTCGTGTGCGGGCTTTGCCCTTGTTTCGCAGAACCTTGGCCCACGGACATGTTAGATTCGTAGGATGTGCAGGACTTGTTACTTCAGTGATACACTGATGTGTATATCTTTTTGGTTTTTGTAAATATTTTTCACGGTTGCTCAATTATTTCCAGGTGCTTTTTTTGTACATGAAAATTTATTCCAAATTTGGTTGTGTCATTGTATTTTTAAAGGGGCTTTGTGTGGTGTCACTGTGACTTCCTGCTCTGCATTGGTGTGTACATATTGGGGGGGGGGGGGGGGTCGCATATGTGTATGCCCATAACCTTTCTTCCTCTCCCCTCCCGTGTGTCGTAGGTGCAGCACTCACCGTTGACGTCTGCGCCGGAGTTCGTACTCGTGGTAGATGAGCAGGTAGACGAGAGCAGGTATGATGTTCAATTCGGGTTCCATGCTGTCCGGATTCCGCGTGGAGTGTGTCGAGGTGAGCGTTTTCCATTGAAAATGTCTGTTTCCGCCGTGTTTTTATCGGCGGGGCTCCCGCCCCGGAAAAGGTGGCGGATTGGTGGGTCGTGATAGGGTGGGCGGTACATTGTCTGCCGCCTGGCTGTTGGCGGTGACCGCCGCGCTGTTGTTTGATCCGCCGTGGCGGTCGGAGTGTTAATGCGGCGGGCTGTGTTGGCGGTTCCCGCCAGGGTCAGAATTGAATTTTTTTGACCGCCGGCCTGTTGGCGGGTTGGCTGCCGCTTTATCACCGACCGCCAGGGTCAGAATGACCCCCATAGTATTTCTTACACTTACACACTAAAATGTACACCACAAAAGAAGTATTACAGTTCATGCTAAATCTAATGGGAAATGTTTCACCCAATGCATTAGATAATTCTTTCTGCCCATGGCAGGCCCATTTGCATAGTCCACACTCCCCACATTTATGAAATCCTGCCATCCGTGCTCGCAACCAGTTGGCCTTAGGGACAGTTCTAGGAAAACTTGGGCTAAGAATCTCTTTCAATGATCTCCCCCTCCGAAAAGTGAAGATAGGTTTGCTTGTTACAAATTCAGTCAATAATTCATCACAAAGTAAAATATGGCAGTGTTTAGTAATATATTTCTTCAAAATCCCTGTGCTACCTGTAAAGTCTGTGACCAGTCTTACTTTCTCATCCTTGTGCACCAGTGCCTTTGTGTTCTTTGGTGTTAACGTTACGTGTCTTGGAACATGTTTTATTCTATTCTGTGCTTTAGTAATAGTAGTGTCACTGTAGCCTCTACTTCTAAAACGATTACCCATTTCCTCAATACAGTTTTCAAATTCCCTGTCATTACTGCAGTTCCTACGTGCCCTAACCATCTCTCCATAAGGAATTGATTCAATTTGATGTTTAGTATGTGCACTTGCCGCGTGTAATACTGCATTACAGGCAGTAGATTTTCTAAACAATTTACTCTCAATATGACCATTTTCTATGTACAGTTCTACATCCAAAAATTCTATGCTGGTCGAGCTGTATTTACACGTGAGTTTAACATTCATGTCATTAGCGTTCAAATATTCGACACAGTTCAATATTTGATTGGCACCCCCTGTCCATAACATGATACAATCGTCAATATAACGACCCCAATAGAAGATATGAGTGTTGCAGTGGGCAGCACCTGGTCCCCAGACCCACCTTTCCTCGTACCGGCCCGTAAAGAGTCCTGCATACGAGGGGGAGAATCTGGAGCCCATAGCCACCCCTTGTCTTTGTCTAAACCAATCCTGCTCAAAAATAAAATAGTTATTTTCAAGAATCATAGAAATTATTTCCAGTACCATCCTCGTATGTTGCTACCTATTCACAGGTTGCTTATTCAAAAAACACTCTGTGGCTTCCAGACCCACATTATGTTGGATACACGTATATAGAGAGACCACGTATAGAGTAACCAATAACATACCATCTTCCCATTCTACATCATTAAGAATGCTTAATATATGCATTGTGTCCTTAATGTACGATGGTATTTTTTGTACTATGGGTTTCAAGAATATATCCACATAGTCAGACAGTTTCTCAGTTGGCCCACCTATACCTGAGATAATGGGTCTACCCGGGGGAAGAGGTAAATCTTTATGGATTTTGGGCAGCGTGTAAAAACAGGGAAATCTAGATTTCATTATCTTTAAATACAGAAATTCATCCCTGTTCAACAAGTCAGATTGGTACCACATCTCTAGTTTCTCATTAATAATACCACTCAATTTCAAAATCGGATTAAAGTCCAACTTTTCAGAGCAATGTGAATCACCCAGTTGTGACCGAATCTCCTGAACGTAGTCCGTTCTATTCATAAGGACAACATTACCCTTTTGTCTGCCTGCCTTATCATAATCTGATCATTTTCACTCAATTCTTTAAGTGCCCTCCATTCTCCTTGTTTCAAGTTACTAGCAGTTTTAGGAAGCCCATGTTTAGATTTATGCAGGTCCAGATCCCTACACACCAAATCGAAAAAAGTATCTAAATTCCTATTATCCAATGTTTTAGGAATCCATTTGGACTTCCACTTCAAACCACTCATACCACCACCATTACAGGTGATATCTAGGTCTTCTATCACCGGCTCAAAAATAATCGGAACTTCTTCCTGTTCCGAAATGGAAAGCAACATGGCTGTATCGAATACTTCTTGTATAGAGGGTATATTGTCAACATTGGAAACCAAAGTATCCTTACACTTGGTTACAGTAGGATTTAACTTAAAGTATTTTTTAAGTTTCAACCGTCTAATGAACTTACAAAGATCTAATTTTGCTCTACACATGTCTCCCCTACTAGTAGGACAAAAACGTAGTCCTTTTTCCAATAATGATGTACCTTCCACTGATAGTGACACATTTGATAGATTCATCACATTGATATTTTCCCTGCTACCGTTCAGATTTTCTTGTCTCTGGATCTGGTTGTCACGCCCATCCTTTCTGTTGCCTCTACCTTTTCTCCTGCCTCTTCTGATCCTCCTAAATTTCCCCTTCTCTTGTTCATATCCCGTTGTCCTTGTCTCATCCTCAGGATTTACTGTAAAAAACCTGTTCTATTGTCAGATCTGGCCTGTGCAGAGGTGCCTGCTAATCCTTCTGTTTCACTTTCACTAGATATTCTTCCACTCGCTGTTGTGGAGTCTGATGACAATGATGTTTGAGAACCCTGTCTGGGGGAGGGTAATTCACCAGGTGATCATATTTCCTGGTGAATGTGAAGATTCTCCCTGACTGATAATCCTTCTCATCTCTCTTAAACTTCCGAGTTTTCCCTTGCATGATCTCCTCCTGATGTTTCAATAATACTTGCTCCAAAATTTTATAGTTTTTCTCTGTGGCTTCCGGTAGGTTTAGATCCTTAATCTCTCCTTCCAGCGTGTCAATTGCCTTTTAAAGTTCAATTACCTTCCTTTCTGAATTTGTTATAAGAATTTCCATTAATCTCAATGAACTAGCTGTTAATTCTTTATCCCATAAATCAAGTAAATCAGTATCTAAATCATCGTAAGTAGGGAATATCTGTGACCTTAGGCCTCTTGGGATCCTGTTTAACTTTAAATATTGTTTCAACGTAACATCATCCCACCATTTTGAGAGTTCATTTTTCTTTAATCTTTCCAATTTTATAAATTTCATCCTGAGTCCCTGATTCTGAGGACGACTCGAGAACGATATTGTATTGCCTTTCTCGAGATTCCCAAACAGTTCCTCTGCCATCCTTTTCCTATCCATCATATAACTACAATCCTTGTGCTACCCTCCTCTATGCCAAATAATTCGTACACTAGATAGGTGTATTTAAAGAGGAGATATGGTGCACCCCGGAAATTTCTCAACGTAATATATAAACTATCCAGACTATACGCAACGGTGCACTACTATGGGGTATACACCCTTACCCCAAATGCTGACTGTAACATCAGTCAGCCTACCTCTATACACGCTGAGGCACCTGTTGTCCTAGAGTAAGTTGCCTGCAAAAAGAACCACTCATTTGTTAGTAAGTATACCACTTTAAACATACATAACCAATCACCTATTTAAATAATAAATATTCAAATATATACAAAATGAGCATGTCAAATAGCCCTAGATTCTTATATTTTAGATATCTAATTTAATGTTCACTCCCACATTAAAAAAACTCCTTTCATATCAAAATTATACTGAATCAAAGTCCAATTCCATCAGTCCATCTCCTTATAAATAAACTGGAAACATCAAGGTTGTTCCATCTGATTCCAAAGTCCATTGAATTTTAACCTCAGTTGTTACCATTAATCCTTAGCGGTGTTTAAAGTTCAAGTAGAAATCCAAAATAGATCAGACAAGTCCAAGTTCTTTATAACGACCTCACAGCCAACACTTGTTTCGTCATTAGACTTCCTCAGGGCTGGAATTAAGTTGCATCTCTTATTTTGTAATTCTGGAACCCAAGAGCCATTAAAAGAAAACACAACATTTGATGTAATATTAATTAATACATTAACCGATACATAGAGTCTTGGTGTCACCGTGAAAGTCCATCTCCAAAAAGAATTACGTGAGTAGATTAATAAGTGACTCAGATAACTCTGAGAGTATTCCATTCTTAATTTAATACGCACCCAATCTGCGACTATCCTATTACATGCACTAAAAATCACCTCGTTGTGGCTTAGAAAGAAAAGACAATATACATGCACTCGAAGTGTCTTTGTAATAAAAGGCCACGTACAAAGAAAGAGAATTAGAGTTAACCATTATGTAAAGTTACACCTCAATTGTTGTCTTAATACAAATAGGCAGATCAGTGCACCCTAGGTAATTAACATGACCCCGGGAAAAAAAGCCTGGTCTGAAATTACCTCGAAGTATTCCAAAACACTGTCTAAATGGAGTTACAGATAAGTAACACTTCCGCTGTCACCATTAGTTTATGACTGTTCTTTCCAATCTGCTTGTTTATTCATCACCAAAGATTGTACTGTAACCAAGAAAATATTTGTAAACTATCTAGAAATGTATCCATGCTGTCACAATCCTGATAGTATACTGTTTTAACGGATAATTATTATATCCACAACTCCTCAATCAAAACCAACATTAGGCTTTGCAAGCGCGGTCATAACTAATACGATGCCGCCCCCAAATTTTCTTATCACTCATCTCATTCTCCAATAAAGACTTGAGGTGCCGATTACACCTGTGTAACGTACCTTTTAAGTTATTGGCAAACACAGAAATTACCGCCGTACCCGGCGTTTCCCTAATTTTCTAGTGTGCCTCATATTACCATTTTACCTCGGACACGTACTCCGAGCTTTGAGGATGGACAGGGTGACAAAGTGGGACAGAAGGATGACATTCAGGGTGGTCTCATTTCTTGGCGGGGGTCTTGGCATCGTTCTCTGTCTTTGTCCTGGATCTCAGGAACCGTTAGCGGGATGGTTCTCCCTCTGCAGTGGATGGGGTGCTGGTGTGGTGGTCCTGTGACGGGGCGTCCAGTCCACAAGTGCCGGCGGAGGTGGTGGGCAGTTCATCGTCCATGCTAGTGTCAGGGGCCCCTTGTTGTGCCACAGTGTCCCTCCTGGTGTTGAGTACTTCCTTCAGCACCCCTACAATGGTGCCCAGGGTGGAATTGATGGTTCTGAGTTCCTCCCTGAAGCCCAAATACTGTTCCTCCAGCATGTGCTGGGTCTCCTGAAACTTGGGCAGTACCGTTGCCATCGTCTCCTGGGAGTGGAGGTAGGCTCCCATGATGGAGGAGAGGGCCTCGTGGAGAGTGGGTTCCCTTGGCCTTTCCTCCCCCTATCGCACAGCACTCCTCCCAGTTCCCCTATGTTCCTGGGCCTCCGTCCCCTGGACCGTGTGCCCACTGCCACTGTCCCCAGGTCCCTGTTGTTGTTGGGGCGGTGGGTTAGCCTGGGTTCCCTGTAGTGGTGGACACACTGCTGCTTGACGTGTCCTGGGGACAGAGGTATGGGCCCGCTGGGTGGGTGCTGTGCTGGTGTTTCCAGAGGGGGGAAGCTCTGTGGTGGCCTGTGACTGTGTCAGGGGAACCGACTGTCCCGAGGTCCCAGATGGGCCGGGCTGGTCATCTAGATCCAATTGGACAGAGCTGGAGTCATCACTGTGGGCCTCTTCTGTTGGTGGTGTGGACATGTGTGGACCCTCCTGTCCGGTGACGTTGGGTAGGGGTCCTGCAGGGGCATAAAAGGATGTTTATTACATCTGTGTGTGGCATGGTGTGCAATGGTGGGTGAAAGTGTACCCCAGTGCTTGCATTCCTGTGTGGGACCTTGTATGATGGTGGTTTAGGGGGGGGCATGGGTTTGTGCAGTGGCCATGCTTTGGTGATGGGTGTCCATGCTTTGTTGTTGCATGCAGGGCTTGGTGTAAGGATGTGTGGTTTGTGATGTTGGGACATTTTTGAGGAGTTGGAGTGATGGGGGTGAGGGTGAGGGTGGGGGTATGTGATAGCATGCAAGTAGGGTGGGGGATGTAATAGTTAAGAATTGACTTACCAGAGTCCATTCCTCCATCTACTCCTGCGAGGCCCTCAGGATGCAGAATCGCCAAGACCTGTTCCTCCCATGTTGTTAGTTGTGGGGGAGGAGGTGAGGGTCCGCCGCCAGTCCGCTGAACCGCGATGTGGTGTCTTGAGACCACGGAACGCACCTTCCCCCGTAGGTCATTCCACCTCTTCCTGATGTCATCCCTATTTCTTGGGTGCTGTCCCACCTCGTTGACCCTGTCCACTATTCTTCACCATAGCTCCATCTTCCTAGCTATGGAGGTGTGCTGCACCTGCGATCCGAATAGCTCTTGCTCTACCCAGATGATTTCCTCCACCATGACCCTGAGCTCCTCCTCAAAGAACCTGGGGTGTCTTTGCCGTGCCATGGGGTGGTGTGGGTGATGTGTGGGGTGGTGTATGTGGTGATAAGTGTGCAGATATGTAGTGGTGTGTTGTGTGAGGTGCGTGGAAGTTCTGTGGGTGATGGTATTTTGTGCCTGTGGATGCTTGGTAGTTGTTTGTGGTGTCTCTCTCTGGCCTTCTCTCGGTAATTGTGATAGTAGGGGTTTGTGGTGATGTGGGTGTGTGTTTTATTTGTATTGGGTGTGTGGGAGTGGTGTGTGTATGTGTATCAGGTGTGTGTATTTTGAATTGTCCAATGTGGCTGTGTTTTCTAAAAGTGTGTGTATTTTGAGCGCAGCGGTGTGTACCGCCAATGGAATACCGCGGTTGAAAGACCGCAGCGTGGATTCGTGTGTCGTGATAGTGTGGGCGTATTTCTGTTGGCGTGATGGTGGAGGTTTTGTTTTTACCAGTTTATCACTGACCTTTGGTGTGGCGGACTTGTGTGGGTGTCTGAATTTTGGCAGATTCCGAAATGTGGGTCATAATAGCTGTGGGCGGTTTTCCGCGGCCGCGGCGGAGTGTTGGCGGTCTTCTGCACGGCGATAAGCAGCTATTACCGCCAATGTTGTAATGACCACCATGGTGATGAATGAGAAGCAGGGATGATGTATGAGGAGGAGATGATGGGTAAGGAGTAGGTATGATGGATGATTGATGAGGTAAGAGCAGTAGGAACGGTGAGGATGGATGAGAAGTAGAGGTGATGGATGAGAATTAAGGATGATGGGTGAGAAGTATGGATTATGGATGAGAAGGAAGGATGAGAAGTAGGAATGATGGATGAGAAGTTGGGATGAAGGATGAAAAGGAGGAATGATGGATGAAAAGTAGGGATGATGGATGAGTAGTAAGGATGAGTAGTAGGGATGAGGTATGAGAAGTAGAGATGATAGAAGAGAAGTAGGGATGATGGATGAGAAGTAGGGATGAGAAGCAGAGATGAGGGATGATAAGTAGGGAAGATAGAAGAGAGGTAAGGATGATGGATGAGAAGTAGGTATTATGGATTAGATGTAGGGATGAGAAGGAGAGATGAGGGATGAGAAGTAGAGATAATGGATGAGAAGTAAGGATTATGGATGGGAAGTAGGGATGAGGAGGAGGGAGAAGGGATGAGAAGTAGAGATAACATGACGTGTATTTGTGAAGCGCACGTTCACCCAGAAGTGTTTTTTGGTGATAAATAACAGATGATGGAAAAGAAATTGGGATGATGGATGAGAAGTAGGGACGATGAATGAAAAGTAGGGATAAAAATCAGGGATGATGGATGAGAAGTGGAGATTATGGATGAGAAGTAGGTATGATGGATGAGAAGTAGGGAAGGGAAGCAGGGAGGAGACGTAGGGTTGAGGAATAGGATTGATGAATAAGAAGCAGAGATGAGAAGTAGGGATGATGGATGAGAAATAGGGATGAGAAAAAGGGATGAGCGAGTGAGTAATGAGGATGTCCTAAAATGGATACTGTACTTAACAGTATTCTTAGTTCTCTTTCAGGGGAACCCTCTCCAAAGTCATAATCAACCCTTTGACCTCCCCAAATGAGTGAGCGTGCAGCATTTGTCTTATGCCCAGCATCCTCTTGGTCTCATAAAAATGAACTGACCTAATTGTCACCTGTGGGACATGGTGGGGCACAGGAAGAAGGGTTATATCATAAAGGCACAGTGCCAGTTTTTTTTCTCATGTCTACTGAAATCTATCTGTTAACGTTGACTTGCTTTTCCTTTCAACTACTTTTAAAAAAGTTTTTATTGAATTAGTGACAATTTGGCTCAATTGGCTTCTTGTAAAAATAACCATACATGAACTGTGGTCAATGTTTAGCCTTTTATTGGTCTGAAAAGACAGTTTTTCTCTGTTTACAGCACACTTTGGAAATGGCAATGACACCTACATCATTGGAAAATAGTGCAACATACTCAGTGTATCAAAGGTTGAGACGCTGTGGTAATTGAAAGATTATCTGGTCACCTGATGAAAGATATAGATAATTTCTTGTCAATGAGCTTTTCGGTATAAACATTTATGAGCAAAGCTTATATAGAGATCACTTGTCCTCCAAGATTGAGAACACTATGCAGGCATGTGGTTGAGGACGACGGGCAGGAACGCGTGGGTGAAGGCTGACAAAAAGCTGAGGCCTCAATATCCATAGGCCTACCTGAACTGGAAAGTAATGACTATCTGTGCTGATGGTAAGGCATGGAAGGCTCACTTGACAGTAGGAGTCTGAAGACAGCTGGTGGGTAATCAAATCCCTCTACAAACACAGAAGTACCCTAGTGGGTTTAACCTGTATTGTTAATGCAGAGGTACAGCTAATGGGAGGCACATGCATTGCGGGGTTTAATAGATTGTGAATAAGCCTAGGTCTATTATCTGTGATTAAATCCTTCTGCCTTTGTTATATATAGCTGTGTGCTGCATATGTTGTGCAGAAACATTTAGGAAAAGCTGGGCCTGGTGCAGCCGTGTGCTGAAGACCAACGGTACACAGCGTCACAATACTGTCTAAGCCTGGTGTGCAATGTTACCCCTTAAAGGTGCCAAACTGCCACCTGGCAAGGAAATCCGGAGAAAGCCAGTAATAAGGGTGGCGAGGACCAGAAGTGTGCAGACATGAATCTCAAGGCCCACACAGAGCACTGAGAATTGTCACAGTGATTAGAAAAACTAAAATCACACTGAAAATAAATTTGGTGCAGTGGCTCTTGATGTCAGAGTGCTCAGGGCTGATAGTAAGAAATTGGCGGAGTATGTGGCAGAAACAGAATCCATAATGGCAAATGTGCGACCAACAGTATCTGAGGTACAAACCTGAATATAAACCTTTCCAAAAAAGGTACATTTTTTGACAGAGAAGCTTGGTTATGTGGAAGGACATTCTTGGTGCAATAATGTGGACCTTGTGAGAGTTCCCTGAGAAATCATAGGGACCGAGCTTTAAATTGCTTGTGGAAGATTGGCTTTTGACAACAGTCTGGAAAGGGAAAGTTTCAAATTATTTACAGTTGAAAGGGCCCATAGAGTCCCTGGTAGACCACTGGCGCCAGTAGCCCCTCCTCAGCCTATAGTTGCAAGAGTACTCAACTTTAGTGCCAGAGACTATATATTACAGACTGCATGATCTCATGGGCCATGGCAGTTAGAGGGGGCTAGATTAAATGTGTCCCCGGACCATACAATGACAAAAGATAAACCTTCCTTGATGTGAAGAACCCTTTGCATCAACTGAACTTGAAACATACTTTATTCTTCTCAGGGAATCCATGCATTAGTGACCAAGATGTATGATATAAAAGGCAGGTGTCATGCCCACCACCCCTATGGCCAGCACAGAGGACAAGGGTCCCCTGGGCATGGCCGTTGCATCCTGAGCCATGTATGGGGGCCCATTTCAGGGCCGTCTATGGCACTTTCAAAAATAAAATGCAATCTTACCTGTACTTACCTGGGATGGGGTCCCCCATCCTCCACAGTCCCTCTGGTGTGGGTGGGGATGCCACTGGAGCCAGGGGAGGGCACCTGTGGGCTTATTCCATGGTGTTCCACCATGGAAATAGGCCCTCAGATCCCCTAATGCCTGCCCTGACACAGGCTTTAAAAAATGGGACAAAGCAAACTTTGCACCATTTTTTAGACCTCCTCCCTCCCTTGCACCATTTTTGCATGGGAGTATAAATATGGCTTTATGGTCATAGAGTCATTTTTTGCACGTGAACGCCTACCTTACATCTCATTTAGGCAAGGTAGGTTTCCACTTCCAAAAAATGACTTTAAATCCATAAATTTGGCGCTAGACGGATCTAGCACCAAAGTATAAATATGGAGTTAGTTTTGCACCGAATTAGAGTAAAAAAAAAAAATGATGCTAATTCAGTGCAAACAGAGTATAAATATGCCCCTTAGCGTCAAAAAATTACGCTAATCTGGTTAGAGTCATTTATTTTTACCCTAACCTGCCTAACGTAATTTTTTTTACGCTAGCCTACCCTTTGCACCGGCTTGCATCATTCCATAAATATGGTGCCCAGCTGGTGCTAAAAAATGGTGCAAGCCGGTGCTAAACTTTTTGGTGCAAAACTGTGTTAGTGCAGTTTTGCACCAAAAAGTATAAATAAGGCCCTCAATGTCACCAAAATGACAGGAACAAAGATTGAAATGGTGAACTTGGAGGACATTGAGGGCTACCCCTACAAAGGTTCAGGCACTTTTAGGCTTGATGCATGAAGCAATATGGTGGGGGGGTTCACAGTTGGGGGAAAGCTAATTTGAATCTGGCGTAGAAAGGCAGACATGGAGTATAAGCAGGTGAAGCGTGGGTGGGTGTCCACCTGGAGATGTCAGTTGATGAGTGACACAAAAGCCCATATTTATACTTTTTTAGCGTCGCACGTGCATCGTTTTTTGATGCAAAATCGGCACAAACTTACAAAATACAATTGAATTTTGTACGTTTGCAGTGATTTTGCGTCAAAAAACGATGCAAGTGCGGCACTAAAAAAGTATAAATATGGGTCAAAGTGTCATGGGGTGCATGCACAGTCCCATGCCTCTTAATCTCACTCTCAAAGTCGGTCAACATCGGAGCCCATCCCTCAACTTGTCCCTGCAAAACCCAAGCTTCTGGGGCCATCTTTGGCACAGAGGCAGATCCAAGTGTTCCAAGAGGCCGTGCTCCAACTCTTCAAATCATTTCCAACTCCCTCTGGTGTGCTTTTGGGTACCATAAAAACTGAGGCCTTCTATCTGGGTTTCTGCTGGTTGGTCACCCTTGGCGCCAGTTGGACCCTCTGGACCCATCACCAGGCCACTTCCAGCACACATACTAACTCTCCTGCAGGTTCCCGGAATGTGGATGCTGTTTCCTTTGACACTGGAAGAGGAGGTGGCCATTGTGCTATCTGACTCTGTGCTACTACCACCCTGACCATGACCGTGCTTGGGTGCTGTCGAACCACAACCTGCACCACTTGAAGTCCCATGTCCACAAGGAAGATCTCACACATTACATTCCTTGTTTGGCACAGACTCAAACAATGATTATGGTACAGGTAATGAAACGGACCAAACTTGTCATTAAAACAACTGCTATGATGACCTACAAGATGCCGGTGGCCTCAACACCACATCTGACTCTCACCTTCTCACATCCCCTTGTCCTGACTCTGAAGAGAGTGCTTCTTTGGCTGTAGTCATTTGGGAAGTGGCTAAGGTTCTTGACCTCCACCTCCCCACCCTAGCGGTCAAAACGAATGTCTTGACTGAAGTTCTCCAGCCAGAGCAAACCTCTACTGAGTCCCTATCACCTTTTAGTGAGTGCCTCCCTGATACACTCTTGGGGGCCCGGGCCAAGCCTTGCTCTGGACCCCCAGTAAACCAACAAATTGCACAAGGCCACTGACCTACCTGTGCGACCCTTCAATTTTCCCTCAGCACCCCTCTCCTGAGATCTTAGTGCTGCAGGCATGTACTAGCTGGACAAACCCAAACACTTTTCTGACGTCACCCCTGATAGGTATTCCAAAAGGTTAGAAACCTTTGGGAAGAGGGTATTTTCTCCCTTGGGACTGTGTGGCTCAAGTCCTACCAGATGTCCCAGAAGACCTCCGACTAGTCCTCCCCCAAGCTGTAGAGGACGGTTGTGACAATTCTTTGTGGCCTAGACACCACAGATTCCACCTGGTGAGCCATTGGTACTAGTGTCAGTACTCGTTACCATGCCTAGCTGTGGGCAACAGGTTTATAGGCAATGTTCAGTCGTCCCTTATGGACATGCCCTTTGACTGGACTTGCCTTTCTTGGGACAAGGCAGATTCTGCTCTGGAGCACTTCATCGAAAGCAGGGCCACAATATGCTCCCTGGGCTTTTCTGCCCCACCTCACCAGCCACATCAGTCCTATAATTCTTTTTGTGGCTTCAGCAGAGGCACACCATACTGGCTACCATTATAACCTCAGCAAGGTGCCCAGCTGTTTTGCAGCCATGGCACCAATTGACCCCCAGGTCTGGGACAAAGAGCCAGTAAGACTACGTTTCCCCCGTGACCCCACCTTCCAAACCATTTCCTAAGGGAAGCACCGCCATCCAGTTGGAGGCAGGTTTCTGGTGATTCTTGGGTGCCTGGTAGAGCATAAAATCAGACAAATGAGCCCTGCAGATCATCCAGTAGGGGTATGCTTTGCCTTCCTTGGCCACTCCGCTGCACCATCCACCACCCCCAGAATGACTGATAGAGACATTTTGAAGGAGAACGTGCAAGTCCTTTTGGCCAAGGGAGCTATCAAGAGGTTGCCTGCATCAGAAGAGTCATGGTTGCTACTCCGGCTACTTCCAAGTGAGAAGGCAGGATGGAGGCCTTTGTCTTAGTTAAGACCAGCGCCATCTCAACCCCTTACTCCGGAAGGACAAATTCAAGATGCTCACTCTGGCCGGGTCTTCTCTGCCCCTAACCATGGAGACATGATGGTGGTGTTGGACACCAGGATGGCTATTTCCATATACCCATACCGCAGGCATACCAACTGTGCATATGGTTCATGGTGGACAAGAACATTTTCAGTTTCCTGTGTCTCAGGAGTGCCCCTCAGGTATTAACTAAAGTGATGGCGGTGGTGGCAGCACATCCTTGGAGGTCAGGGGTTGCAGATATCCTGTATCTCAATGACTAGCTGTTGAAGGCGGGCTCAACACAGGCAGTCATTTACCATCTCCATGTCTGTCCTGACGCTGAATCTTCTGTTTTCTTTGGGGTTCACTGTCAACATGCCGAAGTCACACTTTACCCCTTTTCAAAGGCTCCCCTTTATCAGAGCCATTCTGGCCACTATTCAAATTCAGTCCTTTCCCCAACAAAGGTTAGTCCAAGACATTCAGGCTCTGATCTTTTAGCCTCTGTCCTGGGTTTCAGTGAGGTCAACTCTGAGGATACTGAGACTGATGACTTCCTTCATCCTGCTGTTCTAGTACTCCAAGTGGAATTTTCAGACTCTGAAGTGGGCCCTGAAGCCTCAGTGGGCACAACATCAAAGGACCTTTCCAACCATGTCCAGATTTCAGAGGAGACTTCAAAAGACCTCCAGTGGTGGTTAACAGACTGCAATTGGGTCAGTGACAGACCCCTCTCCATACCCTATCCAGATCTGACAGTAATGATCGATGCATCGCTTCTGGGTTGGGGTGGCCACCTGGGAAAGGTGAAGATCAGAAATCTCTGGTCTCCGGCGGAGTCCCGGCTCCATATCACCCTTCTGGAGCCAAGGGCTTTTTCTCATCCATCTAGGGGATGCTGGTATAAGTGTTTATGGACAACCCTACCGCCAAGTGGCATTGCAACAAGCTGGGTGGAATGGGGTACAGGGCCCTATGCCTGGAGGCACTACACCTCTGGAAATGCTGGACCATCAAGAAATCTTCTTGGTTGTTAACCACCTAGCAGCATCTTTGAATGTCATGGTGGATTAACTCAGCTATCATCTTCGGATGCTCAACATGGATTGGTGCACGCATGCAGAGGAGTAGGTATATAAGACTTGAGGATGTCCCCAAAAGTCAACTAAAAGACTGGATCGTGGGATAATGTAGATGGGAATGCTTGATATTGTCGGGAGGAATGAGGATGGTAATATTTGTTGTCATGATATATGTAACGATTACAGTACTATTCAGGGTGTGGGTCACCACCCTCAAAACATGGGTAACAGAGGGTAGCCCTAGGATTATACTTAAATTTCTGCTTTGTATCACACTGTTTAAAAATTATTTTTCATTTTGACGAACCAGTAAATTTTGTGGTTTAAAAGTTAAATGTTTAGTTATGACTTTGGTGATCTGCCTTAAAAAAACAATAAAATACATTAAAAAAAGACTGAGACACTACACCTGTTACCCACATTGTTTGTGTATGAAAATGTCTTGTTAATCATGAATGCACATAGAAAAGCAGTGTGTGTGCACTGTGAAGTGGCCTGCCTCTGTTCAGTGTAAACAGGCAGCGGGGCTGGGGAACGTGGGAAGGGAAGTTAGTTTTAAGTTCTATAATTTTGTTTACAATGAGAAGGTTAAACCCAGAATGACAAGATTGGACAACAATACATTCAACTCACTGACATTCCATAGCACAATAAAGTCAAATTAAATTTTAAAAATTACATTTTCCTGTGACATATGTGTTCTACATTGATATAAGTATTTTTTTTAAGAAAATAAATTTCACCAATCCACTACTGTGGACTGGTGGGACAGGTCAGTGAAACATCTCCTTAAGACTGATCTAGAGTTTCTACCAAATATTTATCTAAAAAAAAACAAACAGATATGTATCTCAGAGCCCATCTCTGTTTTGGGTTAGGTCCAGTTTCAGGGAACAGTGCCTCTTTCACACAGGCTGCGCAGTCAAATTTCTTTGATCTACAGATTTGGCAGGAAATAGTAGAGGTCAATAGGAAACTCTCACACCGAAGGCAACAGATTATAAGGCTTGCTGTATCTTCTATAATCACTGTTTGAACATCTCTGCCTGGTCGGATGACAGTAATCAGTCTAAAAATAAAAAGAGGTACACTAGGTGCGTCGTTCCAGATAGCAGAGCCTTGTTCTGTTTTATGTCATCATTGTTGTGTGTGCTGAGGTGAAAAATCATATACAGATACTGGCATGCTGCAAGGGAAACTTAGGACAGGAGTGCCTTGCAGTAAGTGGTACCTTCCCATCCAACACATACTTTGCTCATAAACATCCTCTATGTCCTGAAGGCTGCCACCTAAGTAGATGGCATTTTACCCTAATCCGTTATCATCCATTATGCACTAACTACATGGAGAATCCCTCACACCTTGCCTCAACTGCATTAATGCCTCCCTCAATTAAGGAACTTTCCCAGATTACCTCAAAACAGAACATATTCTCCCCATCATGAAAAAAACTACTGAGTACCCAGGCAATCTTCACAATTACCACCCCATCATACATCCTCCATTGATTGGTAAAATCATTGGGAGAGCAGCATCCATTCAACACCAGAACCTGATCAAGAACAGTCTCCTACATCACTGCCAATCTAGCTTCAGACCATAAAGAGTTAGCTAACCTTCAACATAGTTGATGATGGACTCCCAAGGACTTCATCTTGTCCCATATCATCTTCTGCTTCTACATTGAACCCGGCTGGGTGCTGAACATTAGTACTTTATTTGAAGCCCAAGATATTTTCTTCCTGCCAGTGAAGTGTGACACTGATTATTAAACTATTAACTCTGTTAACATACATTTTTCTCAGCAAGTGAAGTACCACAGTGATGTCATGCATGATGCATAAGAATACCCCATCCCATAACCCACTCACACTGGCCTGAGCCACCTCATAATTGTATGATACAGGCAGGCAGACTTCATCCTTCTAGGTCCAGAAACGATCAACATCCAGTGGGTCATGGACAACAGCCATATTCTGGCCCGCCACCTCCAAAGACCAACAGTCCATTCCTATGCATGCTCCCTGGCTCAATGTGACTGGCATTGTGGTGCAACCCTAGCAGATGGCATGGGTGAGTAACTACAGGAAACGGAAGGCCAGTGTTTCCAACTAACTCCTTCCTAAATACTGTCTCTGCTCATGCTCAACTTCTGAGGAGGTCCCAACCCTTCAGAGGGCCCACATGAAGCCCAGGTCCAATGTATATCTGTGGGATATGGGAGCCTCTGTGGTCCCTCATCACAATCTGCGCGGAGCCCCACAATTTTGCATTATGCCACTGAACATAAAGTTCAGCATGTCCCTAACAGGCTGAAAGATTCAGCCTATACCAGAGAAGTTATTCAAAACTTTACAGTTCACCATTTTGTAATTATTTTGCAGATGTGTCTAGGGGTCTTTAGGAGCATACCCTTTGCATTACAAAACTATTATATTGTGTTTAAAAGTTTGCCATTTAAATGGTGCTCCACACCCTCGAGACAGTCATTTATTTAAAGAGAATGTATATCAGTCAGGAAGCTAAACATTTCACCAGGCTAGTAGAAGATTTTTGCTGACAGAGGCCTAAATTTATGAATTATCTCTGAGCACAAGAATGGCTCTGTTGTCTGAAGCAAAAGCATAGATGAGCTCTTTACCACTGCTTTAGATGATTCTATACGAACGGTTTAACTTAGTCTGCAGTCATATGCCTGAGTTTATAACGGAATAATATGGGGATTGCTCCATTATCAATGCTTCAGGCTGTAAAATCGCTGCTAGATTCCTGAACCTGTAATGAGTGTACACCTTAAGCAGGGGTATAGCTTGGTTAGTAAGATTGGAGGGGGTATGTGCTCCAAATTTCCCAGTAATTGCAGTGGTCAATACACCGTTTGAGAAGCAGGGTAGGAGGGGAACTTACGAACAGTAGGAAGGGAGAGGAGTGCAGAATGTGAGAGGTGCTGAAAACTCAGGGACATATTTATGAAAAGTGGCACTGCACCTAGTGCAGCGCCACATTAGAATTTTTTATGCTAGTCCGGCGCTTTGCCAGATTAGCGTAACAAATGAAGACGCTAATCCTGCAAAGCACCCAGAAGCCCATTGAATACAATGAGATCCTCTTTTTAACGACTGATTTTAGCAGGCGTTAAAGAATGCAGATAAAAATGATGCAAAGAAATCTCTTTGATTTCTTTGTGCCATTTATTTGGCCCCCCTAGCGCCCGAACGCCCCCCTTGCATACATTATGCCTGGTGCAGGCATAATGTGGCGCAAGGGGTTACAAAGTGGCACAATGCTAGCATTGCGCCACTTTGTAAATATGGCGTGGAGTTTTTGGCCTCTCAACGCCACATCAGCGTAAAAAAAATTACGCTAATGTGGCGTTGGAATTGCGCTAGGCCCACATAAATCTGGGCCTCAGTATTTTGTAAAATAACTGTTTTTAGGACCTTTACAACACAGATGAAAGAGTGTGTTTGTTTGTCTGCATGTGTTTGTAAAAATTACAAGTGAAACACCTCACCATTCCCAATTTAAAGCACCTGTACCCAGCTATTTACTACAGAATACATTTATTAGGGGGGTGTAACACCCCAAACACTCCTCCAGAAACTACGCCCCTGACCTTAAGTGATAGCTTCGCTACTTGCCTGTGCCGCTGTGCTGATACTAACCTTAGAGCTGTCATCAGCCAACCTGCTCTGCCCTCTTTTGATCTCATTTAGCCTCTCCATCAACATGCCATAGCTTCATGTGTAATCACTGCATATATATGGGATATCTCAATAACCCATGTCAGTTTGCATGTGCATACCCTTAATGCGCGCTTCGATGCCAAGGCCGGAACGCGCTCTATAAATGCCCATATACATACATACATGTACATAATTAGAGGAACGGAGAGGGTATAATAATGAGAAAGTACTACACCCTCTGAAACAACAATGCGGTCATAACAAAAGACACTACTCTCTCTCAACAACTTTGTTAAGGATCACTATTTTTTCCGTACCAGCCATTGGTCATGTTAGATTGGCTGAATGATGCTATTCTATTAAAAGGGCGCCAAACCCTCACCCACTTCATTTGCCATGCTTCATCGTTTGGTTTGCTTCTGTGGAAATTGACACTAGTTTCAGTGGTGCCAGAAGGATGGCCAAAGGGTATGGACAGAGGTCACTGTTGGGTAGTTTTCGTACTTGATTTGTCTCCTTTTGCCTCCCCTGATTCCTTAAATCTAATTGGCAGTGTCCCAAACTTACACTAATCTAGTGTCACCCAAATCGTGGCCCTCAAACTTAAATTTGTGTCCAGGCGAACTCCTTCATCTTATTCCTTCCCCACCTCTGTATGTTAAATAAACAGGGCATCAATTATATCCCCACCTTTAGCCAACAGTGGCAGTTTTGGGACAATGTTGGCTTATAAAGAATGCCTGTCTGTTTTAAATGTGGGGTAGAGTTTGACATTCCTATAATAGATTATTTAGCATCACCTAGTCAATCACACATTACCACTTGTAGGGGACATGTTGAGATCCTTAAGAAAGTGAGTGTGATTTCCAAGGAACTGAGTAGGTTACTGGTGTTTGAGTTTCAGGACCGGAGAGCTACATGCAAGCTTTATGTTACGGACAATGATCCTTCGGTGTTAGGACGGAAGGACCAAAGAGAGCTACATATCATAATTGACACTATCGGTCCTGAACAAGCTTTGGTAGCATATAATGGTGAGGACTCTAAGAAGTGGGTTCTAGGTGAATTCCAGGATGTGTTTAAACTGAAAGGGTTTACACACCGTATCAGACCAAAATCATCAGCCATACCAAATTCACAAAGTACGTATTACACTCTGTATCAGACTCAAATCATCAGCCATACCAAATTCACAAAGTGCTCAATGTCCCAATTATGGTTAGAGAGGAAGTCAAATTGGATCTTAATAAGTTACAAGAAGTGGGTATTAAATGAACCAATAGAAAAATCTGAGTAAACTTCTACGATTATTATAGCAAAACGATCTAATGGGAAGATTCGACTTTGTGTGGATCTTAGATGTCTAAACGACAGTACAGTAGTGGACCAATTCCCATTACCTAGGATTGATGAGAAGCTTTTGTTAAGTAGGGGTGCCAAATGGTTTTCGAGAATTGATCTTTCCTCGGCATATCACTAAATTTCATTACATCCATCTGGTAGGAGTGCCAAGGCATTCCGCACACATTTTGGTTGCTATGAATTTTGCTGCATACCTTTTGGTTTCGCCTCCTCGGTGCTGTGTTTCAAAGACTTATGTCACAGTTATTTGGTGATATGCGTGGCATTGTGTTTTTTCAGGATGACATTCTCATTATGGGACGCAATAAACAGGAACATGATAACTGGTTGAGAAGTGCTCTAAAAGTTCTGAGTCAAAAAGGACTAACAGCGGGGTAAGTGGTCATGGGCTAAAACCTAAAGAAAAATTAGTTTATGCTATTGTCAATGTCCACCACCCAAATCCAGGATGATTTGCAGTCACTCTTGCATTTGGCTGAGTTTTTTTTATGAAATATGTGGCCACATTTTTGGATAAAACACATACCATGAGAAAAGTAAAGTTAGCTTAAATTAGTCTAATGAATGCCAGCAAGCTTTTGATGTGATTAAAGATAATATTAGTAAGGCACCTAATTTACAAGGTTTTGATCCTGTTGCTAGAGCCATAGTAACCACTGATGCTAGTAGTAAAGGTTTAGGTTGTGTTCCTAACCAGATAGAAGAAAACAATAAGGAAGTAGTGCTTTTGCTTCCAGGCTGCTAACACCTACAGAGGAAAAGTACTCTGTCATCGAGAGAGAGACAAAAGCTTGCATTTGGTTTTTGGAGCACTTCAGAAAATGTTTGTGGGGTAGGAAATTTACCTTAAGATGCAACCATAAACCCCTTGCAAAGTTGTAACCACAGAGGGGTTATTCGAAGCAACTGCAAGAGTAGCAAGATTTCAATGAAATTGCAGGACTTTAGATATGAAGTCCAGCATGTTCCTAGGGCAAGGAGTATAACAGCAGATTTCCTAAGCATGATTTCTCTACCATTCACAGAGGTTGATAAAGATTCATGTAATGAATGTTCAGTAGCTACCATTTCACAAGCAAACATTGTGAGGGAAAATTTGACCAGAATGAATGGTTAGAGGCTCAAAAAACTTAAAGGCCCTCATTACAACCCTGGCGTTAAATCCCGCTTACCGCCGTGCCGACGGCCGCCAACATACCGTGACCGCAGCGGAAATTCGCTACCCGTGTTATGACCCACACATAGAAATCTGCCACTATACAGACACACACACAAGTTCGCCACACCAAAGGTCAGTGATAAACTGGCGATAGCAAAACCCACACTGTCACGCCAACAGGAATACACCCACAGTATCACGACCCACAAATCAACGCGGCGGTCTTTCAACCACAGTAAACCATTGGTGGTACACACCGCTGCGCTCAAAATACACACACATTTACAAAACACAATCACATTGGACAATTCAGAATAAACACACCTGCCACACATACACACACCACACACTCACACCACTATAAAACACACAGCCACATTACCCACAAACCTTTACATGCAACAATTTTGAAGAAGCAGAGAGAGAGAAAAGCAAAGACCACACCATCATCCAGAGGTACAGAACACCATCACACATACACCATCCACGCACCTCACACCACACACCTCAACACATCACCCCACACATCACACATCACACACACATCATGGCACCTCAAAGACACCCCAGGTTTTCTGAGGAGGAGCTCAAGGTCATGGTGGAGGAAATCATCCGGGTAAAGGCACAGCTATTCGGATCACAGGTGCAGCAGACATCCATTGCAAGGAAGATGGAGCTATGGCATAGAATTGTGGACAGGGTCAACACAGTGGGACAGCATCCAAGAACAAGGGATGACATCAGGAAGAGGTGGAACAACCTACGGGGGAAGGTACGTTCCGTGGTATCAAGACACCAGCTAGCCATACAGAGGACTGGCGGTAGATCCCCACCTCCTCCCCCACAACTAACAACATAGGAGGAGCAAGTCTTGGTGATTATGCATCCTGAGGGCCTCGCAGGAGTAGCAGGGGGACTGGACTCTGGTAAGGCACATCTTTACTACTATATCCCCCACCCTACCTGCATGCCATCACATACTCCCACCCTCACCCTTGCTGCCATCACTCCACCACCTCCCACATACCTCACCATCACAACCCACTACTCCCACAACCAGGCCCTCCATGCAACAACAATGAATGGACACCCATCACAGACATGCATGGACACCCATCACCAAAGCATGTCCAATAGAGAGACTCACCCAGGCCTCAAAATCACCACTCACACAAGGGCCAAGGCGATAGTGCAAGCACATTAATACAGGGAAAAACACCCATTGCACAAGATGGCACACACAGATACAATAACAATGCATTTATATCCCAACAGGACTCCTACCCAACGTCACCGGACAGGAGGTGCCAGCCATATCCAGTCCCCCCACAGAAGAGGCCCACAGTGATGACAGCAGCTCTGCACGCCTGGATCAAGATGACCAGCCTGGCCCATCAGGGACCTCTGGACAGTCGGTTCCCCTGCCACAGTCCCAAACCACCACAGAACCTTCCCCCTCAGGAAACACCACCACAGCACCCACCCAGTGGGCCCATGCCACTGTCCCCAGGACACGACAGTCAGCAGTGTGTCCACCACTACAGGGACCCCAGGCAACCCCACTAACCCAGGACGATCAGGGACTTGGGGTCAGTGGCAGTGGGCACACGGTTCAGGGGACAGGGGGAGGACAGGCCCAGGGAACCGACCTTCCACGAGGCACTCTCCAACATCATGGGAGCATACATGGGGATCAGGGAGGATCTCACCAACATATACACCATCCTGGTCACCATTGCAGGGGTGCTGGCTGACATAGGCAAGACCATGAGGGAGGCAGTGGCACAACAAAGGGCCCCTGTCACTAGCCAAATCGAGGAACAGCCCCCCACCTCTGCCGGCGCTAGTGGACAGGAGGCCCCACCACAGGACCAACAGGCCACCAGCACCCCACCCCCTGCAGAAGGAGAAACACCCCACAAACGGTCCCTGCAATCCAGGCAGAAGACAGAGAACATTGCTAAGACCCCAGCCAGGAAATAAGACTCTCCTGATTGTCACCCTTCTGTCCCACTATGTCATCCTGTCCAAACTGAACTGCCATTACTCCCCTTCCTATGCCCCATTGGACAATGCACCTGTGATACCAAGAGACTGGGCTCTATCCTGGACATTTCTCCACCATCACCCCAGCCCCTTGCACATATCCCAATACTCATTAGGCCCTAAATAAACACCCTTTAAGCACAAACCAATCTGGAGTCAGTCTGATCTTTCACAAATATATCATGACAACATTAGTAACAAATAGCAATGTCAATGTCCATTTACTCATACCAATGTATGACAGTTGTTGGGCAGCAGTACATATAGCAGAAGGCAGAATGGGGTACCCAGATCTGAAAAAAAGGAAATCCAAAGTGAACTGTCAGTGTCCATAGACAGAGGTTAAGAGGCTGACTCATACAATGTCCTACAGTATTCTGAAATGTGAGGAGGAGTTACACTCTTTTACCTGTGTGTCACCGGAAGCACTGCATGATGATGTTGGTTCGGTTGTCAATACCTTCTTCCTCTGCCTCGTCTTCCTCACTGTCCACACGCTCCACCGCTGCCACAAGACCATCACCAGGCTCATCCCCCTGCAGAAAAAGCACCTGGGGTTGCAATGCCAGGTTGTGTAACATGCAGCATGCCACGATTATCTGGCACACCTTCTTAGGTGAGTAGTATAGGGAGCTACCTGTTAGATGGAGGCACCGGAATCTGGCCATCAGGAGGCTGAACGTCCTCTCAATAATATGCCTAGTTCACCCATGTGCCTCATTGTAGCAGTCCTCTGCCCTTGTCCTGGCATTCCTCACTGCGGTCAGTAGCCATTAGAGGTTGGGGTAACCAGAGTCACCTGCAAATGTCGAGGGATACCTGTTAGACACACACTAACCCTTAGGGACAATCCCATACCCAGACACCTACTCATACTGTGTGGAGACCTTGGCCTCACCTACTAGCCACACCCGGTGCCTCTGGAGTTGGCCCATCACATAAGGGATGCTGCTTTTTCTCAAAATGTAGGCGTCATGCACAGAGCCAGGATACTTGGCATTCACATGAGAGATGTACTGGTCGGCCAAGCACACTATCTACACATTCATCGAATGGTAGCTTTTTCTATTTCTGTCCATTTGTTCATTTCTGCGGGGTACAAATGCCACATGTGTACCAGCAATGGCACCAATGATGTTGGGGATTTGTCCCAGGGCATAAAAGTCAGCCTTCACTGTGGGCAAATCCTCCACCTGTGGGAACACAATGTAGCTGCGCATGTGTTTTAGCAGGGCAGACAACACTCTGGTCAACATGTTAGAAAACATTGGCTGAGAAATCCCAGATGCCATGGCCACTGTTGTTTGAAAGGAGCCACTTGCCAGGAAATGGAGCACTGACAAGACCTGCACTAGAGGGGGGATTCCTGTGGGATGGCAGATAGATGGCATCAGGTCTGGCTCCAATTTGGCACGCAGGTCTTGGATTGTGGCACAATCAAGTCTGTAGGTGATTATGATGTGTCTGTCTTCCATTGTCGACAGGTCCACCAGGGGTCTGTACACCGGATAATGCCGCCATCTCATCATCTGCCCCAGCGGTTGTGGCCTATGGAGGAGAATGGTGAGCAGAGGGTCATGTACCACATAGGTTGCACAAGTGTGTCTGCAGTAATGTTAGTAAATCCGTGTGTGACGTAGATAGTCCGTATATGTGCCAATATGTGCTGTGATGCAGTTAGGTGCCATGGCATGTGCCCCTCTGAAATGGCAGCTGCCTGACTTCTGAGGAGGGTCAAGGGGAAATGAGGTAACTTCACTGGCGTTGTGCTGCGTCGCGGTAGGTGGTCGATGACCGCCCCTGTAATTCAGCATTGGTTATCATTGGGCCCTATGGGTTCTAGGAGACAATGGCCATGTACGACGGCGGTGACGGTATGCACCGCCACGGACGTGACGACCATTTTCTATCTGTTCACTCACTTGATACCTGACCTTCAACAGGAGAGGACCTACACTGCAGGTGCTGCTGTGACCTCAGTCTGGAAGCGACAATGGCTCGAGTGTCTGGGGAAAGGGCCCCTGCCTTCATTGCAGAGGAGTTGGACAAACTGGTGGAAGGGGTCCTCCCCCAGTACACGCTACTCTACTGTCCTCCAAACAAACAGGTGAGTTCACTGTGAGCATGATGCACGTGCAATGCCTGTTTGGAGTGGTGTGGATGGAAGATACATGTTGGGGGGGGCTGAGGGCTGCATGTGAGGATGGTCAGTGTATGTGCATCAGGGCATGGTTGAGAACTGCTGGGCAATGAGGATGACGGTCCAGACGGGTGAGTAATGTCCTTTCCTCCTGTACCTTTCCTCTAGGTCAGCACCCACCAGAAGAAGGGTATTTGGCGTGCCATCGCCAAGGAAGTGCGGACCCTGGGGGTCTATCATAGACGGAGCACCCACTGCCACAAGAAATGGGAGGACCCGTGCCGCTGGAGCAAGAAGACGGCGGAGGCTCAGCTGGGGTTTGCCTCCCAACGTGGAAGGGCTGCCCGTCGCACCATGAACCCCCGATGTTCTGCATCCTGGCGGAGGCCTATCTAGAGTTGGATGGGCGCTTGAGGGCATCACAGCAGGCACAAGGGGGTGAGTACAGTGTTATACAGCTGACTCTGCACGGTTTAGGAAGTATCTGGGTGGGGGATGTGGGCTGTGGGTGCCCCTAGGCCAGGGCAAACATGGCAATGTAGGTCCCTTCTTGGGCACGCTCTGAAGCACTCCAACCCCAAAAGTGTTAATGGGCATCTACTACTGGGCAGGGTCCTGTGGGTTTCAGGTGTGCAGCTAATGTCGTTAGGCATTGTACCCCATGGGCTGGTGACTTTCCTACTAACTGGTAGTTCATGTCCAAGTGCATAGGGCAGCTCTGTGTGTGTTGTGTCCGCCAATGGTAGTGGTATTGCTGGCATTGACCATGTGTGTTCTCTGTCTTCCCTCCTTCTTGTTTTGTTACTCTGTCCTTGTGTGCATTAGCATCATCTGGCGGAGGAGCAGAGGCAAAGGTGACGGAGGGAGCTGCATCCCACATGGCCCAGAAGGTTGAATCCACGGAGGGTGAAGGCACCAGTGGGATGGAGGGTGAGGGGAGCTCCACGACAGGGACAGGAGGGGATACCAGCGACACGACTCCTCCTCTGATGGAAGCTCTCTGGCGGTGGTCGGACACTTCTGTGCCCACCCCAACAACAGGTACAGCCTACACCCCTGTTCCAGCACCGCCCTCCCAGTAGCCCCTCCGTGAGTTTCCCGTGCCCGCTCACCCAGGATGGTGGACATCTCCTTCGCCCCAGGCACCTCAGGCCCTGCCCCAGTCAGCCCTGCTGCCCTCAGTGAGGAGGCTATTGACCTCCTGAGATCCCTCACTGTTGGGCAGTCAACCATCCTGAATGCCATCCAGGGTGTCAAGAGGCATTTGGAGCAAACAAATGCATACCTGGAGGGTATTCATTGTGGCGTGGTGGCCCAACAGAGAGCATTTCAGGCTCTGACCTCAGCACTGATGACAGCCATTGTCCCTGTGTCCAGCCTCCCCCCTCCAATGTCCACTACCCAGACCCAATCCCCTCTACCTCAGTCTATCCCAAGCACACCATCAGACCAGCATGCACACACATCAACACACAAAAGTGGCTCAGGAAAACATAAGCACCACACATCCCACAGGCACTCACACAAGCACCATACCCATGCACACATACCAACAACCACTTCCTCCACTCTGTCCCCCTCCTCCACATCCTCCACCTCCCTCCCTGTCTTGTCCTTACTCACCCCTGCATGCACTACATCATCAGCCACTGCCTCCATCACTAGCACGCCCATCACAACACACCGCTCACGTGAAATCACCCCCCACTACCATTCACTGTCCCCTGTGTCCTCTCCCAGTGTGTCTGTGAGCCCTCCTCCCAAAGTACACAAACGCAGGCACACGCCCACTCAACAGCCATCCACCTCACAACAACCTCCAGCCCATGCACCTTCACCCAAACTCAGCAGACATACACCTCCTACAACCACTACCTCTACCTCCACTCCAACACCCTCTCCATTTTCCCATCCCAGTGTGTCTAAAAAACTTTTCCTAGCTAACATTAACCTCTTCCCTATACCCCCCCTCGTCCTTCCCCTAGGGCCAGGATGTCTAGATCCCAGCCCAGCACCTCAGCCACCAAATCTGCATCCGCTGTGGTCCTAGCTAATCCAGTACGATCGAAGGGGGCACCCGTTAGAGCTGCCAGTGTGCCACAGACAGATATAAATGACCACCCTATTCCGCCTCCTGCAAAAGTCAAAAAGGGGTAGGCTACCAGCAGGGGAAAGTCACACCACCCACCCAGCAAGGCCTTGCCCAAACACAGAGAGGACAGTGCCAAGGTCCCTGTAGCGACCACCAAGGTCAGGAAGGGCCACAAGCCAAAGGGCAAGTCACCTCAGGGCTCGATGTCTCCTGGTGAGGGGCTGGTGACCACTATATCATCAGGGATGGCAGCGACCGGCACCACAGTCACCAACGCCGCTCCGACCACCATCTGCACCTCCACCTACACCACCACCTGCACCGCCGCTGCCACACCGTCAGGCTGCAGCATCCTCCCCAAGGATCAGCCATCTGAGGCTGCCAGAGAAGGTACGGTGTTTCCATCCACCACAACAGAAACTTGCACCATGGGCAGCACTGGCAGCATTTCCGCCGCAGCCAGCGCCACCTGCACCACCATCAGCACCGCCAAGTGCACAGCCGATACCTCTCTGTTGGACATCAGCACCATCCCTAGTGGGCACTCATCCGAGTCTGCAGGTGCTGTCCTGGACCCTGGACACGCCACTTGAGACACCACCTCCAGCACTGACACGAACCAGCAATTGGCAGCCTAAGTCGCCACAGGATGGAGTGTGGGTCTGCCTCCATGGAGTATCATACTACCTGTTCCAGGTGCATCGCGTGGCTAAGACACCCAGGTGAGAGGATGTGAACTGCCACACCCCAGGTGCAGCATCACTGGGCACAAAGCCCCCTCCTGAACCAGTGGAGATATGCATCCACTCACCCCCTCCTTGGCAGGATGAAGCACTCTGGGCACAAGGCTCCCTCCAGAAGCAGTGGAGAAATGCATCCACTCCCCCACTCCTTGGCAGGATGAAGCACTCTGGGCACAAGGGCCCCTCCAGAACCATTGGAGAAATGCATCCACTCCCCCAATCCTTGGCAGGATGAAGCAGACTGGGCATAAGGCCCCCTCCAGAGCATGTGGGCAACCCATACACTTGAGAGACTTGAGAGACTGTGGCTTTGCACTCCCCAGGACCAGGCGGTGGGCAAACCACCCACTTGAGAGACTATGACTTCGCACTCTTCAGGAGCAAGCAGTGGGCAAACCACCCACTTGAGAGACTGTGGCTTTGCACTCCCCAGGACCAGGCAGTGGGCATACCACCCACTTGAGAGACTTGAGAGACTTGAGAGACTGTGGCTTTGCATTCCCCAGGACCAAGCAGTGGGCACGGAGCCCCCTCGAGGAGCAGTGGCATCGTACCATCATCCGGCTGAGATGTGCCCCCTCCCCTTCCCCCTGAGGTGCCTGTTTTTTTTCCAACCTGATGTCCCTGCAGTGTTCTCTCCGTTTTGAGGCAGGTGTCATGTGTTGGCTTCGCCCATGCTTTTTGGGACCACTTGTCCACAGACATTTACATGGGACAGTGTACGGACTTGTGTACTTGATGTAAATATTTGTGTTTACTGATTATTTGCTTTTCTCTTGATCTATCTGATTGTTCCAATATAACACTAGTTAAACTCATTTCGTTTTATCCTTGCATTCTTCCAGGGGATGACGGGGTGGACCTGTGATGTTGTTGGATATGTGTGTGTGTTTATGTTGTTGTGGGTTGGGGTGTTGCGTGCCGCGTCTGTGTGTCACTCTCTTTTTCCTCCCCCTCCCCTGTGTGCTAGGTGCAGTACTCACCGTTGTTGCCGCCCCGCCTTTTTTCTACTTTGTGGTGTATTAGTAGATACACCAACATGGGTAGGATCTGCAATTCGGGCTCCATGCCGTCCTGGTTCTTCATGGAGTGTCGAGAGGTGAGTGGTTCCCCTTCGTTGTTCAGTTTCTGCTGAGCTTTTGATGGCGTTGGTACCGCCCCGGAAAAGCTGGCGGATTGGTGCCTTGTAATAGTGTGGGCGGTACATTGTCTTCCGCCTGTCTGTTGCAGGTGATTGCCGCGCTGTTTGTTGCTACCACCATGGCGGTCGGAGTGTTAAAGTGGCTGTCTGTGTTGGTGGTTTCTGCCATGGTCGTGATCCCATTCTTTTTACCGCCGGCCTGTTGGCGGTATTACTGCCACTTTAACACCGACCGCCAGGGTTGTAATGAGAGCCAAAGTGTTGAGTGAGGTGAAATCTAAGGTGGTGAATAGGTGGGGCAATGTAGAAAAAAAGTGTATTAGTGATGATTTAAGAGCACTTTGGGAGGTCAGGGATGAATTAAGTATGTCTGATCGTTTCATTTTAAGGGGATAAAAAGTTTCCCTCACAGAACATTAAGAGAAAAGATTATACATGTATGTCATGAGGGACATTCTGGCATCATCCGTATCAAAGGAGACTTAAGGACGTATATTGGTGGTCTGGTGTAAACTGTACTGTTGGAAGATTTATAAGCAGTGCTTAATTTGTGCTTGTTGTTTCCGGTGCTGAGCACCAGCACTTATTTTTCAGCGCCGGCGCTTATTCTTCTGCCTCAAGCATTTGCTGAGAGCAAAAGACACATATGGGAAAGACAGAGGAAGAGAAAAACGAAAAAGCGTCACAAAGGAAAAAAGCAGAAAGCTGCTAGAGTGCACTGAAGGGGCGGTGAGTGGCTTTAAATAGATTGAAGAGGCCCGAGATGGCTTCAGGATTACGCTGCCTCAGTATTCTGTGCTCGCACATTTAAATGCAGCAGCCGCATGTTTTAGAGGAGGGCTTTGAGCACCGGCACGTTTTAATTTACAAATTAACCACTGTTTGTAAGGGTGTGTGAGGTAGCCTATAAATTTTAAAAAAAACTTTATTACTCCTTTAGGTACATTGAGTTGCCATAATTTACCATAGGACAACGCAGCTTTAGATATAATGGTACCTATCAATTAGCAGGATGGTAGTATCAAGTACATGTTATCAGGGTGGTTTGAAATACGTATTACAGAAATAATTTACACTAAAACAGTAATTTAATTTTAAGATATCGTATTTTTGAGAGAGGGATTTCCAGCCCCCATTCTCACTGACTATGGGGTGAAACTCAGATCTAAGGAATTATTTATTATCTTAATGCTGCAGGTATCAAACAGAAACTTACAGCTCTTTATCATCCCAGTGAAAATGGTGTGGTGGAGAAAATAAATAAAATAATTAAAGGTATTCTGCAGCTTTCTAATAAAGCAACTTGTTCATGGGAAAATGATCTTAAAAATGACATGGCAGTAACTTGCCATAGTTCTATTGAGAAAAGTATATTTTGCTTAATGAAAGGTAGAGTTCCTTTCTCAAAGATTAATTCAGGATGGATGAGGAGAAGTTGTGTCGTGGTTTGCAATGTAGAAGAAGTGAAAAGAAGTATTAAGAATTCGCAAATAAAAAACAAGCAATATTATGATGTGAAACATGGTAGTAAACAAGTTAATTTACGTGTAGGTCAATGGATAAGTATGACATGTGCAAGGGAAGTTGCCACAGGCAAGAGCAAATTCACTGACCCAAGAAGAGACACACAGGTTAGAAACAACACTGCTGTGTTAGATAATGGTGAAGTATGGCACATGAGCCGACTTCCATTAGCCGGTAATGGTGTTTGAAATAAGAAAGAAAAAGGCAAACCATGCTGTGATTTCTGGTGGTTAACTGTGAGTAAGCTTCACCTAGTGCAGGCAGAGCTGAATATGGATAAGGAAAGGCATTCTGAAATAAATAAATCTGGGAATCGAGGTGAAGGGGAAAGTGGTTCTCACTGTTCATCTGAACTTGAACAGTTATCAGATAGTTCTCATTGTTCATCTGAATTGATATAATTCATGGAAGGGTTCATAGTCAGCACGCCCAACACTGATTTTCAAGAAGGTTGTTGTAGTATGGGGCCCTATGCCCTCATGCTGGTAAAATGAGGTGCCGCAGACACGTGGTAGGGTGGTACTAAACTGGCCTCAGGCACGTGCGCCCGGCCCCTTTTATTGGCAGGGTCACCTGACTGGTGACGCCTGTGTTGGGTGGGTGTGGGTTACACAAGTAAGACCAGCCCTCAGCAGAGTGGCTGACAGAAACACTAGAATGAGTCCAGCTGGACTCTACATCCCTCCCAAACTTTATTGAGAAACCAAACAAAAGTCCAACCTGTAAAAGAAACAATAACAAAGCACCACAATCAGTCTCTCGGCCTCGAAAAGGCAGACTGCAGAATTGCAGTGGACATGGTGCAGCTGGGAGCACCCGGACACCTCCGCACGAGTCCATAATTTAACCAGGTACAGCTGGGCACGAACACAGTGTGGATGAAGTCCAGATACCTCAGTCGCTTGTCCACGACCTCACAGTTCTCTGGATATTGTCGATCCGGTCCTGCCTGAGCTCATGTGGTCAAAGTCTATTTACAGTTTCTGATGCGGGTGCATCTGGAGCAGTGGTGAGTCCACTGTACACAGTTCTGGACGGCATTCTGACTCTGGAGATTGTCTACCTTCTAAGACTGCAGATGACGTGACGGCCTGGGGCGCCTGGGAGTCCAGCGGCAGATCAGCGGCAGTCTGCCCTCTCATGCCAGACCTCCATCAAGCAGGAGTCTCCTCGAGGCCCTTCCGCGGGCTTCCACAGGACTGTGTGGGCTGTGCTTGCCTATCTCAGGCCCAGCAAAGACGTCTCAGAGGAACAGCCTACAGGACCACATCCTAGTCTCGCATGGAGCCACAAGGGTGGTTGATGCAGGGTCCGCTTGCTCGAGCCATCTGGATTCAGATGCTCTGGCCATAGTGCAAAGTCTTCAGGTGACCAGTCTCTCGATATGAGACCTCCGTGCTTCCGGATGCCAGACGTGGAGCTCTCTCAGATGCATTCTCTCTCAGTGATATTCTGCTCACACAGGAATTTGTTGGAGGCCCTTGTCCCTGGATTGAGGCGGGACTGCGTGGGCTGTGTGGGCCAACGTCGGCCACACCAAAGGAGTCTCCCTGAACTCCCAACAGGGCCACGTCACCAATGTAGTATGGGGCCCTAGGCCCTCATGCTGGTAAAATGAGGTGACGCAGACACGGTGGTAGGGTGGTACTAAACTGGCCTCAGGCATGTGCGCCCGGCCCTTTTTATTGGCAGGGTCACCTGACTGGTGA
Organism: Pleurodeles waltl; assembly: GCF_031143425.1. NCBI lineage: Eukaryota > Metazoa > Chordata > Amphibia > Caudata > Salamandridae > Pleurodeles > Pleurodeles waltl. The sequence continues at coordinate 497,125,831 of NC_090443.1, read as the reverse complement.
CGCCTGTGTTGGTTGGGTGTGGGTTACACAAGTAAGACCAACCCTCAGCAGAGTGGCTGGCAGAAACACTAGAATGAGTCCAGCTGGACTCTACAGTTGTAACTGTTGTTGTCACACGCGTTGTGCTGCGCGTACCTGTCAAGATACTAGGGACTCCTTGCGCGTTCATCGGAGCGCATTGCCGGCGTTTTTTCTTTCACTTCAAACGTGCCGCATTGAATTGTAAGGCGAATGCACGTCGTCATAAGATCACATTGCATGACCTTTATGTGCTTCCACTTTGTTTCCTCATTCAAAGTTAGTTGCAGTTGTAGTCAGTGCTTCATGATCCTGACACAGGATTTTGTTAAATTGCTTCGTGCATCAGGCCCCCCCGCTACAGGATTTTATTAAACCGCTTCATTTCTTCAACAGTCTTACACCTCACACCGCAAGTATTTTCACTTGCCTTATATTGTTGTCTTGGGCAAAAACTAAGAAAAAAAAGTGAACTATTCTGCTACAGTTCTTTAACCTTTTGGATATTTTACTATAACACACAAAATGGGGACAGTATCCTTTTCTCCGGCATTAATATCTGTGTTAACATGGAAAGTAAATCAGACAGATCTAGTAACACAAATGCAGTAATTGTCTTACTATCAGAAAGGAGTGCCAATGTTATTTCTTCTCAGAGTGGGATCCTTTCACTCAACAAAATATAAGAAGGGAAAAAGGGAAACATGTGAACCCAAAGAACACATAGGTTATTGTAGAGAAATGATAGTACCTATATACAAAGGCAGCACATGTCCTCCCACCTCCGTATCTTCCTCCATCATCCCCTACAGCTCCACAGAATATATTCACATCACGCTTATTATTACAGGCACAGAATTCTAAAATTACCGGTTACTACAGATCACCTAGTCAATCACACATTACCACTTGTAGGGGACACGTTGAGATCCTTAAGACAGTGAATGAGAAAGAGTAGTATGTGGAGTAGTCTGTCAATCCCTAAGTTACCTCCATAGGTCATTCAGACCCTAGTGAGAGGTCTTCACACCCACTGTGATGGTGGGTCAGCGGAGGACTACCTGCTGTTTTATAAGACTGATGCCTGCCAGGTGGGGATATATTAGCCAAAAATGCATCTGCTGGTACAAAGTGTGACATGGTGGGCCACTTGGCATTCTTTTTTTTGCTTTTTTCACAAATAATTCCTACTTCACAACCCCACTTGGCTAAGCTTGGGTTTGTTCATGAAAAACAAAAAACAATGTCCCTGCACTACTGGAAGTTTACTAACTTCATGTGGGGGGAGCATTGTTTTGTTTGTCCTATACAGGAGACCTCAACAGTAAACATCAGAGGTGGTAGCTCCATCCTAAACAGGGCAGAGTTACAAGCAGCCCTCTCATTGATGGGTGCTGGATGAAGGGTTTCCAACCATGGAACAGCCGAAGCCCTGTCAGTAACCTGCTATTTTTTCACTTTTCAATAGGGCAGGGAAACTGAGTTTTTTTGGGACGGGAAAAGGACTAATTTAGTGTGAGTTTTCTGTCCAGCCAAACTTCAAATGAGTATCTTGGACTTCTCACACTTTGATAGTAATTTCCTGCCCTTCTGTCTGCCTGACACCAGGCATCATATGCACTGCAGCACTCTTCATCATGCAACACTCAATTAAAGTCCTGAAGAAGTTAAACAATATCACCAATACCCATTGGTTCCCCCATCACAGCCAGCATCATCTTCGAAACCATCAGCAGCATCTTAAAGGCCTCCATAAATGGCTCTCGTAGGTGGCATAAAAAAGGACTCATCAGGCATACAGTGTCATACAAGAAGCAAGGATATTTTTAGAGTGGGAACAAAAAAACTTGAAAAAAGAAAAAAACAGAAGTCATTCCTACCTAGAACAACATGCCCATAAACATGAGAGTTGCCACAACGCTCCTACAGTTCACAAAGGACATTAAGGCCCTTCACTTCAGAGAACTTTACATCACGACATGATAAGAAAACCTACTAACAAATATGTTTCAATGTAAATGACTCTGAAGCAAATTTCTGTGCTTCTTATATTCCGTGGTCTGGTGCTCTCCAGCCACATTCATACCATACAAATACCTGTACGTGCACACATAAATACTCTTTACTCTCTTTCCCATCTTTCTACTCTTCCTTCCGTCTTTCCATCACACCACTCTTACCTGATCAATTCTTTTTCTTATACTTCTTTTGAATTATTTATTCTTTCTGCCTGTAACTTCCCCATTTTTCCCAACCTCCACTTCAATTCTGTGATCTATTACTTTACTTGTCCTTTTTCCCATCTCTAATTGTTCTCAAGTTGAATCCACTATATTGTGGCTTAGATGTCGTAGTACAGTATGTTGGACTAAGGTTGTTGTTTGGCTACCAGAACAGATTCAGCTTCTTCTTCCTCTTTTTCTGAGAATTGCTCTCTGTGTGGAACTGGTTTGTGGTCTTAGGCATCCAGAGTCTCATGGGCTTCAACTGTGTAAACTGGAGTCATTCACCTCGAGTGTCCTGGGGCCACCTTAAGATTCACCCCCAAAATTATTCACCAAGTACCCCTGTAGTACTTGATGCTGAATGTTGTGAGGAAGTGACTTCCAATGCTTATTCAGGGAAGTGGTGTGGGCTACCAACTCAGCAGAGGTATCAGCTATCAATAACTCTACCACTCTAGCAAGGGTGTACCCACAGTTACACATCTTGCATGAAAATGTAAACTAACATGAACATAAAAGCAGGTTGAAACAGGCTTTTCACAATAAACAGTTCTATTGCCTTTAACACCAAGATTTCACAACCAACCAGACTTTGCCATGGTGTTTTAACAAACAGTAAGCCACAGTGTATTATCAACGTAATTTTCACAAACATTCTTCCACTGCCAATGCACCTTAACAACTGAGTTTATTTGGGACACTAGGTAGTTACTGACCCTACCGGAATTCTGGGATCCATGGAACTTCACAGGTTGGTTTACTTTCACTTGAACATTTTGGGTGCTGTGAGCTGGTGAAAAATCTTTGTGTAAGACCAGCGCAGAATGTTTAGTTATCATGGGAATCAGTCCCTGAATTACTGATTCCCTTGGTAATTCAATCTTTCTCAATGGATCCTCAGTGTCCAGCTCTTAGTGAGCCAGATTTCCCCTTTCCAATTTCCTGCACCAGTCATAAAGAGGGTATTAGGTTCACACCACAAACACAGGGTAATCTTCAAAGTGATGTGTTCATTTAAGATTAAAGGTGGTGACTAGACTGGGCAAGCTCCAAACACAACTGCCTCATGAGTATTCCAATTCCCCTAGTACCATCACATTATAGAATATTAAAATTCTAATGCCATATAAGCAAAAACATACACATCCCTTTTTCCATAAAATGAACAGCTAAATGATAAAATATTACTGCTTAGCTAATATAGAGAATAAACACATTCACACAAAAGAATCAATATAAATTGATATCCAAAGCATGCAAAAGAATTATATATATATATATATATATATATATATATATGAAACAAGGAAGTGGTGTGTGAAATTAATAATGACATTATGAAGTAGAAAAGTTTGCAGACGTCAGGCACGTTTGGAAGTAAGAATGATAGTAAACTAAAGTTTTCAGGCAGTTTGGACAATAGAGTGTGTTATAGAAGTGGCAGTATTAAAGTTGAGGGCTGCTGTGTCCCAGCCTGAGGTGAAGGCTTCTGTGTCCCAGCCTGAGGTGAGGGCTGCTGTGTCCCAGCCTGAGGTGAGGGCTGCTGTGTCCCAGCTGGAGGTGAGGGCTGTTGTGTCCCAGCCTGAAGAGAGGGCACCCTGACCACTGCTGTTGAGGGGGCCTCTTGCCCCTCTTAGTTGGTGGAGTGGGATCCTTCCCTTTCCTGGCTGGCAGAGTGGGATCCTTCCCTTTCCTGGTTGGTGGAATGGGATCCTTCCCTTTCCTGGCTGGGGGAGTGGGATCCTTCCCTCTCTTGCCTCCACAACAAGGAGGTGCCTCCACTGTCCCCGTTGACTGTTTGGCTGAGGTGCTGGTCTGGGTCGTTGGGACCCTGTTCTTATGGGCAGGATGGGGGGGGGGGGTGAAGGGGGAGGGAAGAGTTCAAGTTGGGCAAGGAAAAGCTTCTTCAGGATTGTGTGGTGGGATGAGGGAGGAGGGATGGGAGTAGAGGTTGAGGGAGTGGTTGTCAGGGGTGTACGTCTGGTGGACTTGGGTACAGGTGCATGGGCAGTGTGCTGATGTGAGGTGGATGATGTTGGGTGTCTGTGTGCATGCATTTGTGTCTCTTGGGAGGTGGGGGCACACAGGGTGGGAGTGGACACAGGGGATGCGTGGATGGGTGTTGTGGAGGTGTCCGCAAGTGAGGTATGTGTGCTGCTTGGTGTGGTGATGGTGGTGGTGGCTGTTGATGCAGTGCATGCAGGGGTGAGTGCGGATGTGGCAATGTGGGAGGAGGAGGAGGAGAAGGAGGAGGGGTAGACAGTGGAGGCAGTTGATGTGGTTGTATGTGCAACTGTCTGTTGTTTGTGTGAGTGCTTGTGGCCTGGAGTGTGCCGACTGTGTTTGTCTGTACCATTCTTGTGTGATGGTTTGTGTGCATGCTTGTCTGTATGTGTGCATGGGATGAGTTAGGGTTGAAGAGATCGGGACTGGGAAGTGGTAGTTGGAGGGGGGACGGGAGGAACATGGCCAATGGCTTCCATCAGAGAGGAGGCCAGAGCCTAGAACGATCTCTGTTCGGCCGCCAATACACTGTGAATGCCCTCCAGGAGTGCATTGCATTGCTGCATCTGGGATGGCATCCCCTGGATGGCATTCACAATGGCTGGCTGCCCTACAGAGATGGTTCTCAGGAGGTCAATAGCCTCCTCACTGAGGACAGCAGGGCTGACTGGGGCAGGGCCTGAGGTGCCTGGGGCAAAGGATATGCCCACCCTCCTGGGTGAGCGGGCACGGGCAACTCGGTGAGGGGCTACTGGGAGGGCGGTGCTGGTATGGGGGTGGCGGCTGTACCTGGAGCTGGGGTGGTCCCAGAGGTGTCCTCCACCACCAGGGAGCTTCCATCAGAGGAGATATCAGAATCAGTGTTGACAACTCTTATCCCCACCGTGGTGCTCCCCTCGCTCACCGTCCCACTGGCCCCCTTGGCGTCGGTGGACTCTGCCTCCTGGGTCCTGTGGCATGCAGCTCCCTCTGTCCCTGGTGCCCCTGCTGCTCTGCCAGATGATGCTAATGCACACAAGGACAGGATGACAGAAGGAAAAAGGGTGGGTCAGTTACAGCACCAACACCACATATGGCATACACATTACCGTCACACACAGGGATCAGGATTGTGTCCCATGCATTTTTTATTTATTTATTTATTTTATTTTATTTTATTAATAGTGCATCATACTGGCATTACATTTGCTAGGTACCACAGCAAGATTAGAGCGAAACACCGCCAACTGCACCCCTCCTGAGACCCCCTACACCCTGTCTGACATGTTATGCAACCTAGCTATGTTACCAGATTTAGCAATAAACCCATTACCCTTAAGCTTGATCACACTGCATTCTCTGAGCTGGCATTAAAGGGCACCCACTAACTGACACCCACCACCAGGTTCCCATGCTACCTACCAATCATAGTTGTAACGGACACTGTACTCACCCCCTTGTGGCTGCTGTGACGCCCTCAAGCGCCCATCCAGCTCTGGGTAGACAACTGCCAGTATGCAGGCCATGAGGAGGGTCAGGTTCCGATGGGCATCCTGCCCTCGTTGGGAGGTCATCCCCAGCTGGGCCTTCGTGGTCTTCGGGCCCAGTGTCTCAGGTCTTCCCACCTCTTCCTACAGTGTGTGCTCTGCCTGCTGTAGACTCTCAGGGTCCGCATGTCCTTGGCGGTGGCGAGCCACAATCCCTTCTTCTGACCTGCAGAGGAAACACAGACAGGAGGACACCATTAACCAGACAATCCAGCCCACAAATCCCCTTCCTTCCCATTGGCGCACATATTACTCAGCGCCCACCATGTACACTACCAACAGACATATGACCCCCCCATCTGACACAATTCTTGCACACACATCTCCATGGAACTCCGTCACATGCTTCGTGCCCAAGGTGTACTCACCTGTTGGTCTGGAGGCCAAACAGCTGCCCATACTGTGGTAGGACCCCATCCACCAAACACTTCAACTCCTCTGAAGTGAAGGCTGGGGCCCTTTCCCCGGTCACACTAGCCATGGCAGGATTCAGATACACGTCACAGCAGCACACGCAGAGGGGGTGTTGTCCTGTGGAAAATCAGGAATCGAGTGAGGTTATGGACAAAAAATAGCAGACACGTCCGTTGGGGTGTGCACCGTCACTGCCGCCGGTGATCCCCATTGGCCATTGTACTCTATAGACCCCTTGTTATCCAATGAGGAATAGCACAGCATTTTGAGACTGCCTTCCGCCATGACGCTCTACGCTGCGGAGTTACCTCACTTCCACGTGTCCCTACATACATGACAGGCTGAGGGCATTTTATGGTGGTGGACAATATTCAGATAATCGAAAACTGCGCCATTTCAATTATTTGCACATACATTGCCATTCCCAATGTCCCATAACGTTCCTGCTATATGTACACTGAGGTGGTGGTTCCATTGTTTAAATTGTGACAGCATACTCACTCTTGTGTCCCTCAGATCCCTACCACTGCAGAGCAATCGGATGACAAGACAAGCCCCGTGTACAGACCCATTGTGGACTTGGCTACACTGGAGGAGAGGCATATAATACTCACCTATGGAATGGACAGGGCCATGATCACAGAGCTATGTGCTCAATTGGAGCCTGATCTGATATCTGATATCCGTCATCCCACTGGGATCCCCCCTCTATTGCAGGTTCTATCAGTGCTCCACTTCCTGGCAACTGGTTCATTCCAAGTGACAGTGGGCTTTGCAGCAGGAATGTCACAGCCAATGTTCTCAATCGTGCTGGCAAGGGTTTTGTCTGCCCTGGTGAAACTCATGTGCAGCTACATCGCCTTCCCCCAAGTGGAAGATTTGGCCACTGTGAAGGCAGGATTCTATGCAATAGGACATATACCCAACATTATTGGGGCGATAGACAGTACACATGTTGTGTTTGTCCCCCCCACCAGAATGAACAGGTGTTCAGGAATTGGAAGAGTTTCCACTCACTCAATGTGCAAATGGTGAGCCAGGTGGACCAGTACATCTCCCACGTCACTGCCAAGTATCCTGGGTCAGTGCATGATGCCTTCGTCCTGAGGAATAGCAGCATTCCATATGTGATGGCACAACTACAGAGTCACAGGGTGTGGCTAATTGGTGAGGCTGAGTCCCCACCCAATGTATGTCAGAGTATGCCTTCTGATGTTGACCCCATACCATTGTGTAAGGCTAATGTTTGTCCCTCAGTACTTGCAGGTGACTCTGGCTACCCAACCTATCGTGGCCCCTGACCCCTGTGAGGAATGCCAGGACAGGGGCTGAGAATCGTCATTATGACACACATGGGCGAACCAGGAGACTTGTTGAGAGGGCCTTCGGCCTCCTGAAGGGCAGGTTCAGATGCCTCCATCTAACCGGTGGATCCCTGTGCTACTCACCCTAGAAGGTCTGCCAGATAGTAGTGACATGCTGCATGTTGCACAATCTGGTCCTCAGACGGCACGTGCCTTATCTGTAGGAGGAGGAGACTGGAAATGCCCCTGTGGCAGCCGTGGACTCCGAGGACAGTGAGGATGAGGAGGCAGAGGATGAGGATGTGGACAACAGAAAATGAGTTACACGTTAATACTTCCAATGACACACAAGTGAGACAGTGTGTAGGAAGCTGGCTCTGTATATACTATCTCAAAGTAAGAGAGAGTGTGCATAGTGTTCAAGGGTTCCCCTTAGAGGTAAGATAGTGGCAAAATTTGATAATTCTAATGCTCTATTTTGTTGTAGTGTGGTCGAGCAGTAGGCTTATCAGAGGGTAGTGTTAAGCATTTGTTGTACTCACACAGGCAATAAATGAGGAACACACACTCAAAGACTTAACTCAAGGCCAATAGTTTTTACATACAAAAAAATATTTTTTACATTTATTTTAGAACCACAAGATTCAAGATTTGAAGTAAATACTCAAAATGTAAGGTACTCGACACAGGTAAATGAGGAACTTTGAATTAGAGCAGTTACATACACAGTTTTAGTTAAAATGGCAATAAGCTATTTTAAAAGTGGACATAATGCAAAAATCAACACTCCTGGGGGAGGTAACTTACAAGTTCAAGTTCCTGGGCATAGGTATTCCACCGTTGGGGTGCTCAAGGAAACCCCAAAATCACTGCACCAGCAACACAGGGCCGGTCAGGTGCAGAGTTCAAAGGAGGGCCCAAAACACATAGGTGCCTATGGAGAACAGGGGTGCTCTGGGTCCAGTCTGTCAACAGGTAAGTACCTGCGTCTTCGGAGGGCAGACCAGGGGGGTTTTGTAGAGCACTGGGGGACACAAGTAGGCACACAAAACACACTCTCAGCGGCACAGGGGCAGCCGGGTGCAGTGTGCAAAGCAGGCGTCGGGTTTTGAATAGGAATCAATGGAGGGACCCAGGGGTCACTCTAGCGGTGCAGGCAGGGCACAGGAGGGCTTCTCGGGGCAGCCACCAACTGGGCTAGGCAGAGGGTTGCCTGAGGGTCACTCCTGCACTGGAGTTTGGTTCCTTCTGGTCCTGGGGTCTGCGGGTGCAGTGCTTCGTCCAGGCGTTGGGTTCCTTGGTTCAGGCAGTCGCGGTCAGGGGTAGCCTCTGGATTCTCTCTGCATGCGTCGCTGTGGGGGTCCAGGCGGGTCATCTCGGGTTACTCACGAGATCGCACTTGCCTGGGAGTCCTCCCTGTAGTGTTGGTTCTCTGGATCCCAAACCAGGGGCGTCGGGTGCAGAGGGTGAAGTCTCACACTTCTAGCAGGAAAAGTGATTTCTTTAAAAGTTGCAAGAAAGTTACAAAGTTGTTGCTGTTTGTGAACAGTGCTGCTGTTCTCTGGAGTTTTGTGGTCCTTCGGGTTCAAGGCAGTCCTCTGACGCTTCAGAGGTCGCTGGTCCCTGTCGGATGAGTCACTGTGCAGGTTCTTTGAGTCTGGAGATAGGCCGGTAGGGCTGGGGCCAAAGCAGTTGTCGTCTCCTTCGTCTCTGCAGGGCTTTCAGGTCAGTAGTCCTTCTTTGTGTAGGTTGCAGGAATCTGATTTCCTGGGTTCTGGGGTGCCCCTAAATACTGAATTTAAGTGTGTGTTTAGGTCAGGCGGGCAGTAGCCAATGGCTACTGTCCTTGAGGGTGGCTTCACCCTCTTTGTGCCTCCTCCCTGAGGGGAGGGGAGCACATCCCTAATCCTAATCCACATTTAAGATGGAGGATTTCAAAAGGCAGGGGTCACCTCAGCTCAGGACACCTTAGGGGTAGTCCTGACTGGTGGGTGACTCCTCCTTATTTTTCTCATTATCTCCTCCAGACTTACTGCCAAAAGTGGGGCAGTGGCCGGAGGGGTGGGCATCTCCACTAGCTGGGATGCCTTGGGGTGATGTAACAAAAGGCATGAGCCTTTGAGGCTCACCACCAGGTGTTACAGTTCCTACAGGGGGAGGTGAGAACCACCTCTACCCAGTACAGGTTTTGTTCCTGGCCACAGAGTGACAAAGGCACTCCCTCCATGTGGCCAGCAACTTGTCTGGTGGTGGCAGGCTGGCAGAAACTGGTCAGCCTAGCACTAGGAGTCAGACTGGTATCCAGGGGACATCTCTAAGATGCCCTCTGGGTGCATTTTATGATAAATCCTAACTTCCCAGATTTCAGTGTAGCCATTATGGAACTGTAGAGTTTGTATTTGACAAACTCCCAGACAATATACTCTTTATGGCTACCCTGCACTTACAATGTCTAAGGTTTTTGCTTAGATACTGTAGGGGCATAGTGCTCATGCACATATGCCCTCACCTGTGGTATAGTGCACCCTGCCTTAGGGCTGTAAGGCCTGCTAGAGGAGTGACGTACCTATTCCACAGGCAGTGTGAGGTGGGCATTACACTCTGAGGGGAGTGCCATGTCGACTTAGTCATTCTCTCCCTACCAGCACGCACAAGCTGTGAGGCAGTGTGCATGTGCTGAGGGAGTGGTCCCCAGGGTGGCATAATACATGCTGCAGCCCTTAGAGACCTTACCTGGCATCAGGCACCATAGCCTGCAGGAGGGGTGTAAGGGCCCCAAAAGTGCTGAGGGTCCATCAATCTATACTGGTGCCTTCAGACAGGCCTATATGCTGTGGTGCGGTCTGAGCCGGGGACCACGGGTCGACAGCGGTGGCCTCTGGGACCTGGCTGCACGCCTAGACCATGAGAGGTGAGCTGTGGAGGTGCAGAGTACTAAAGAGTCTGCAAGCAGGAGGAAGGATGAGTTGTCCATATCTGACTGCTGTGGCTTCATTAGACAATGTCCGCTGGCTGAGGCCTGCAGATGGTCGGGAGTGCCGACACAGAGGCTATGGCCCCGGAAGACTCAGCATCCTATTGTGGACGGGGCGCTTGAAAGACATTGGAGCAGCGACCCCATCAACAATGGAGTGGGGATCTAACACACCCCAGGGGACTTCTCATTCTAGCGCCCAGAACCCAGTTCATAACACAGAGACATTCACAGGTGCCTTGAGGCCTGAAAGTGCACTCTATAGGGGCACAACTGTCCCGTTTAGCTGTATATTTTGGCATGACTGCAGACACTGACCTGTCGCACCATTATGAATTCTGCAAGGCAGGATTGCGGCCTGTAAGCATGCCTCGATCAGGCCCTGCGGGATGCTCCTCCCGGTGAGCCCACCATGGGTAAAGACAAAGGCCCTCATTATGACATTGGTTGTAAATCCTTCTTACCGCTGCGGTGACGGCCGCCAACATACCGCTGCGGTGGCGAATATCCGTTCGCCATATTATAACACACACACACTAAACCGACAGAATACTGACACAAACACAAATCCGCCAGCCCAAAGGTCAGTGCTAAAGTGGCGGTAACAACAACCATACTGTTACGCCAACAAAACAACCACATTATGACCCACGAATCACCACAGCGGACATTCAATGGTGGTAAACCATTGGCGGTACACACCGGCGCACACAGAATGGCCACCCTAATACAAAACAAAACAGCATTGCCCAAAATTAAAAACATACACCACACCCACCCACCCAGAGCACTATAAAACACACACCCACATCACATACCACCCTTTACAAATACCAATAAGCGCCACAAGACCAACACGAAGACCACTGAGACAACAACACACACACACCTCAAACACCCATACATCTGTCACACACCCCACATCCCACACCCCACCACATCACTCAACACCCTCTGCACAACACACACCACACAAAACCCATGTCCCCACAAAGGCACCCCAGTTTCACTGATGAGTAATGCAGGTTATGGTCGAGGAAATAGTCAGGGTAGAGCCACAGCTGTTTGGAGCACAGGTATAGCAAATATCCATTACCAGGAAGATGGAGCTGTGGCGGAGAATCGTGGACAGAGTGAATGCCATGGGACAGCATCCAAGAACAAGGAACAACATCAGGAAGAGGTGGAACAACCTACAGGGAAAAGTACGTTGTGTAGCAGCAAGGCACCAGCTCGCCATCCAGAGGACTGGCAGTGAACCCCTACCTCCTCCCCACAGCTCAAAGCATGGGAGGAGCAAGTCGTGGCAATACTGCATCCTGAGGGACTCACTGGAGTAGCCGGAGGACTGGACACTCGTGAGTCAACATTTACTACTTATCACCCCCATACCTGCATGCCATCTCACCCCCTCACCCTCACTCCCATCACCCCACTCCATCCCACACACTGCACCTACACATATGACTAACCCCAATGCCAAGTTCTGCATGCCATACCAATGCATGGACAGTCCTCCCAGCCCTGCATGGACACCCATCACCAAAGCATACACAGCATGGAGAACTAAGAAGCACACAATACATCACCATACACAAACCCAGGTGGCAGGACAACAGCAACAGTAGAGGGGAAGCAAGGTTGTACAATATGTCACAGACATGAAGTATAATACATCACTTACATCCCCACAGGTGCCCCAGCCAATCTCAGTGGAGAGGAGGTGCCATGACTAACCAGTCCACCAACAGAAGACACCCCCAGTGATGACAGTAACTCTGGACTTCATGATCTGTATGAACTACCTGGCCCATCAGGGACCACTAGTCAGTCGGCCACCCCAGCCCACTCACAGTCCACCACAGAGCCTCCCCATCAGTATCAAACACCACAGCACCCACTCAACATCCCCATACCTCTGTCCCCAGAACACGTCAATCAGCAGTATGCCCACCTATACAGGGACCCCAGTCCACACCTTACACCCAAGACAATCGGGGACCTCGGGTCAGTGGCAGTGGGCACACCGTTCAGGGGACAGAGGCACAGTGGAACAGGGACACTGGGAGGACCACTGTGTGCCGGGGGAAGACAGGTCCAGGGAACCGACTCTCAAGGAGACACTCACCAGTGTCCTGGGGGCTTACCAACAATCCCAGGACAAGATGGGCCAGATCCTAACCAACATGCAGGAGAACAAACGGCAACAGGAGGTACACCATCAGGAGATCAGGGAGGATTTGCAGGCCCTCAACACCACCATGGTCTCCGTAGCAGGGGGGCTGGCGATATGGCCAACATCATGAGGGAATGGACCGCACACCAGCGGGCCTCTACCACTAGCCAGTCTACTGGCCAGCCCACCACTTCTGCTGCAGCTAGTGGGTAGGAGGCCCTACCACAGGACCCACAGGCCACCAGCATCCCTCCTCCTGCAGAAGGTGAACCACCCGCAAATGTTCCCTGCAACCCAGACAGAAGCCAGAGACACTTGCCAAGACCAAGACCACCATCCGGAAATTAGACCCTGCTGAATGTCCCCCTTGTGTCCCACCTTGTCACCTTGTCCACTTTGAATTGCCTTTGCTCCCCTTCCTATGTCCACTTGGACACTGGACCTGTGCTACAAACAGACTGTAACAATACCCTGGCCTTTCCTCTACCATCACCCCATTCCATTGCACTTTTCCGTCAATTATTTGCACTACAATAAACACCCTTGAACATAACCTAAGTGAAAGTGTTTTATGTGATGAAAGTGTGCATATATGGGAACAGTTACATCTAGTGCAAATACTCTGAACACTGTGATAGCATACATTTTAAGACCTGTATCTGTCTGCAGACATCATATCAGTACACTGTTGTCATATCACCAACATCTGCAAAATGAGAAGCCACAGGTGACAGTAAGTAGAGATGCAAAGGAAGTGAATGCCATCCTGCTACAGCCACACAGAACACATCAATAATATGAGGAATGGTCAGTTCTACTGTGTAAGGAAATGCCTCCTTGCATCGTTACCCCCTGACTTTTTGCCTTTTGCTGATGGCAGTTATGATTGAAAGTGTGCTGAGACCCTGCTAACCAGGCCCCAGCACCAGTGTTCTTTCCCTAAACTGTACATTTGTTCCCACAATTGGCACAACCCTGGTACCCAGACAGTCCCTTGTAAATGGTACCCCTTGCACGCACGAGAGGAGGTGGGCCTTAAAAAATGGCACCCAGCCAGATTTGTGGCGTTTTTTAACGCCTGGGTGAGGGCAGGCGTTTAGGGACCTGTGGGCTCATTTCCATTGTCTCTGACCATGGAAGCAGTCCACAGGTGCCCTTCCCTGCCCCCAGGGACACCCCTGCCACCCTAGCCCACCCCTGAAGGACACCCATGGATGGGGGGACCCATCTACGGTAAGTAGAGGTAAGTTATTCTTTTATTTTTTTTAGGTGGCATAGGGGGGGCTTAATTTGGGCCCTCCTACATGCCACTGTGCCCAGTGGCCATGCCCAGGGACAGAAGTCCCCTGGGCATGACCATTGGGCAGGGGGGCATGGCTCCTGTCTCTGCTAAGACAGGAGTCATTTCCATGGGGGTCAAAAAATGACGCTAGTCAGGTTAGAGTCTTTTTTTTTTTTACTCTAACCTGACTTGCACCATTCTTTGATGCACAACCCCCAGTCTTCCCTATGCCTCCGCTGCCCGGTTAGAGTCATTTATTGACGCTAACCAGGCCGCAGCCCTGGCTACCGTCATTCCTTAAATATGACGCCCGGCTGGCGCGTTGGAATGGCAGAAGCCAGCGTTAAACATTTTGACGCAAACGTGCACTGGCACAGGTTTGCGTCAAAAAGTATAAATGTGGGCCCTAATGCGTGGTCGATATCATAAATTCAGTAGGAGTCACTACCTACACAAGTTGCAGTAAAAGGACAAAACAGAATCCTTGTTATGCCTGAAAACCCCCATACCAAGTTGAAGAGATGGGATATATGTAAACTGAAATGTGTGTATGCTTTCTCATGGAACAACATTTACAGGCCCTCCACATATCAAGGAAATTGTTGCTGTTGAGATCAGACATTCACCTAGTTGCATGTTGGCTATAACTTTACCAGCATAATCAGCCATTTTTCCAAAAAAGAACTGTCATCAGAATTTACCCTCATCCATTGCAGTGGCAAGAAGGCCGACATGATGTTCCATGAAATCTACCTGAAATTGAATTAGTATTACTGACAGACAAATTTGGGCCTTATGTCTGGTTTTTATGGAAATTACGTTTTTTAAAGCTTTATTTTTCCAATTTAGAGCTACCGAACAGCAACAAATAAGAAACTACATATTTAACAACATCATACAATTATTGAGCATTACATTTGATCTCCCCAGCTAAGATGTAAAATAAATGCACTTACAGAATAGAGAATCAACATCTGATAATCCGATTTGTCCGAAACAGTTCATGGCATCAACCCTGCACTACACAAATATGGGAACAGAGTCTCGTGCCCATCCTTCCCATGGGCAGCTCCACCCACCCCCACCCCAACCACTCCTGCGGTTGTTTCAGAACGGCCCAGTCAAGTTGTCCACTTACTGCCTTCTTCTGGCACTTCATGGTTGTTATTTTAGGGTCCTAGTCAGTCTGATTCTTCTTCTCGGCTGTCCAACGCTCCCTCCCCTGAGGTGCTGAGGTGTTGAGTCTGTCAATTGTTGTCCATCTCTCGATGTCTACCAGTGAATTATCGTCACGCCTAACCGCCCTCAAATGTCTTTTCTAAGCCAGTGCCCATTCTGCAATATGGCTGAGCCAAGGCCAGTGAACAGCGATGCGCCGCTTCCTTAGTAACAACCACTGTGCGGCAAACTTGTATGGCATCTTTAACTTCTTGAGCCTTGGATCCCTAAAATACACTGCTTCGAGCCTTGCACGAGAGGGTTGGCAGGAATTACGTTTTTCTCAATTGGGATGCTGTTTTTCTGTAACTATTTTGTTTTCTAGTTTTCTGGGGTTGTTTCTGGATTGTAAACCAGTTGCCTTAAAGTGCAATGACCGTATTAGGGTAAATTCCAAAGAATGCCACAAGGCTCTTTGATGTTATGTTCCGTAGTAGATAGCAATTGCTATGAGAAGGCCATTAAATAGACAGGCCAAAGCTTACATCTGATTTCCTGTCAGCTTGCTATAATTATCCCATTAATAGGTCCTCTGAGATCACATCTGTTCCCAGAACAGGCGGAAGCAGCCTGAATCTTTTGGTCACTTTAGCTTGCCCTGGAGAACTTCAGTAAGGACATATACAAGTCTCTTGACTCTTTTGGAGGCGTAATCATCTTTCAGTACACTTCCATCGCAAAACAATATGCAGCAAATATCATTTTAGAAGTCTTTCTTTAACAGAAGTCATTCCCATCCCCTTTTAAGTTTTGACAAACGCACGTTTTTAGTAATGAGGAGTGGACCACAAGCATCACAGGTCTCAGTATTGTGTTGGCTAAGCTTGTGTGAGTTCTTCTGACAACATGCATAACTCTGAACATAGGCCCTCATTATGACATTGGTGGTAAGTCCCGCCTACCGCCATGCCGGCTGCCACCAACATACCGCTGCCGCCGCGGTTCACTGCCACCTATATTATGACCCACACTTAGCAATCCGTCACTATAGAGCTGCCCACAAAAGTCCGGCAGCCCAAAGGTCAGTGATAAACTGGCGGTAGCAAAACCCACACCGTTACGCCAACAGAACTACACCCACAGCATTATGACCCACGAATCACCACAGCGGACATTCAACCGCGGTAAACCATTGGCGGTACATACCGCCGCGCTCAAAATAGACACACACATACAAAACAACACTACATTGGACAATTCAAACTACACGACACACATACACACACCACACCCACACCACTATAAAACACACACACGCACATTATCCACAACCCTTTATGACTCAAATAAATTGACAACAGAGAGATACAAAAAGAGCACCCACAGAACCAGAGGCACATAACACCATCACCTATACACCATCCACACACCTTACAGCACACACCCTTACACACACCACACACACTACACCCATGGCACACCAAAAACACCCCAGGTTCTCAGAGGAGGAGCTAAGGATCATGGTGGAGGAAATCATCCGGGTAGAGCCACAGCTATTCGGATCACAGGTGCAGAAGACATTCATTGCAAGGAAGATGGAGCTATGGTGGAGAATCGTGGACAGGGTCAATGCTGTGGGACAGCACCCCAGACAAGGGATGACATCAGGAAGAGGTGGAACGACCTAAGGGGGAAGATACGGTCCGTGGTTGCAAGACACCAGATAGCTGTACAGAGGACTGGTGGTAGACCCCCACCTCCTCCCCCACAACTAACAACATGGGAGGAGCAAGTCTTGGCAATACTGCATCCTGGGGGCCTGGCAGGAGTAACAGGAAGACTGGACTCTGGTAAGTCAAATCTCTATTACTATCACTCCCCTACCTGCATGTCATCACATACCTCCACCACTACCCTCACCCCATCACTCCACCACCTCACATACACCCCACCATCAGAACCCACCCATCCCAATACCAAGCCCTGCATGCACCACCAATGCATGGACATCACTCACAGCCCTGCATGGACACCCATCACTAAAGCATGCACATTAGAGAGAATCACCTAGTCCATAAAATCACTACTCACACAAGGCAAAGCTGACAGGGCGATCACAACCATACAGGGCAACACACCCATGCACAAGATGTCACATGCAGAAACAATAACACTGCATTTACATCCCCACACGTCCCCCACACAACGTCACCGGAGAGGAGGTGCCAGCAACATCCAGTCCCCCTCCAGAAGAGGCCCACAGTGATGACAGCAGCTCTGGACGCCTGGATCTGGATGATCAACCTGGTCCATCAGGGATCTCTGAACAGTCGGTTACCCAGGCACAGTCCCATACCACCACAGAGCCTCCCCCCTCAGGAAACACCAGCACAGCACCCACCCAGCGGGCCCATACCTCTGTCCCCAGGACACATCAATCAGTAGTGTGTCCACCACTACAGGGACCCCAGGCAACCCCACAAACACAGGATGATCAGGGACCCGTGGTCAGTGGCAGTGGGCACACAGTTCAGGAGACAGAGGCACAGGACAACAGGGAAGCTGGGAGGACTGCTGTGCGACAGGGGGACGACAGGCCCAGGGAACCGACTCTCCAGGAGGCACTCACCAACATCCTGGGAGCATACCACCATTCCCAGGAGACGATGGGACAGATACTGGACAAGTAGCAGGAGACCCAGCGGCTGCAGGAGGGACAGTACCTGGGGATCAGGGAGGGCCTGAAGGACATCCACACCACCCTGGTCACCATTGCAGGGGTGCTGGCAGACATGGCCAACACCATGAGGGAGGCCGTTGCACACCACAAGGCCCCTGACACTAGCCACACTGATGAACAGCCCTCCACCTCCGCTGCCGCTAGTGGAAAGGAGGCCCTACCACAGAAACAATAGGCCACCAGCACCCCTCCCCCTGCAGATGGAGAACCACCCGCAAACGGTCCCTGCTATCCAGTCAGAAGCCAGAGAACATTTCCAAGACCCCCGCCAGGAAATAAGACTCTCCTGATTGTCACCCTTGTGTCCCACTCTGTCACCCTGTCCACATTGAACTGCCACTGCTCCCCTTCTTATGTCCCCTTGGACAATGCACCTGTGATACAAAGAGACTGGACTCCATCCTGGACTTTCCTCCACCATCACCCCAGTCTATTGCACATACCCCTCTACTTATTAGCACTTAAATAAACACTGTTTGAAAAAATACAAGTATGGAGTATGTCAAATGATTTAATTATGTATTTGTTTAACAAGGTTTAAACACTGCAACACAACTGTACAGTAATGTATACATAGGAATGACCTGTAGTTGGCTGCAGTCAACACACCAGGTGCCAGAATGGGGCACAGATATCTGAAAATAGAGATGCCAAAAGGTACAGTAAGTGGCCGTAGAATTAGGAGAATCTGCCTGCCATGTACAATGTCAAATACAAAACTGTCAATGCAAAGTGAAGTTACAGTGTCTTACCTGCGTGTCACTGGAAGTACTGTCGTATAATAGCTGTTCTGTTGTCCTCATCTTCATCCTCTGCCTCCTCATCTTCAATGTCCACAGCATCCACTACTGCCACATGCACATCTCCAGCCTCACCCTCCTGCAGAAAAGGCACCTGGCTTCTCAAGGCAAGGTCATGCAACATGCAGCTCCTTCTTGGGTGACTAGTACAGGGATCCACCTGTTAGATGGAGGCAACAAAACCTGGCCTTCAGGAGGCCGAATGTCCTCTCTATTATTATTCTTGTTCACCCATGTGCCTCATTGTAACGTTCCTCTGCCGTTGTCCTGGGATTCCTTACAGGGGTCAGTAGCCATGAGAGGTTGGGGTAACCAGAGTCACCTGCTAATATCGAGGGATACCTGTTAGCCAAACTCTAACCCTTATGGCCAACACCATACCCATACACAAACATATACAGGGTGGGAACCATGGGCTCACCTATTAGCCACACCATGTGCCTCTGGAGTTGAGACATCACATACGGGATGCTGCTATTACTCAGGATATAGGCATCATGCACAGACCCAGGATACTTTGCACTGACATGTGAGATGTACTGGTCCCCCAGGCACACTGTCTGCACATTCATCGAGTGAAAGCTCTTTAGATTTCTGAAGACCTGTTCATTTCTCTTGGGGGGACAAGTGCAATATGTGTACCATCAATATCCCCAATAATGTTGGGGATATGCCCCATTGCATAAAAATCAGCTTTGACTGTGGCCAAATCCTCCACCTGGGGGAAAACAATGTAGCTGCACATGTGTTTAATCAGGGCAGCCAACACTCTGGTCAGCACTATTGGGAACATTGCCTGAGACATTCCTGCTGCCAAGCCATTTGTTACTTCGAAGGATTCATTTGCCAAGAAATGGAGCACAAGGGGGGGTTCCCAGTGGGCTTACCAATAGCAGATATCAGGTCTGGCTCCAATTGGGCACACAGCTCTGTGATAGTGGCCCTGTCCAGTCTATGGGTAAGGATAATATGCCTGTCCTCCATTGTTGCCAAGTCCACCAGGGGTCTGTACACTGGGGGATGTCTCCATCTCTTATCCATCCGCAGCGGTTGTAATCAGCAGATGGTCAGTATTCCACATTTCCAAACACTACACTGCATTGCATGTTGTGACTGTAACAGTATGTTGTTGGATAGGCCCAAATGGTGCCTATGTGTACTGTGACGCAGTTAGGTGCCATGGCCTGCCACCCCCAAAATGGCATCCGCCTGTCCTGTGTGGATGGACATGTGGAAATGAGATAATGCCACTGACGTTGTACGCCTTTGCGGGAGGCAGTCGAGTACCACTGTGCAACTCCTCATTGGTTGTCATTTGGCCCTATGGGTTACAGTGGCCAATGGTAATGTTTGCCGGCTGTCCCGGTACGCACCACCGCGGACTTGACCGCCATTTTCTAGCTGTTTACTCACTTGCTATCTGACCTTCAACAGGAGAGGACCTACACTGCAATTGCTGCTGTGACCTGTGTCTGGAACCTACCATGGCTCATGTCAGTGGGAAAAGGCCCCTGCCTTCACCGCTGTGGAGTTGGAGAGACTGGTGGATGGGATCCTACCCCAGTACCGAATGCTGTATGGGCCTCCAAACCAACAGGTGAGTACACTGTGACCACGATGCAAGGGGCATGGATGCATGGAGTGCTGTGTGTGAGGGCCTCATGTGGGGGGGGGTTGGTGGAAGGGTTCTGGGCAGTGTGCTGCATGTATGGTGGGCAATGTCTGTACGTAAGGGGATTTGAGGGCTATAGTGGACCATGAGTGTAACAGGCTGGACGGTATGACTGATACCTTTTTCTATGTTTATTTTTCTGCAGGTCAGCGCCCATCAGAAAAAGGGTATATGGCGTGCCATTGACCCTGGGGGTCTACCACAGGCGGAGCACCCACTGTCGCAAATGGTGGGAGGACTGAGATGCTTGGCAAGGACATGGCAGAGGCCAAGCTGGGTGTGGCCTCCCAACAAGGAAGGGGTGCCGGTCAAACACTGACCCCCCTGATGGCCTGCATACTGGTGGTGGCCTATCCGGAGCTAGATGGGCACTTGAGGGCATCACAGCAGCCACAAGGGGGTGAGTACAGCTTCCCAATATACTACTTGCACATGGTGGGGGGGTCTCCGGGTGGGGGAAGTGGGCCTGTGGGTGTCCCTAGGCCAGGTCGGACATTGTAGGGTAGGTCCCATGTTGGGCGTGGGCTGAAGAACACCACCTCCTACCAAGCTAATAGGCATCCATTACTGGGCAGTGGTCTGTGGGTATCAGGTATGCTGCTATTGGCGTTAGATATTCCTGTCCGTGGGCTGGTGACTAGCATTGTGACTGGTAGTGCTTTCTTTGCCTAGTGCATAGGGCTGCTCCCTGTGTGTGTGTGTGTGTGTGTGTCGTGTACGCCAAGGGTGGTGTTGTTGCTGCCATTGACCAAGTGTATCATTTCTCTCTTCCCCCCCTTTTTGTTTTGTCACCCTGTCCTTATGTTCATTAGCATCATCTGGTGGAGGAGTGGAGTCACCGGCGATGGAGGGAGCTGCATCCCATAGGGCCCCGGTGTTAGGGTTTGTACACAGCAAAGAGCATGTCCCCTCTCACTGCACTAGTGGGTTCTGTAATAGCTCCCTTTTAAACTTACTATTGAAAGCCTTTCTTGTTATCTCACCTTCCCCCCCCTAGGCTTCTGTGTATGTTGTTTAATGTGCTGTTTTGTTTACACATTGGGCCTTGCTTTTACCAAGGCTTCTTTAAAATACTCCTCCCTAGGCCATGTGTTAATCCAACTCATTTGTATAATAACTGAAACTCTGCACACCTTTCAAGAACATGTGCAGCATGTGAGGACCACACCCAGCTCTTCAAACCACACCCAGCTCTGCACACCTTCCAAGAACATGTGCAGCATGTGAGGACCACACCCAGCCCTT
The DNA here is from genome assembly GCF_031143425.1 of Pleurodeles waltl. Lineage (NCBI taxonomy): Eukaryota > Metazoa > Chordata > Amphibia > Caudata > Salamandridae > Pleurodeles > Pleurodeles waltl. The sequence continues at coordinate 497,104,293 of NC_090443.1, read as the reverse complement.
CAAACCACACCCAGCCCTGTCTATAAAAGGCATCCCCGAGCCTCACCCAGTGCTTGTGCTCGTCTACCTCCCGCTTACCTGAGAACAGATCCCTCGGCGCTGGCACTCCTGCTCTTTACAGACTTTCATTGACTTCAATGGGCGCAGCTTCTGGCTCTTCCTTCTTCCGGTTTCCGGTTCCTCCTTGCTTCAGCCTCTCTCCTATGAGTAACCTGCAAAAGAGAAAGAAGACAAGGTTAGACTGATCAGTATCTCTTGCCAGCAACAAGTAAGTGCAAAACCTTTTATTACCTGAAAGAACTTTGACAACAATTTCTGGATTCGTGTACAGAACTTTGTGAAGCAAACATTGTTTTTTCTCATGGAACTTTTAAGAATCGAACTGTGGAAACCATTAACAGCAAGGCAAACAGTAAATCAAGGACTTGCACAAATTACATGCTGTATTTTGATGTAAAAGTACAGTATTTGTTTTATAAAAGATTCTGGAAATATGGGAAAAGTGAGTCTGCTATTGGGAATTTAGGCTTTAGTTATATTATGATGAATGTTTGATATTGGTAATTCTGATAACGGTATTTGTTTAATGTTTTAGAAGCTTTACAGTAATAGAAAACACATCCCAGAGCAGTAACACATTCCAAACCTGGAAACTAGAGACCAGGATCCAAGAGGTACTTTTAGAAGAGAATTTCTAATAAATAAAGGGATAGTCAGGAACCCATTTAGGAATAGGTTGCACTTATCTGTTCTTTGTTTATGTTTCATTAGGCACCAGTTTCTACAGAAGTCAGAAAGGGCCGCAGATTTGTGCAGCACTTCAACAGTGGAAACGCAAGAACGGTGTTGTCTCTCTTTTTTATTTTATCCACTTCCCCCCTTCCCTTGAGCTTCTGTTCTTAGTGCACTGTTTTAAAAACTAGTGTGCTGGAACAAGCAGTTTCAGGGTGGGGTCGGATTGTCTTCAACCTCCATCAGAACTGAATAAGAACTCAGGTGAGCTGGGCTTTGACACCCGGAGGCTGAATCTACCGACGGTGAGGACACCAGTGGGACGGAGGGCGAGGGGAGCACCACGGCGGAGGTAGAAGAGGACAGTTTAGACAGTGATACCTCTTCCAATGGAAGCTCCCTGCTGGTGGCGGACACCTCTGCGCCCACCCCAACTATAGGTACTGCCACCACCCGTACCAGCACCACCCTCCCAGCAGCCCCTCAGCGAGTTTCCCGTGCCCGCTCACCCAGGAGGGTGGGCATCTCCTTCGCCCCAGGCACCTCAGGCCCTGCAGCCCTGCTGCCCTGAGTGAGGAGGCTATTGACCTCTTGCGATCCATCTCTGTTGGGCAGTCAACCATGGTGAAAGCCATCCAGGGGCTGGCAGCCCATTTGCAACAAACAAGTGCATTCCAGGAGGGCATTCACTCTGGTATGGTGGCCCAACCAGATCAATCCAGGCTCTGTCCTCCTCCCTGATGGCAGCCATTGTCCCTGTCTCTAGCCTACCCCCTCCAACTTCCTCAACCCAGTCCCATTCCCCTTAACCCCAACCTATCCCAAGCACACATTCAGACCAGCATGCACCCAAGACAACACACAGGAGTGGCTCAGGCAAACACAAGCATCCCATGGGCACTCACACAAACACCATCCAGATGCAGACATACCAACATCCACTGCCTCCACTGTGTCCCCCTCCTCCTTCTCGTCCACCACCCTCTCAGTAGCATCTCCACTCACACCTGCATGCACTACATCCTCATCCACTACCCCCATCACGCCTATCACTACACACCCCTCACTGGCAGTCACCACCCCCACATCCATGCACATGTCCCTTGTGTCCTCTCCCACTGTGTCTGTGCCCCCTCCTCCCAAAGTACACAAACGCAAGCACTCAGACACCCAACAGCCATCCACCTCACAACAGCATCCAGCCCATGCATCTGCACCCAAACACAGCAGACAGACACCTCCTACAACCACTCCCTCTTCCTCCAATTACGAACCTTCACCCTCTTCGCGCCCCAGTGTCCCTAAAAAGCTTTTCCTCTCTGCCGTTGACCTCTTCCCTACCCCTCCCCATCCTTCACATCCGACCAGGGTGGTCAGAACCCAGGCGAGCACCTCAGGCACCCAGTCCACGGCCACAGTAGTGTCGACAGCTACTGCAGGTGGGAGACGCTCCAGGGAACCAGCCATCAGCACTGACAGTGTGCCTGTAGCAGCTGCCAAAGGGAAGAGCAAGGAGGCACCACCAGCTTCCAAGGGGAAGGGCAAGCAGTCACCACCAGCTGCCAAGGGTAAGGGCAAGGAGGCACCACCAGCTGCCAAGGGGAAGGAGGCTCCACCAGCTGCGAAAGGGAATGGCAAAGGGCCTGCACATGCAGGCAGGAAGGACAGGAGGCCTGGTGCTAGGACTGATTCTGAGCCCCCACCACCAACCATGGTGGTTCAGCCATCCGAGGCTCCAGGGGAAGGGCTGGAGCCTCCCCCCACCACTGGCATCCCCGACACCAGCACCACCACCAACAGCAGCAGCCCCAGTGGACAACCGTCCAGGGCTGCAGGGGAAGGGCTGGAGCCTTCTCCCACCACTGGCATCACCGACACCAGCACCACCACCAGCAGCAGCAGCCCCAGTGGACAACCGTCCAGGGCTGCAGGGGAAGGGCTGGAGCCTCCCCCCACCACTGCCTGCACCGCCACCAGCACCACTGCCAGCAGGAGTAGCCTCAGTGGGCAGCCGTCCGAGGCTGCAGGGAAAGGGCTGGAGCCTCCCCCCACCACTGGCATTCTTGACACCAGCACCGCCACCAGCACCGCCACCAGCACCACCACCAGCAGCAGCAGCCCCAGTGGGCAGCCGTCCGAGGCTGCAAGGGAAGGGCTGGAGCTGTCCCCAACCACTTCCTGCACCGCCACCAGCACCACTGACAGCAGCAGCAGCCCCAGTGGGCAGCCTTCCAAGTCTGCAGGGGAAGGGCTGGAGCCTCCCCCCACCACTGGCATCCCGACACCAGCACTGCCACTACTGAGCACCCGTCACCGCCGGTGGGCAGTGTGTAGTCCTGCCTCCACTCGTCCTGGACCCTGAAAATCCTGTAGGTTAGACACCCAGGTGAGAGACTGTGACCTTGCAATCCCCAAATGCTGCACCCTAGGGCACAAGTCCCCCTCCAGAAGCAGTGGAAGAAGCCATCCACTCACCACCTCCATGCCAGGATGAAGCACAGTGGGCACAAGCCCCCCTCCAGAACCAGTGGGCAAAACCACCTACTTGAGAGACTGTGGCTTTGCACTCTCCAGGACCAAGCAGTGGGCAAACCACCCACTTGAGAGACTGTGGCTTTGCACTCCCCAGGACCAAGCAGTGGGCAAACCACCCACTAGAGAGACTGTGGCTTTGCACTCCCCAGGACCAAGCAGTGGGAAAACCACCCAAGTGAGAGACTGTGGCCTTACACTCCCCAGGACATCGCACAGGGCATGTAGCCCCCTCCGGGACAAGTGGTGTTGTACCATCTGAAGGAGGCTGGTCTGATTTGTAGTGGGTACCTTGGGTACTAACACCTTATACCAAGTCCAGTTATCCCTTATTAGTAAAGTAGTAGAGTACTAGAGGCCAGATTTCAACCAGCACAATATTGATAATAGGATTGAGGCAGCCAACCTTATACCACCTCTGTCATCTGTTACAATGAGTACTTGACCTTGCAGCAGGCTAATGTCTATATGCGTTCTCAGATGTAGAAATGGACTGCCCTCAGGGCCACTTCCACCTTATGTTGCATCATTTCATGTGCTAGCAAACATCTGATGTCCTCGAACTTCCTTTACCCACCGTCAATCCTAAGTCCAACATCTTTACAGAGATCCTGGAGTCTATAGCTAACACCTCTTTACTACCCTCTAATGAAGCCCTTATTGACAAAGTGTTAGCAGAATAGGAATAGCAATCATCTGCTTCAGCAGTAAACAGACTACTCACCAGACAGAACAGGCCAACACTACCAGGTGACCCAGTTTTTCTGATGGTCCACCCATCCCCAGAAAATATAGTCATACAAGACATGTCATCCACTAAGCGATATATGAGATCCTTTCCTGTAGCATCCCCAGAGATAGAGTCAAAGAAGGCATTTTTTGCGGCCAGCCTGTCATTGTGGTCTCTGAATGCAACCTCCTTGCTGGAAAGTTACTTCAATACCTTATAGGACATAGCACAAATGGAGTTCCCAACTTACCTGACCGTCTTCTGGACCACTTTGCTAAGGTGGTTTAGGACGGCCAAGATGCCTCTAAACAAGTCATTAAAGCAGAGCTGATTAAGTCAGATTCTGTTGACAGGGCCATGGGGTCTTATGTGACTCCGAGGAGGCATGCATGGCTCCAGTCGACGGGCTTCTCTGGAGATGTCCAGTAAGCTTTGATGGACATGCCATTTCATGGAGCAAGGTATTGGGGTCAACACACATTTCACACTTAAATGTTTCAAGGCGGGCAGAGCCATAGCCAGACCTTTGGGCCTTCAGTCCCCGGCAAAGGATTACCACTGGTTTTGTAACTTTTGGGAATTTTCAAAAGAAGTACTTTTTTGTCAGGCTCCACCTCGCAGCCTTCTTTTTCTCAGGCTTCAGCCATATAGGGGCAGAATCAAAGGTAGGGGTTGTGAGACATAGCAACCCTGCTCCTCATCCTCCCCTTCACTCTAGGAGGCTGGGCTGGCTTATGGTGGGTACCTGATGGTACTTACACCTTGTGCCAGGTCCAGTTATCCCTTATTACTAGATTAGTGGTGTTCTAGCATCTTAGGCTGATAGAGGTAGCTATAGCAGAGCAGCTTAGGCTGAAATAGGAGACATGCAAAGCTCATGCAATACCATTTATAGTTACACAGTACTTATACACAAGTCAAGACAATACTCAGTGCTACCACAAATAAAGGTGTTTATTTGGGTGACACAGTACCAGAAATATCTTAGAGACAATACTCCTTCTGGAGGTAGGTATCATACACAATATATACACTAGACGCCAACATTAGACAAGTAAATAGTCATAGAACAATGCAAACAGTAGGAAATCCTATAGAATGCAATGGGAGAAAATAGGTCTAGGGGCAACACAAACCATATACAATAAAAGGGAAATGTGAACCACAAATTCCCCTCTGGACAAGTGTAGTGTGTGCAGAATAGCTGGGAGAGTAAGAATACAGTAAAGGTAAGTAAATTACCCCACCCCAGAGCCCAGAAAAACAGGAGTAAATTACTGGAAGCTTCCTTAGGACACACTACACCTCGTTTTGGGGATTTTGCAGCAGCCAACCAAGTCTGCAAAGAACAACTGCTGGATTATTGGACCTGAAGACCTGCAAAGGAAAGGAGCCAAGTCTAGAAGTCGAAAGAAGTTCCAGGAAGGACAGGAGCCCCTGCCAACCCAGAAGTGGGTGCAAAAGAAGAGTCACTGGTTAGTTGAAGACTACAGAAATGCACCCTATGAAGATGTCAGTGGGTTTCTGCATGATGCAAAAGATGTCCCACAGCGTGAAAATTGTTGCAGATGAGATTTCGTGTTGGAAGGGGCCACCAAGCCTTGGCTATGGCAAAAGTGCATTTTTCATCAAAATGGCAAAGGATGGACCCAGGGGGGGACCTGGGAGCCTCAACTCTGTGGGAGAAAGAAGAGAGGGCTCTTAGCACTTTAGAGAGCTCTCTGGATGCCAGCCAGCACCGCCATAAGCTGCAGGATCTGGGTTCAAAGGAGGTGCAAGATGCAGCACAACAAAAGAAGGTTCCACACCGCTGGAGAACAACTCAGCGAGTTGAACATCACAGGGTATAGCACTGGGGACCTGGGCCAGGCTGTGCATGGCATTTTGCAAAGAGTGCATAGAGGCCTCAGGAGGTAAAGAAGACACAGAACACAGGGGTACCATCGTTCTCAGGGAAGGCAAGGTCTTACCTTCTCCAAATTGCATCAGCAGGACCTCAGGACAGTCAAAGTCGATGATGTTCAGCCTCTGTGTCCTTAGGAGCATGCTCATTGCCTTGAGAGGAGTCCCAGGGTACTAGTCGTTGTCTTGGAAGGTGCCTGCTTGGAGCAGGGGAGTGACTCTGTCACTCCACAGGAGATTTCTTCGGTCCTTCTGGTGCAGGATGAAGACAGGGAGTCCCCAGAGCATGCACACCATGGAAACTGTTGCAGTTGCTGCGGTTGCTCTGAGGTCAGTGGATGCTGACATTGTTGCAGAGGATTCCTGAAGGAAACTTGCAAGCAGAATCTGAAGAGAACCCACAGGAGAGACCCTAAATAGCCCTGAAAAGGGGATTGGCTACCTTATCAGATATGGACCTATCTAGAGGGGTCTCTGACATCACCTGCTGGCACTGGCCACTCAGAGGCCTCCAGAGTGCCCCCGCATCTTGCAAAGCAAGATGGCTGAAGTCTGGGACACACTGGAGGAGTTCTGGGCACCACCCCTGGGGTGGTGATGGACATGGGAGTGACCACTCCCCTTTCCTTTGTCCAGTTTCCCGCCAGAGCAGGGGAGAAGGGGCCCTGAACCGGTGTAAACTGGTTTATGCAAGGAGTGCACCATCTGTGCCCTTTAAAGCATATCCAGAGGCTGGGGGAGGCTACCCCTCCCCAGTCTGTAACACCTATTTCCAAAGGGAGAGGGTGTAACACCCTGCTCTCAGAGGAAATGCTTTTTTCTGCCTTCCTGGGATTGGGCTGCCCAGACCCCAGGCAGGCAGACCCCTGTCTGTGAGGTGGCAGCAGCTGCAGTGCAAGCCTCAGAGAGTTGGTTTGGCAGTACTGGGGGGTCCATGGTGGAGCCCCCAGGATGCATGGAATTGGCTCCCCAATACTAGATTTGGAATGGAGGGACAATTCCATGATCTTAGGTATTGACCCATATGTCGTGCACGTGTGTAATGGCATTCCCGCACTCACAAAGTCCGGCGAATTGTCCCTGAACTATGTTGGGGCACCTTTGCTAGTGAAAGGGTGCCCTCACACTTAGTAACGTTTCACCTAACCTTCAGCAAGTGAAGGTTAGACATATAGGTGACTTATAAGTTACTTAAGTGCAGTGAAAATGGCGTGAAATAGTGTGTGCACAATTTCACGCAGGCTGCAATGGCAGTCCTGTGTAAGGGTTTGTCTGAGTTCCTTATGGGTGGCACAAGAAATGCTGCAGCCCATATGGATCTCGTGGAACCTCAATGCCCTGGGTACCTAGGTACCATATACTAGGGACTTATAGGGGGGGGTCCAGTGTGCCAATTGAAATTGGTAAATAAAGTCACTGGCCCACAGTGACAAATTTAAAAGCAGAGAGAGCATAAGCACTGAGGTTCTGATTAGCAGAGCCTCAGTGACACGGTTAGGCTCTATACAGCCACACACATTAGGCAACAAACTATGAGCATTGGGGTCCTGGCTAGCAGGATCCAAGTGAGACAGGCAAAACTTACTGACATATAGGTTTTTATCTATGAGCACTGGGGTCCTGGCTAGCAGGATCCCAGTGACACAGTGAAAACACACTGACACATACTCACAAACAGGCCAAAAGTGGGGGTAACCATGCTAGAAAGAGGCTACTTTCTCACAGCGGGTTTCGAGGTAGGTGTGTCTCCTGCAGGAGGACAACCCCTGGGACACGTCTCTTGATGTATCTGAGTACTGCGGTCTAGGAGCCTTTTAACGTTCCATGAAATGATCAAAATCATAGTGAGTGCAAACCTTTATGTGTCTGGCCTACAGGGCACCTTTACAGTCAAGGGAAAACTTCCTGGGGCGGCGGACCACGTAACCAGGAGCTTTCACTCCATCACCCATTCTACGGCTGTGTCTCAGGACATATTTGTGTGAAACATCAATGGTGCACAAAGTCTGCATGTAAACTTGAAAACAGCATGCAATATTAACTACTGTACTAACAGAAAAAATACCCTTGCCCCCCAACTCCCCACCACCCCACACTTCCACCCAAGAAGCATCTGTTGCCCCTTAAACATCCTAATCTAAGGTAACTTGTGGAGGTGTTAGGCGATCTACATCTGGATATCCCCTGCTCATGTACGGATAATCTGCCTGACAGCTTCAATTACAGTAATACTAAACATATAATGGGAGCCATTCCCAGCACATGCTGGCCCACCCATGAACAGCAACACAATATTTTCCCCAAGCACTCTCAGGATGAAAGGACTGAATGCAGCTGCACTTCTGTCTGGACATACTACAGTACTTGTTGCAGTGACAACCACAGTTCCATAGGTCAAGGCCGGTTCCGGGCACCAATCAAGGAGGACACCTATCTGAGTTGAAGATGGCCGGAGTGTCCAACAGAGAGAAGTCACGGATCTCCATCTGCGGCGGATCCAGGCCCGGGGCCGAGCTCACCGAGGCGTCTCTTCCACATAATGCAAGGGGTGCCTCCTTTTGGACCTCTGCCGGCATTTGCGGGCCTCCCTGTTAGGCCTCGGCGGCCAAGCATCAGCACCATTCACGAGATGCGCCACAAATCTACTCCTGGGATGCAGCTCTCTCTGTTCCATCGCCCACTCCCATGCCTGCTGCAGTGTTTAAAAAAACAAAGAGGAAGTACCATAGGTAACCTTCAACTTGGCTGGAAAAAGAAGCAGATTGTGCACATTCAGCGCCAGTAGTTTCTGCTTAACTTCCTTGTACCATAGTTGGCGTTGTTGAACAGAACGAGAATAGCCTGGGAGAATCAATTTTTTTTTAATTAGAATACCGTGTCTCCCCCTGAGAGCGAGCCTCCCGCAGAATAGTATATCGGTCTCCGTAGCTGAGGAGTCAGACCACCACTGGCCGGGGAGTGGCACCCAGCACCCGTTTCACCAGAAAGCAGCTCGAGAGCTTGCCCTCAGGGACCCAGGATCGGAACCAGGTTTCCATAAGTTCTTCCATTTTGTCTGCTGTTATCTCCGCCGGCAACCCACTAGGTGAAAATTGTTTCTACGCAACCAATTCTCAGCGTCCTCTGCCTTCTCCTCCAGGCCGGCCACCTTCGAGGTGTGCTGACATACTTTGGTCTGGAGGGTAGTCACTACATCCTCCACTGTAGAAATTCGAGTCCCTGTCTCAGTCACTGTTTCAGCCACTCGCCGGAGATCCTGATGCACCAGGGAGAGGTCAACATGTACACCATCCACCTTGGACTCCACTGCCTCCCTTGAGTCCTGGATCACCTTCAAAAGCGTTGCCATATCTGGTAGGCTGCCTCCTTCATCGCACCCAGTGTTTTGCCGGTGCTAGAGTCCCTGGGCACTGTGTACTGATCCATTTTAGTCTGTGCCGCCTTAGTCTGGTGGGGTTTGTCTCGCCCCATTTTCGGGTAATACTTGCTCGCCCGACGGCCCTATCAGAAAGAACTGCCCATCATGGGAGAAGGGCCTGGTACCCCTAAAGCCGATGGCTGCACCAACACTCACCAGCCCGTACCATAGCCCCCCCTTGAATGGGAGTCTCACAGTAGACTTCTCTCACCTTATAAATTGATGAGTGCCAGGCCGTGACATGAAACATGTTTGTGGACTCACGTGCAGTTCACCAAGTACATCACAGTTATATCGGCTTGCTTCTCCGGAACTCTGAGGCCATGTCTGACCCCATCACATGACCTCCGTAATACCACCTCACAATCAGATGCAGGCCTCGCCTCGCAACAGGTTCGGGCCCCCGCTATCACCAGCGAGGCCGTGCGGCGTGATCAAACCAGACCCTCCTCAATCTGCCACAGGGCAGCCTGCCTCCAAAAGGGAAGAGATCCCCACTCCCGGCATGTCTACAGAGGCAACTTGTGTCCCCGGGGGGCACTGGTCCCCACTCCACACTACGATCTCCTGGCGTGGGAGTAGAGTTTTGGCAGCCTCTCTCGTTCCTCTCATCCAGCAGTGGCCCACAGTGGCAGCAGGCAACCACGTCCTCTCGCCGCGTGGGCACATCACAGGCCGCCTCTCTGGTGCATCCCCAGCGGTGTGCGACCCTCTCCACAGCGTCTCAGCCAACAGGCGATGCTACCAGGAGAAGTGCATCCTCCTCTGGGCCCCGGTGCTGCCTACCTTGATGCTTGCCTCTGGATCGCTGGATTCCCCCCACTCCGGGCCCCTCCCAGGCATCCCCCTGGGGCCACACGCACCCCCACTGTGGCGAGCCCCCAACTCCAGTGGTGGGGCCCACTAGGCCCGAACAGCCAGAACTGCAGTCCCAGCTGGGGGACTGATCTAGATTATTGCCGGTGGAGGGGCACCAGTTCTACACATCCCTACTAATTTATATTATTTTACTGATTTATGCAGATTTTCTGGTATAAATTAAGGGTGTTGTTACAATATTTGTAATGCACCTTTATGTTACAAATATGTTTTTATTTTACCTTTGATCCATATAATTTAAACATAATTTAAATATAGAAATATAATAATTAAAATGTTTCTTTTTATTGTATATTACTTTGTTTGTGTGATTTAACACACTTAAATAAAATATCTTTTATTGTTAAGAATTTTTTGTTAGTGTTATTTTTATGTGAAAAATTGTATTTTCAATTTGTTTTATTTTCTCCTGAGATCTTTTTTGATTATGTTTCTCAAATTAACATATTTCCATAATTTGACAGTGGTTGGAGTGTGAATAGTATATTGGACCCCTCTAATGGTCCAACATTTACTGAATTGTGGTTATGTTTGTGTGGGAAAAAAAATGTAAATCCTACAAAGTCTGACAATTTCCCCAATGTGGGTAAGTTTGGAGTTAGAGTAGTAAATCTGACACCACTCGCTCCAAAATTCAATAAATTCTTTACTGGTCCCAAAAGTGGTTATGTTTGAAGTGAGTATATTGAGTCTTAACTCTCCCCAAAATGCAGTAGTTGCTGCAGTGTGGCCAAGTTTGTAGTGAGGACAGTAAATTAGATTTTCATAAAATGGTTAATCAATCAATCAATCAAAAAATGTATTAAGCCCACTACTCACCCGTTAGGGTCTCAAGGCGCTGGTGGGGGGGGAACGGTTGTCGTTTACTGCTCAAAAAGCCATGTCTTGTGGTACTTTCTGAAAGTTAGGGGGTCCTGGTTCTTGCGTAGGTTGGTGGGGAGGGAGTTCCAGGTCTTGGCGGCGAGGTGGGAGAAGGATCTTTCGCCGGAGGTGGTTCATTGGATGCGGGGGACTGTGGCGAGGGCAAGGTCAGCGGAGCCGAGAAGTCGAGTAGGTGTGTGGAAGTTAACTCGTTCGTTAAGGTAGGCTGGTCCAGTGTCGTGGAGGGATTTGTGAGTATGGATAAGGACTTTGAAGATGATCCTTTTGCTGATGGGCAGCCAGTGTAGGGATCTGAGGTGAGTGGAGAAGTGTTCGTGGCAGGGGAGGTTGAGGTTGAGGATAAGACGTGCGGCTGCGTTCTGGATTCACTGGAGTTTTTGCTGAAGCTTGGCTGTGGTACCTGCGTAGAGGGCGTTGCCGTAGTCCAGTCTGCTGCTGATGAGGGCATGGGTGACCGTTTTTCTTGTTTCTAAGGGAATCCATTTGAAAGTTTTCCGTAGCATGCGAAGGGTGTTGAAGCAGGAGGACGATATGGTGTTGATTTGCTGGGCCATGGAGAGAGATGAGTCTGAGACGATGGCGGTGGGCCACCAGGAGTCGTCCCATTCTGTCTTGTTGGGGCCGAAGATGATGATTTCTGTTTTGTTGGAGTTAAGTTTGAGGTGGCTTGCTGTCATCCATTTGGCGATGTTGAGGAGTCCGGCATGCAGGTTTGTCTTGGCGGTGGAAGGGTTCCTGGTGAGGGAGATGATGAGCTGGGTGTCGTCTGCGTAAGACGGTGATTCCGTGGGGGCAGAGGATGTTGGCGAGGGGAACCATGTATATGTTGAAGAGGGTGGGGCTGAGGGAGGATCCTTGGGGGACCCCGCAGATGTTCTTGGTGGCTGGGGACCCGAAGGGAGGGAGGCGAACTCTTTGGGTTTTTTCGTCGAGAAAGGAGGTGAGCCAGTCTAGGGCCTTGTGTTGGATTCCTGCGTCAAAAAGGCGTACGCAGAGGATTTGGTGGCATACAGTGTTGAAGGCTGCGGAGAGGTCCAGAAGTATGAGAGCGACAGTCTCGCCCTTGTCCACTCTGGTTCTGATGTCGTCTGTGCAGGCTATGAGGGCGGTTTCAGTGCTGTGGTTCTTGCAGAATCCAGACTGGGAGGCATCGAGTGCGTTGTTTTCCTCTAGGAAGTGAGACAGTTGGGCATTCACTATTTTCTCAGCGACCTTGGTGGGGAAGGGGAGAAGAGAGAAGGGACGGTAGTTTGTGAGGTCTTCCGGGTCTTCTTTGGGTTTTTTGAGGAGCGCGTTGACTTCAGCATGCTTCCAGATGTCTGGGAAGGTTGCGGTGTCGAAGGAGCTGTTGATTACGGGGCGAAGCTGGGGAGTGATGATTTGACTGGCCTTGTTGAATATGTGGTGGGGGCAGGGGTCTGAGGAGGAGCCTGAGTGGATGGAGTTCATGTTTTTTTCGGTTTCTTCGTCGTTGGTTGGGGTCCAGGTGTGTAGTTGGTTGGTGTGGGGGGGGCGTTGTGCTGTCAGTCGTGTCAGTGGTGGTGACGGTGGGTGCTGATGCTGTGAAACTGTTGTGTATGTCTATGATTTTGAGGTGAAAGTAGTTGGAGATGGAGTTGCAAAGGTTTTGGATGTGAGGGGGGTCGATGGTGCTGGATTTGGGTTTGGTGAGCTCTTTGACAATGGTAAAGAGTTCCTTGCTGTTGTGTGAGTTATTATCTATGCATTCTTTGTAGAATTACCGTTTGTTGGTCCGGATGAGTTGTTGGTGTTTGCGTATGGTTGTTTTGAGGGCAGAGAAATTGCTCATTGATGGTTCTTGGCGCCATGCTTTCTCAATTTTGTGGCTTTCACGTTTGGAGGCTTGGAGTTCTGTGGTGAACCAGGGGCCGGTCATGATGATGCGGGTGTTGTTATTTTTCTTCATTTATATATATTTGCTTAGGTATTATTTGTTACATTGTTTGTTGTAATTTTTTTGTTATGTCACTAAAGACTGCTTTCGCCTTTTGAAAGGAAAACACACATACTATGATGACTGATGAGTGACCTGAATTTATGTTACTTCATGAAGCATCTATAACCCTGATGAAGTTCTGCAGCACAACACCTCAATCACTGGTCAGGGAAAGGAAAACCCTGCTGACATACATAGTATTACAAAAAGAGTGAAGAGGAGAAGGACTAATACTGAAAAAGTAACTGGACATGTGAAAGTTCACATTTGAATGATGTGGAGCTAATAAAACATATAAATATATATTTATATATATATATATATATATATATATTATATATTTAAAAAAATATATATATATATATTCAGAAATAAAGATTAAAGCTTAGTTATAGTTAAAAAAACTTAATGTATTCTTTCTTTACAAACCAAACTTAAAGTGTATTAACATTAGAAATTGTAACCTGTATGACTTACATTTCTACGCATACCCTCAAATTACTATAATTTGATTCATTTTTCCTATACAAACCAAACGTAAACTGCAAAAACATTAGAAATGACAAAGTAATAGTTATACCATAAATTAATAATTTACATATCACCTTCAAATTACCGTAACTCGCGCACCTTCGTACACAGTGTTGGCATCTCGTTAGCTAGCCAGACTACATTAACTACAGCTTGCGTCTTTACGATTCACTGGTTACATCTTTTTATATTACATCACATATACTATGTGAAATCATAGCATTCATAACAACACTTATGACATCTCAAATTATATTATTTGTAAGAACAGTGTGCATGGTAGAGTGACAAGTTATAGTTCTTGTACTATGGCTAGTAAGTTGGCAACACATTGTTCAGAATTGTACACGTTATAGTAATTTGAAGGTGGTGCCTAAATTATAAATATAAGGTGTTGGCCCTGGCCTTTCCTGCTGGGTCATTCCCAAAGTTTTTGCATCCTTCCTCCTATTTTGTCTGACCTGTTTTTGTTGGCTTTAGGACTCTGGGTACTTTAACACTGCTAACCAGTGCTAAGGTGCATATGCTATGTTACTAAATTGTATTGGTGATTGGTTTATCCATCATTGGCATATTTGGTTTACTGGTAAGTCCCTAGTAAAGTGCACTATGTGTGTCCAGGGCCTGTAAATCAAATGCTACTAGTGGACCTGCAGCACCGATTGTGCCACCCACATGAGTAGCCCTTTAAACATGTCTCAGAACTGCCACTGTAGTATCTGTGTGTGCAGTGTTGCACTGCCAATTTGACCTGGCAAGTGTACCCACGTGCCAGGTCCAAACCTTCCCTTTTACTACATGTAGGTCACCCCTAAGAGATGTCCTAGGTAGCCCTAAGGGCAGGGTACAGTGTATTTAAAAGGTAGGACATGTGCTATTGGGTTTTACATGTTCTGATAGTAAAATACTGGCAAATTAGTATTCAGTATTTCAAGGCCTATCTCTCCCATAGGTTAACATGGGGATTGTCTTTAAATAGCTTTTGAGTGCAGTTTCCCATTGGGAGCAGATGAAGATTTGGAGTTTGGGGTCTCTGAACTCACAATTCAAAACTACACCTTTTGGTGAAGTTGGTTTTTAGTTTTTCTGTTTGAAAATGCCACTTGTAGAAAGTAGGCATTTTCTTACTCAATCATTCCATGCCTCTGCTTGGCTACTGAATACATGTCTGAGACAGACTGACAGTTGGGCTGTTTGTGGATTCACTCCAGACAGTGACACAAAGGGAGCTGAGGTGTGTCCTAAAATCCGTGATGAGTCTTCCTGGGCTAAACTGGGAGGGTGGAGCTGACACCTACACTTGAAAGGGCCATGCCTGTCCTCCACAATGTAGTCTTCATCCCCCTGGTGTGTGTCTGGGGCAGGTGTAGGAAAGTACCATCTTGCCTGGCATGTTACCCCCATTTTTACTTTTTTGTATGTTTCTTTTTGCCTATGTCACCCAAATCCTGCTAGCCAGGACCCCAGTGCTCATAAGTTGTGCCCTGTATGTGTTCCCTGTGTGGTGCCTAACTGTATCATTGAGGCTCTGCTAACCAGTACCTCTGTGTTTATGCTCTCTTTGTTTTTAAAATTGTCACTGCAGGCTAGTGACTACTTTTACCAATTCTGATTGGCACACTGGAACACCCTTATAATTCCCTAGTATATGGTACCTAGGTACCAAGGTTATTGGGGTTCCAGGACATCCCTATAGGCTGCAGCATTTCTTTTGCCACCCATAGGGAGCTCAGACAATTCTTACACAGGACTGCCACTGCAGCCTGAGTGAAATAACGTCCACGTTATTTCACAGCCATTTTATACTACACTTAAGTAACTTATAAGTCACCTATATGTCTAACCCTCACTTGGTGAAGGTTAGGTGCAAAGTTACTAAGTGTGAGAGCACCCTGGCACTAGCCAAGGTGCCCCCACATTGTTCAGGGTAATGTTCCCAGACTTTTTGACTGCGGGGACACCATTACATGCCTGAACTACATATAGGTCAATACCTATGTGTAGCTTCACAATGGTAACTCCAAACATGGCCATGTAATATGTCTAGGATCATGGAATTTTCACCCCAATACCATTCTGGTATTGGGGGGACAATTCCATGCATCCCCGGGGCTCCAGCATGGACCCTGGGTACTTCCAAACTAGCTCTCTGTGGTTTTCTCTGCAGCCACCGCTGCTGCCAACCCTCATATGGGTTTCTGTCCTCCTGGGGTGTGGGCAGCCCAGTCCCAGGAAGGCAGAACAAAGGATTCCCTCTGAGAGAGGGTGTTACACCCTCTCCCTTTGTAAATAGGTGTCAAGGGCTGGGGAGGAGTAGCCTCCCCCATTCTCTGGAAATGCTTTGAAGGGCCCTCCTTGCATAAGCCAGTCTACACCAGTTCAGGGAGCCCCCAGCCCCTGATCTGGTGCGAAACTGGACAAAGGAAAGGGGATTGACCACTCCCCTGTCCATCACCACCCCAGGGGTGGTGCCCAGAGCTCCTCCAGTGTGTCCCAGACCTCTGCCATCTTGAATGCAGAGGTGTTAGGCCACAATGGAGACCTCTGAGTGGCCAGTGCCAGCAGGTGACGTCAGAGACCCCTCCTGATAGGCTCTTACCTGGTTAGGTAGCCAATCCTCTGAGGGCTATATAGGGTCTCTCCTGTGGGTTTCTCACCAGATAACGAATGCAAGAGCTCACCAGAGTTCCTCTGCACTTCTCTCTTCGACTTCTGCCAAGGATCGACAGCTGACTGCTCCAGGACGCCTGAAAAACCGCAACAAAGTAGCAAGAAGACTGCCAGCAACATTGTAGCGCCTCATCCTGCCAGCTTTCTCAACTGTTTTCTGGTGGTGCATGCTCTGAGGGCTGTCTGCCTTCACCCTGCACTGGAAGCCAAGAAGAAATCTCCCGTGGGTCGATGGAATCTTCCCCCTGCTAACACAGGCACCAAACTTCTGCATCACCGGTCCTCTGGGTCCCTTCTCATCTTTACGAGCGTGGTCCCTAGGACACAGGAGCTGGATCCATGTGTCCCCGACAGTCCAGTGGCCCTTCCGTCCAAATCTGGTGGAGGTAAGTCCTTGCCTCCCCACACCAGACAGTAATCCTGTGTACTGAGTGAACTGCAGCTGCTAGGGCTTCTGTGCACTTTTGAAAGACTTCCTTCATGCCTAGCACAGCCAGGTCCCCAGCACTCCGTCCTGCATTGCCCAACTCGCTGAGTTGACCTCCGACTTCATGGGACCCTCTTTTGTTGTGCTGAGTCGACCACAGTGCTCAGATCTTCTGAATGCCTGTTCAGGTGCTTATGCGGGTGCTGCCTGCTTCTGCATGGGCTTTCTCTGTTGCTGAGCGCCCCCTCTGTCTCCTCCTCCAAGAGGTGACCTCCTGGTCCTTCCTGGGCCCTGGCAGCACCCAAAATCCTCAACTGTGACTCTTGCAGTTAGCAAGGCTTGTTTGCAGTCTTTCTGCATGGTAACAACTCTGCATCCTCCAGCACGCCGTGGGACATCTTCTGACCAAAGGAGAAGTTCCTAGCACCTTCTGTTGTTGCAGAATCTTCTGCTTCTTCCACCCGGAGGCAGCCCTTTTGCACCTTCATCTGGGGTTTAGTGGGCTCCTGCTGCCCCCGGACACTTGCGTGACTCTTGGACTCGGTCTTCTTCCTTTGCAGGTCCTCAGGTCCAGGAATCCATCTTTAGTGCTTTGCAGTCAGTTGTTGTCTTTGCAGAATCCCCTATCTCGACTTTACTGTCTTTCTGGGGTAGTAGGGTAACTTTACACCTACTTTTCAGGGTCTTGGGGTGGGGTATCTTGGACACCCTTAGTGTTTTCTTAAACTCCCAGCAACCCTCTATACACTACACTAGGCCTGTGGTCCTTTCGTGATTCGCATTCCACTTTTAGAGTATATGGTTTGTGTTGCCCCTAGGCCCATTTTCTCCTATTGCATTCTATTGTGTTCAACAGTGTTTGCACTACTTTTCTAAGTGTTTTACTTACCTGATTTTGATTTGTGGGTATATTTTGTGTATTTTACTTACCTCCCAAGGGAATATACCCTCTGAGATACTTTTGGCATATTGTCACTAAAATAAAGTACCTTTAATTTTAGTAACTCTGAGTATTGTGTTTCTTATGATATAGTGCTATATGATATAAGTGGTATAGTAGGAGCTTTGCATGTCTCCTAATTCAACCTAATCTGCTCTGCTATAGCTACCTCTATCAGCCTAAGCTGCTAGAACACTACTAATCTACTAATAAGGGATAACTGGACCTGGCACAAGGTGTAAGTACCACAAGGTACCCACTACAAGCCAGGCCAGCCTCCTACAGCAGGGCAAGGTGGAGGCAGCATGTTGCACACTACAAAGACTTTCCTTTGAAGCTTGCCTGCTTCAAAGGCAAAAATGAGTATAAATATTGGACTGCCGACCCCATAAGTTTAGATTACTTCTGGATCAAGACGAACCTCTGCCAAGGAGAAGAGCTTGATGCTTGAAGAGGACCTGCCACTCTGCCTGTTGCTTTGCTGTGCTGGCCTGCTGCAGCTGCTTCTGCCTTAAGAGGGAAAGGACTGGACTTTGCTGTCTGAAAACCTGCATGCAAAGTTTCTCCAAAGGCTTGGACTGAACTTGCCTCCTTTTCTGAAGTCTCAGGGACATCAAAGACTTCATCTGCCAGTGCCTGGGCTCTTCTGCTGAGAGTCCTGACATGCGATGTGGTGTAAAATCCAGTCCCTGGGCCCTTAGAGGCGGAAGCTGGTAACCCACAGGAGAAAATCCACGTACCTCTGTGTGAGCATCAGAAAAATCAACACAGCGCCTGTCTGGTGGCTGAAAATTCAACACAGCACCTGCCTCACTGCTGGGGAATCAACGCAGACCCTGTTTTCAATGCACGGTCTCAATTGCGAGTAAGGAATTGATGCATGCTTGCTTTTCCGAGCCTGTGCAGCTTTATTTTTTACGCATACCAGGTACTTTGACCCTCATTATGACATTGGCGGTCTTTCCCTTAGACCGCCATGCTGCCGGCCACCAAAAAACCGCAATGGTGGCGGCAATCCGACCGCCCAATTATGACACAAAAAAACAAAATCGCCAGAACACTTCCACAAAACCGACACCATCAGGTCGAACGACGGCGGCAGAGATGCAGAGCCACTACCCACACTGCCACGCCAGAACAAGACCGTGCCCTCTAATATGACCCACAAATCAGCACAGCGGTCATAGAGCAGCTGTAAATCTACAGGATTGGGAAAATGTATGTAGCTGTCTATATGTTTGACTAAGGCGGACAAGACATTCCTCAACACATTGCTGGACATAGGTTGAGACATGTCTGTTGCCATTCCCACTATCCCCTGGAATGACCAAGTGGCCAAGAAATGGAGGACGGATACCACCTACACAGTTGGAGGTATGGCTGTAGGTTGTCGAATGGTTGGCAGCAGATCAGGCTTTAACTGGGTACACAGCTCCCTTATTGTAGCACAGTTCAGTCGATAATGGGAGATGATGTGGCGTTCTTCCATCGTTACCAAGTCAACCAGGGGCCAGTACACAGGTGCATCTCTCACCCTCCACAGTGGTCGGCATCTACACATGGCATACAACACAAGTATGTCAATAATTACCATTCATGCATCCAACTGCAGAGTGATAAATGGTGAATCAACATCACATATGCTGCCACTTGTTGCATACAAAGCAGACTTCAATGTGCTGAGGCGTTGTAATTCCCATGTCAGTTGCACATACATCTGGGATTTACAGTGGATGACAATAGTGAGATGCTTGTCTGTCACTGCTAGTCTACAGTTACCATCAATATGTAAGATCATTTCCACAATGTCATGTTGTCATTACCTGAATATGTGCACACTCCAAGTTCATGCTGCCTAATTGTACTTAACACTGTCCCACGACGTAACCCATCAGATGTCCATGTTAGAAACGAATAGTGACTTTATTAATTAATGTATCCGTTACAGTTGTGTAGCAAAATGGCTGCTGCCTGTCCTGCCTGCAGGGAACAGATGACAGTGAGCTCATTCCACCGGCATATGTCGTCATGGCAATAGGTGGTCGGAAACGCTGTGCAGTTCCTCATTGGTTAACATTGATGTCTTTACCATACAGGGACCAATGACAACTACTGCCAGTGGTGACGGTGCAGACCGCAGTGGCCATGACCGCCATTTTCTACAGTGTATCTCACTTAACTCCTGACTCTCCAGCCATCAAGACCTCCACTGTGTGTGCGGTGGTGTCGAGTTCCTGGGAGCCACATTGGCGCATGTTACAGAGGATAGGGCCCCTGCTTTCACCTCAGAAGAACTGGAGGAACTTGTGGATGGGGTCCTACCCCTGTACAGAAAGCTGTATGGGGCTCCAGAACAGGAAGTAGGTCACATAATGGTTATGTATGTTGCTAAATGGGCATGTAAGTGTGTAATAGTACATGTGTGCAGGATATGGATATCCAGCCTATGGATATGACTGCTAGGAATGTTGTGGAAGTGTGAAGTCATAAACAATGCTGATTTGTGTACTGTTGGTAGGCCTATGAATGTCGTAGGTTGTTGTGTCCACAATAATGTGCCCTTCCTTCTGTGTCTCCCATGCAGGTCAGTGCCCATCAAAAGAAGGGAATGTGGAAGCCATCACCAAGGAAGTGCAACTGCTGGGGGTCCATAACCGGTGGAGCACCCATTGCAGGAATCGGTGGGAGGACCTGAGGTGCTGGGCCCGGAAGACTGCAGAGGTCCAGTTGGGGATGGCCTCTCAATGAGGAAGAGGTACCCGTCTGACCCTGCCCCCCCCTCATGGCCTGCATACTGGCTGTGGCCTACCCGGAGATGGATGGGTGATTGAGGGCAACACAGCAGCCACAAGGGGGTGAGTGACATAGTACATGTCCGGTACGGTTTACAATGGACTAGATGGGTGTGTTAGCCCTGGGATCAAGGATTTAAACTATAGGTATCAGAGTTATTGTACACAGGATACAATTGTGCTGTGAACAGAATTAGCTGTGATAGGTGAACATCTGAGCAACAGGTTTTCATGGCATTTGTACTGTGCCTAATTGTAGGATATGACAGGGATATACAGGATCTTAAGTTGGTTTCAATAGCTTTCTAATCATGTCCATTATGGGTGACATAGGTAGGTATGGCAATGTACAGATGTCACTCATGGACTGACTTCTCAAAGTAATAATCCTGTATTTAAGAGCCATGACAGTGTAGAGTAGAACCTGAGTGTTATTGTAGAGGTTTCATGATTGAGTATACACATCAGAGTGTTTGCACAGTAGGTGTGTAGATATATCTAATGATGCTGTAGAGGGCACATTCAGGAATTTCAAAAAAGTCATGTTGTTGATTTGTAGAAATGTACAAAGGGTATTTGTATTGACCCGATGCTCCCATATTTTTTACCCCTCCCCTCCTTTTCGTACAATCCTATCCTTGTGTGCATTAGCATCAGTAGGTGAAAGAATAGGGGCACCATTGAGTGGGGAGGCTGCAGCCCATGGGACTCAGGCAGCAGAGACCATCGAAGCCGAGGGGATCAATGGGACGGAGGACGAGGGGAGCACCACTCGGAGACTGGAGCTGATACCACTGATACAGATTCTTCCTCTGATGGAAGCTCCCTGGTGGTGGCGGCACCTTCTAGGATCATCCCAGCACCATTCTCGTCTTCCACCCCCTTAACAGCACCGCCCTCCCAGTAGCTCCCCACCCAGTTGCCTGTGCCCATCCACCCAGGAAGGTGGGTGTCTCCTTCGCCGCAGGCACCTATGTCCCTGCCCCAGTCAGACCAGCTGCCCTCAATGCTGGGGCTATTGACCTCCTGAGGTCCATCTCTGTAGGGCAGTCAACCATCATGAAAGCTATCCAGGGCCTGGCATCCCAGATGCAGCAGACTAATGCCTACCTGGAGGGCATTCACAGTGCCTTGACTTCCCTACAAAGATCATTTCAGGCTCTGGCCTCTTCATTGATGGCAGCCAGTGTCCCTAGTACTTCCATCCTCCCTCCTGCTACCTGTGCCCCATACCAAAGCCCTCTCCCCTCTTCCAGCCAAGCCTCACATACAGACAAGCACTCACCCAAATCAACAGACAAGGTAAGCAAAGACAAACACAGGCACCAAAAATCATTTCACAAGCATGTACTCACTCTACACACAAAAGCAGACACAACATCAGTCACTACCTCCCCAGTCTCCCCCAGCACCTCCTCCCTTGCTGTCATAACACCACTCACACCTGCCAGCACTGCATCCACATTCCCAGTCCCTGTCTCACCACTTTGCCCTCATTCACCCCAGTAGACACTCATACATGCACCCCATGCACCACATCCACACTCACCACAACCACCATCACTCACACATGCAGCACACCCACCTTACATACAGACACCACCCCAACATTCATCCACACTACCTGTCTGTCCACTCCTACCCTCTCTTCCCCCATTCTCCAAGAACACATAAACGCCCTCATTCAGACACTCAACATTCCTCTACCTCACACATATATACTCTGCATACATCTGTACCCATATCCAGCACACCTACACGATTATTCCCTCTAACTCCACTCCCAAATGTTTTTCCCAATCCATCCCCCTTGTTCCTAAGAAGCTTTTCCTTGCCCGCCTTGACCTGTTCCCTTACCCTGTCCTAACCTGTGTTGCCCCTCGCCCTCCTGTTTCCCTCCCCAAGCCAAGCCCCTCCACCTCCAAGTCCTCACGTAACCCCCCTTCTACCTCTGACCCGCGAAGAAGCCATCCCTTGTCCCCAAGAAGAAAGCTATCCCAAAACATGGTTCCAAGGCCCCTGCCCCTCTGTCAAGAGCAAGGGTGAAACCTCCACCCCCTGCCAAACTCAAACGCCCACCCCCAGACCCTTGAGGTGCCTGTCTGCCCCATTAATGCCCCTACCTTGTGGAGGCCATTAGGCTTTCAGGAGTCAAATTGGGGCCTTTGACAAGCACAGTTGTGCCCATTGGAATTTGTACTGGCCTACGGGCCTTGATGCTTTATGACCTCATTCAACTGCATTTGTCATCTATTTGTATATGTTTTCAATACAGGATTCCTGTTGTTTTTTTTCACATACAGTTGTCGAGCATTTTTGTTCTCTGATGGGTTTCCATCTATCTGTCATGTGCTGTCAAATGTGCATTTCTAGGCATTATTTTTCATTCATATTTACTGTTCTTTCTTCTATTTGGGCATTGTATGAAGTGTTGTGCCTTCATATTGTTTTGTGTGTCTCAGCTTGTTGGTGCTATTGGTGTGGTTGTGTAGTTGTGATCAGTGGTGTATGTATGTGACATGCGTGTTTGGCGTGGCTGTGTTCTGTGTGTGTAGGTTTTGGTGCAGGTGCAGTGTTGCGTATGTGCACTTGTGTGCGCACTGAAGTTTATCCATGGTGTGTATGTTGTGTGTGGGTGTGTCACTCTCCCCTTCCCCCCTTGAGCGCTCTGCAGGTGTACTCACCGATGGTGTCGGTGGTCATAGAGGAGAAAGGCAAGGAAGAGCGATGCGCAAATTTCAAGGTGGCGTTCCATGGCTTCCGCGGAGTTCCCTGCGTCCCTGGAGGTGAGTGGGTCCTTTTGTACTTGCTGTTTCCGCCAGTCTTTGGGTGGCGGGCAACCTGCCCCAGAAATCGTGGTGGTCTGCAGTGTCACATTAGGGTAGGGAGTGCAGTGGCTACCGCCAGCCTGGGGATAGCAATCGCTGTCGGCGGCAGTCTGCCCACACTGGCGGTACTGTTGGCAAACGGGCTTGGTTTCAGTGGGTTGACCGCTATGGTCGTATTATGGCGGTGGTCTGTCCACCATCGCCGGCGTGGCGGATCCATTACCGCCCATGTCATAATAAGGTCCTTTGTGCTTAAACAAAACATCCATTTATTTCTATAGATTAAGGCTATTTTTACTTTAAAAATCATACCTTTGCTTGTGTATGTTGGATTTTTGTCATTTTTGTCTTGTTTGATTTAGATAAATATTGGCTATTTTTCTAGACTGGTGTGGAGTCCTTTCATGGTGTTTTCACTGTGTTATTGTGTGTGGTTGTGAAAATACTTTACACATTGCCTCTGAGATAAGTTTGACTGCTTGTGCCAAGCTACCAAGGGGGGAGCAGGGGTAATCTGAGCTGTGTATCTCTCTTACTCTGACTAGAGTGAGGCTCCCTGCTTGGACAGGGTGTAAATTGACTGCCAACTAGAGACCACATTTCTAACCTAAGGTGTAACTATAACATTGGATTTCCAATGTTTGTCTACTTTAAGTTTGGTTTGTATATAAAGAATAAACTACGTTTTTTTAACTATAAATAAGCTTTAACCCTTTTTAACATATTGCAAAATAAATACATCATTGTTTTTCTTTTTATACAGTGGCTTGGAATGGCATAGTGTGGAAAAAGTACAGTGGAGTGGCTTAGAGTAGAGTGGTGTAAAGTTTTATAGCGTGGAGCAGCAGAGTGGAGTGGTACGGACCGGAGTGACATACAATAGAATGGCTTAGAGTGCAATAGCATAGAAAGCAATGGTGTAGAGTGAAGTGACATAGAGTGGAGTGGAGTGGTGTAGAGCGCAGTGACGTAGAGTGGAGTGGTGTGTCATACAGTACAGTGGGGTGGTGTGGAGTGGTATGTCATACAGTACAGCGTGTTGTTTCAGAGTGGAGTGTTGTACAGTGCGTTACAGTGGAGGGGCATAGACTGGAGTTGTGTAGAGTGAAATGACATAGAGTGGCGTGGCTTGGACAGCAACTGCATAGAGTGGGGTTCACAGTGGAGTGGCATACAGTGGAGTGGCATGGAATGGCACAGATTGGAATAGCATAGAGTGGAGATGCATAGAGTGTAATGGCATAGTGTAGCGTGGCATAGATTGATCTAGACTGGAATATTGCAGAGTGGAATAATGTAGAGTGGAGTGGCATAGAGTGGAGTGGCATTAAGTGGAGTGGCATAAATTGGAATGGCAGAGTGGAATAGCATAGACTGGGGTGGCATAGGAATTAATAGTTGAGGGTCCAGTTGCATAAAGTGGTGCAGAGTTGAATGGCATAGAGTGGAAAAGTGTACAGTACATTGTTGTAGAGTGGAGTGGCGGTGTACAGGAGAGTGGCATGGAGTAGAGTGGCACACACTTGAGTATTGTAGAGTGGAGTGGCATACAATGGAATGCTGTAGAGTGTAGTGGCATACAGTGAAATAGGGTATCACCTGTACAGAGCAAGGATTAGGAGGAGCACACCATAGTTTTGAAAGGGTCCCTATGTACTGTGTATGAAATGGTCAGGTATGTTCTCAATACTCCTACAGAGTCCAACTAAGGCATCCATTATCTTGACACTATTACAGATACTCTGCACCATGGTGAGCCATTTATTGTACACTGGGCCCACATGGTGGCAGAGGGTCTGGCAAAGGAGCACAATTACAGTGGCACAGTTGTTGATGGTTTCCCACTTTGCTGACATTTGGCCCTCAGTCCCTTCACTTTAGACCTGCAGATGAGTGATGTTTTGAGACTTTGAACCTATTGTGTGTGTTGGGTGCCATGGCACAGGTGTTGTGCCCTGTGTGTAGCATGTGATTCCCATCCTTTTTCCCTTGGGAAAGCTCCCTTGCACAACTTTTTATTGTTGGCAATTGCTGGCTGCCATACGTATCTGCATGTGGATCATGGGCACAGTGTGGCACCATTGTATTGTGTTTTTTAGTCATGTATGCATGCGTTTTCAGACACCTGTGTGACAAGAGAGGTAATGATGTGTTTTTCCGTAATGCCCTGCATTGCATGATCAGTCCTGCTAAGTCCCATTTTTCCTCATTCACATGAATGGCCTTTCCCAGTAGTCCAGCTCCCACACAGCCCTGTTGATACTCTCGTATCATGTTAGGGAGTTGTGGAATTACTAGGTATGATTGTAGGAGTGCAGTGAGGTGTCCATCCCTACACATGGACTTTCATGGCTGGTGACGTTATATTCCTATGTAGGCGACACAATGCACCAGACAGGTGAAGGTGGACACAATGGGTACGTCTGGTATGTTTAGGTGATATGTAGTTGGTGATGGCAACACTTGGATGGCATTTAAAATTGGGGCCGCCGGAGACTTCTACACCATGACAAATGTGGAGCTGTGCAAATATGTGACTTTCTTTACGTTGACATGGCCAATGCCATTCACATTGCTGAGCTATTCCTTGTTAGGTGCAATGTGTGTGGTATCTGTATTTAGTTGTCAAGCAGTGGACACTTGATACAGAAGCACAAAACACATACAAAGTGTGTTCAAAACAATATAACGGCCTTTTAATTTTGTGAGGGCAATCATTAGCCAATGAAATTGTATTTTGTCACCGCTATGTACCACAATATTTCACAGTATTACTCCAGCATAACTCCAGCATACCACAGCCCAGTATATCCCCAAGTTTATCTCCCTTAAAAATGGCTGAATGGATTTGAATGAAATAGCACAAATGATCATTTACATGTCTTAATCTATATTCCTGGTAAATGTCTTGAAAATCAGTTCAAACGTTTTGCAGATACTTCACAACAGAAAGTGTATGGAAAATGCATTGGTGGAAAATGTGTTTTGGAACCACTCCTTTTTTCTTTGCACACCCTTAGCGAATCACTGTGAAACTTTACATGACCTGCCAATGTAAAAAAAGCAATACCTCTGCAGTTTCATGGAGCTTCGTCAAACGGTAGCAAAGTTATTAGCGACCAAAAATCTGAGGACTTCCTATCTTTGGGAATCCTAACTAAAACTACACAGTGGCTGGCGCCCCTCCGTGATTGATATATATATATATATATATATATATATATATATATATATATATATATATAGATAGATATAGATATAATAATGTACTCATACACACACATATATTACCTACTGGCTATAGCCAGTTGGTAGTTATAGTTAGCACCAACATTTAGCGACTCCATCATGAAGAAAGAGGCAACACGACCAGGTGCAATTTTTTAATGCTCCTATGCTTGTTCATTTTATATTTCTCACATAAGGTGCATATGGTGGCAAACAGAAAAAATATGGTGACACATTTCTGCTGGAGCCTTCAACTTGCCATAAAGTTCAAACAGAGCATCGTGCATTTAAAAGGGGGCGCTAAGTCTGTCCCATTACTAAAAACAAAAACAAATTACAATGTTCAAACGATTACGCAGTTTATACCTATAAATATATGACAGCAATCATATATATAATAAGTCTATAGATATATTGTTCAATACATTATTGCAATTCATTTTTTGTCGTTTAAAGTAAAATTTGGTGAAATTATTTTATTGGCACACTGTTACATTTTTAAACTTTTTAGACTTTTAGGCTTTGACATCCTCTCATTTAAACGGCCCAGGAAGACGATACTTTGGCCATATTTTTAAACAAATGAAATCTCTAAGGTACAATTTTATTATCCTTTAAATGATTTCAGGCCAAGATGTACAATTGCACATACATTACAATAAAATACCATTACTTTGAAAGTGACATGTGCCTCTTATTGCTCATGTAGGTTAAAATGCAGTCCTTCAACCACTGCGATGTTCAATTTATCCATTTAAAGTCACCATCTATGTTAGTTAACAAAAGATCTCATTTTCAATTATACAGTACAATATCAGAGTGATACTATTGCACAGGAGTCACATTAAAATGCCCACACATAACACGTGCCTTTTATTACTCGTATTTCCATAAATTACTTTCTTTGGGTATTTTTCACATTCACATCCGTGGAATACCCAAGTCCAGTAAACCTGTATTCAGTGCATTACACATGTTCCACTTATATGGCAATTGATTTTATTTGTGATTCGTGTACATCCTTTCTGTAAACTACATCTCCATTATATTTTCATAATCATGAGCCACAGGTGTATCTTTGCATAAAAGATCAATCAAAGTGTTAATGTTTTATAAGTTATTGATCTTACTAATGTAAATGCATCATACCGGCAATCATCGGCGCATAAATTAAAAAAATGTTATATCCAGTTCTCGGACCTTATTCAAAACTCAGAATGTGCAGTTGCTCCAGAATCACTAAAGTACCAACACTTTTGAAGTAACAAGCGCCATCAAGGTCTATATTAGTGAAGTAGGTTTTTTTAAGGTGACTAGTGCAAATCCTCTATCAGGCATACCATCATCATCATTTTTACTTATTTCGAAGCCAAAAATTTGTCATTGCACAAAGGATCCACAAAAGTGACAATATTTTTTAAGTGACGGGTGTCTTCCATTGATCTTACTAATTTAGATGCATTGCACTGGCAACCATAAATGTGTAAAATACGAAGAATCCAATTGTCGTACTTAATTCTGAACTAGTAAAGTGACGAGTCTCGTTAAATACTATACTCAAATAGTACATATATATCATCATTCATACCTTCTGGTTCCTAACGACCCTTCTCTTATATATATTTGTACATGTTTATATACATACATACATACATATATTTACATATATATGTGTGTATGTGATGTATGTGTGTGTGTGTGTGTATGTGTATATATATACACATTCCTGCACAAAAACAATTGGCAATGGCCTTTTGCTCTTTCTATGTGTGCTGAGGAATGAAGCACACATAGAAAGAGCAAAAAATGAGGAGAAATGCTTTCATTTCTCCTCATTGAGCCAGACTAACGCCACCCCCCGGGTGCCGTTAGATTTTGTCGCTGCCTCAGGTTTACGAAAACTTGTAAATCAGGGGCATCGTAAAAATGCAAAGGGTATTGCTGTGGCGCACCCACAGCAACACCCATTGCATGCCCCTTCCACACAGCTGCGTGTGAAGGGGCTGTTTTTGCAAGGTGGCATTAAACCACAAAAAGTGGCTTAATGCCACCTTGTAAATACGACGCAGTGCATAGCGCCACCGGAGCGTCACTGAAAGTGATGCTCTGTTTGAGATAGGGCCTTGCAAGTCTTTCAGAAAAGATATTTCAAACAATTAGGGCTACACTTAAAGTTCTGTAGATCTCTTGTAAGGCATTCACAGTATTGGATATGTACGCCCATCTCACGTTACTCCTGTTATTAGTCGAAACAAACAAATCAGGAAAAAATGCCTTTAAGCATGTCATATAGATAATTTGAGACCACTTTTTCTCAAGTGTAAGTGGATGTTGTTCACTTTCCAGATGCTTAATGACCTCCATATCGGCCATTTATTGCCAGATTCTGATGTATGTAGTCAATGTTGCTTTTAAAATCATCCCTCTGAAATGTTGGTTTGGCACTAAGGTCCGAAATGGAACGGGCATTGCACACTCTTAAGCTCTGGGACACTTCTAAGTTCCACTTTGGTAGGTAACAGTGCATTCACTAATGTGATGTTTATATTTTATTATTAACCATGTATTGTACATATGTGACTGAATGTGGCAGCCACAACTTTAATGCTACCCATCATCCATGTGTTACATTGTGATAACGTCATGAATTGTTGTTAGTAGCATAAATGATACATCGATTTTATGGCTGCCAATAATAAATAGGTGTCTTTTTCATGTGTGGTTGAAAGATTCGGAGTATGTCTTTTTCTTCATATTTTTATGTGCTACTGTTGTTTCCCTTGTTGCTCTGCATATTCTGGTAATTATCTATGTATGTATATGATACTTCTGTAGTGCAATCCTAGCCAAAAGGCAGTAGAGAACAGTATATGGTCAAAGGCAAACAACGTTGTCAAGTAATAGGAGAGGAAGCTAAGTTGGGGACATTTAATGCATTGTCATGTGGTGTTCTTTAAAGAGGTTAGTCGTCAACTATTTCCTGAATTGGAGCAGGTGTGGGGCAGTCTTGATGAAAAAAGGGATGTTGTTACAGATCCTGATGCATTAGATCTTTTTCAGATTTTGTATGCCAGAGAGTTACCCTGTTGCCTGTTCAGGAACATTTGGAATTATGTTTTGAAGTATAGTTTCTGTTGGCCTTTATAAACTCAACAGGTTCTGTAGAATATTTATTATTTCTATTCAAGAAAAATCAAGGGAAGATTATGGGGCATATTTATACTCTGTCTGCGCGAATGTGCGTCAAAACATTTGACGCATATTCAGCACAAACCTTGCCCCATATTTAAACTTTGATGTCCGAGCCCGCGGACGTCAAAATCCCGCCGTGTGCGTCATTTTTGGGATGCGGGAAACCGCCTTGCGTTAATCATATGCAAAGTAGGCGTTCCCATCCAAAAAATTACTTAAGTGGCCGTGCGTCGTATTTATGCTTCCGGGCAAAAATGCTGCACGGCCGGGATGCAGAGCTGGAAAATGACGCACAGCCCGATTTGCGTCAAAAATTAACGCCTGGGTCAGGGCAGGCGTTAAAATGGGGCAAACACACCTGTATTTAATCAGAACACACAGAAGCAACAGCAGAGCAGCAAAAGGGAGACATGGAGGTGCTTCTCATCCAGCGTGCACGCAGACGCAGAGCCCAGCAACAACAACAGCAGCTACCACAACACCAGCAGGGACCCCAAAGGCAGCGCAGAAGGCAGGAGAGGATATTCCGCACCAGAACAACCCTTCATGGCCTCAGGGAACATGACATCATCCAGAGGTACATGTTGAATTGGCAGTCCATTCATCAGCTGCTGCGCAATATAGAGCCACAGTTGGCACCCACCTTGCTGACACCCCGCACCATCCCAACAGAAACCAAGCTGCTAGCTGTACTTCACATATTGGCAAGTGGCTCTTTTCAAACAACTGGTGCCCTGGTTGCGGGAACATCACAGCCATCATTCCCAGCCTTCTTGCCCAAAGTACTGGATGCCACCATTGGACTCACACCCCGCCACATCTGCTTCCCAAACACACTGCCGGAGCAGCAGGAGAAAAAAACGGGGTTTGACCTCATTAGTGGCTTCCCACACGTCCTTGGAGCCATTGACTGCACAAATGTACGCCTTGTGCCACCTGCTGCAACTGAACACCTATACCGCAACAGGAAGCATACACATTCCGTCAATGTGCAGGCAATTGTGGATCACCAAGGATTGATCACCAACATTGTCGCAAAGTATCCTGGGAGTGTACATGACTCATTCATCTTCCGTCAATGTACCATCAATCAACACTTCCATGATGGACGACATGGCAATGGACTACTTGTTGGTAAGTACAGAAACCTACTTATATACACACTGCACAGCAACACTCCAGGACAAACAACACATACACCACGACAGCAACATGTGAACAGGAACACACTGAGGTTGTGACACCGCTAGGCATGTTTGATAGGTCTGCAGTGAACGTGTCAGACATCTGAAATTAGTGTACAGTCTAATGTCAAGACGTCAATGATCACAACGTATGGAGAGGTTTGGCTAATTGTCACCTTGCAAAATGTAAGCGTCTCACTGATGTTTAAATTAATCCATTGCATATGTCTAAAGGTATGGGATGTCCAGGGTACATAGATGCTAACGTGTTACCACCACTGTTGAATTGAATCTGTGTATGGAACTATCATCTCACCACCAGTCAAGACACAGGAACACCTGTATCACAAGTCACAATGCTAGGGAGTGCACACTGTACTGCAAATCCCAAAACATACTGCTAACTCCCGGTCAGCAGGCAAACACTTGTTCAGCCAAGGAAAAAACCCAATGCAGATGGTACATCCTAGAAGCCTAGGAATCAACACAATAACACAAAAGAGTCACAGACAACACAAGACAACTACTGCCATGCAAGGTGATATTAATGGGGCAAGCTACATCAACATGATCCCAATCATTTTCTCTTTCAGCTGATCAGGGGTATGGGATCCAGCCATGGATTATGACACCATTTGGCAACCCAAGGACTGCAGCAGAGCGTGCCTACAATGAGGCACATAGGAGGACACGCACCATAGTCGAGAGGACCTTTGGCATCATCAAGTTGAGATTCAGTTGTCTCGACATCACTGGTGGCAGCCTCCTATACTCCCCAGAAATGGTCTGCAAGATCATTTTAACATGTGCCATCCTGCACAACATTTGTGTACAAAGGAACATTCCCCTATTAGAACCAGAGCCACAAATGCCTGAAGAGGAGGAAGAAGAGGATGCTGGCCTGCAACACGAGGGGAACAACAAAACACAGCAGCTGGATTGCATAGGCGCCAACATATTGTGAAAAATTTATTTTGAAACAGCTCACCATCACCACTGTATCAACATATGTAAATAAACACAGATAATACTCATCATATCATTGTCTGGGTAATCATTGTTGCTCACCTTTATCTCTAACTATCAGAATAATTGCCTTATGGAGCATTGCTGACATACCGATCAAGGCACCGAAATTTCCAAAGCAATTGTGATGCGTAGATACAACAACAGTCACATTCACACACACACTGTAAATGACATATATCCTATACATTTCACCTTTGAGGGGCAATAACAGAGGACCACACCTATTTCACACATACATGTTGGAAACATGGTTCATCGCAGCACATGGCACACAACTAAGACACCATCAGTCAATAAGGGGAAAAAAGCCTCATACATGAGGCAGTGGATGTGCTATTGCATTGGTAACAGGAATGTATGACCAGACCCTTGACAGCAGTAAGTCGTACTGCACCTATCTTTGCAAGGACTATCTGTGACTAGAGTTCCATATAAGCAGAACATAGACAGCGCAAGTGCCACACCTATGACAAGCATTGGGCACATGACATTCCATGTACATGTCAGCCCATGACCTAACTCCTGACACACCCATGCTCCTGGTCTCACCCCACCTGTCTTAAGAGGTCCCTGGAATGGTAATATGTGTACCCAGATATTCCCTCCTCTACACACACACAGACTAACAATAGTAATCCAGTGTGCTTCACCCTTTCGTATGGTATGCCATAGTCATTGTACATCTGTCTGCATGGATGTCAGGTCAAATAATGCACTGGCTTGTAGTCTCTAAGCCCTGTTATCACCTGTAGATTGCTTCCCATGTGAAAGGTACTGTTGGCCATTTGAACTCAAACATCACCTGCAGGACTTGTGAGAAACTGATGCAGCACACACCTGTGAGCACCTCCATGCAGACCAGCCATTTGAACATGCACTACCCTTGCAGAAGCTTGGAACAGCATAGAAGCTGCCATTTTGTCGATTACACTGTTATGCATTGCTAGAAAAATAAGCTGTGTAACACAGCCCTTGGGCTTATGTGTCACCTTCCAAAACACAGGACAAACACAGTTTTCCATGTCAACTGTCTTGTTCTTCCTCCGACCAGTCTTAGTCAGACCACTGAGTATGTACCTTGTGAAATTGCTGGATGCTGATTGACACTGCATCCTGTCAGCCTGACTGGCACCTGTCTGTGCGTTACCCTAAAGGTTCCTTAGGCTACATATGTAGCATACCTGCTTTCCCTACCCTCACATTCCTCCGGGGGTATTTTGTCAGGTGCTTCCTCAATGCATACTCAAATACATTGTATAGCCTAATCTGCTTTTTTATTGTGCCATAATTGAGAACTTGTCTCCAAATACCCAAATCATGGCCTATCCCTTGTCTGGGTCTCATGTATGCATGGGTGACAAAGTGTGACAGTGTACCAGGGCTGTATGCAGGGATTGGGTATGGTGCCTCCAGCAGAACCAGCAACGTCAGATAATGTGCATGAAAAGTCCACACATGTTAGGACCCTGACAGTTCACACGCTGAATCACATTGCTCACAACATATTGATTGCCTGTGCGTGCTGAATAGCTGCAAGATTAATCAACACAGAGGCTATGATGTTCCCAGATGCAGTGGGAACTTTACAGGCCAACCTGTGTACAAATGTTGTAATGACATCTGCCGGAACATGACTCCTGAGATACGATCTCACTCAGCACACCAAGGTTGCCCTGTTGACAATCTCATAACACGTCTGCAGTGACAGGGTGGGACCATCCCCATGTAGGTTCTTATGTCCTCATTGGCATTACTTCCATTGATCACCGAAGGATACTCAGTAGATACAGGAATAGCCGCCACTGACTCATGATGAGACCTGGACGTAACTGTGACAACACAGACCCCTAAAAATATACAGGATCAACATTGGACCACACACATGAACCAGACACTTCTGTGCAATTGGTCACTGGAAATATGTGGCCACGGGCTGCTTCGTCTGCTGGTCCACCACTGCCACAGGAGAGTTGTGGCTCAGTCATATGACCAAAACTGTGGCATCATGTTACATTTGTGGTTCACCTTTGGCTTTCCGTGTCAATAACATGGTACCCACTTAGTCTGTACATGTGCCTGACTAGCGGTGGGTTCACCAACAAGTGCCTAGGAAGCAGTATCCAAATTTCCTGGACATGTGATGGGCAAGTTTTGGACTATTGACATGAACAAGCGTCTGCCATCTATCCCGTGCATGCTTTGTCATTTGTGGTGTTTACGTTACCCAAAAACTAGGAAGTGCACACAACAGATGTTGCTACATGTATGACTAACACATGTCCTCTCTCATTTCCACACGGACTTGCTTCTAAGGGTTGGACACATTGACTTCACATTCATACAAGCATATTTGCAATGATGCATCTTGTGATGCACACACACTGGGTCAACAACTATATTAGTAGCCAATGCACACACATTGAGCCACAGGCATTGAGGTATTGTACTTATGTGCGTCACATTGCTATCCTCTCCTGACGCCAAACATGCCCAATTTGTGCAATACATATATGTAGGCCACACGTATGGCCATCTAGTGCGTCAGTCAAGAGTGAAAATCCTGCACATGAAGTAGCGTATCATGGTCCGCAGTAGTGTGATGTTTCACATGTGCCCATACACCGTCATGACCAAAGTGGGTGCAATCAGCCTATCTCAGTTGTGTCACAAATGTAACATAACATTAAAATGGTAAAATGACCCAAACCCAGTTAATGACCTGAAATTTTGACACATTCGTGTCAAAAAATGACGCACAAGCATCAAAAAATGATGCTTATGCCTGAAAAACAATGCATAATGCCCTGAAAACACCATTGACTCTTCCACGCTATACCTCAGAAAATTGATTAAGTTTGAAACCATTTCCAAACATATGGAATGGGGCTCATTTCTACTCCTGTGCGTCGAAACAAATGACGCCCAGACTGTATGCGTCAAAAGTTTTTGACGCATAAAGATGAAAACGGACACCGTTTTAGGCAGGAAGTGATGTAATAGGATATCCTGTTTACAGATTATGTACAGTGGGTTGACTTTCACTTTCACTTTACAGTCTGTGATACTTCCTGACTGTGTCGCTGTGTTGAGAGTTTTGTCTAGTCAAATTGTGCTTTTGTCTCCTGTGTGGTTAATTTCTTGTCATTTTGTGAATAAAATATTGTTGTTGTATCCCGTCTGAGTGTTTTTTGTGTACAATTGTGTTGTATAGTATTGTCTTTGGTTTTTTTGGAGTCTTTTGTGGGTAGTGTTAGTTTGGGTATAGTTGGGCTATTTTAGTTGTTAAGTTTAAGTTTTTCATTTTCTACTTTCCCCCTATTCTCCTTTGTTCACCTTTATCCCCTATTTATTTTTTGCTGCTAAGATGTTGGGGAGGCCTCGTCTTGGCAAGATGGGTGAGGAGGAGCTGGGTGGTTTTAAATGGCTGGTGTGCCACTTCCTCCCCCTTATGATTGAGGCAGGTGGGCGGGTGATATAGGGGTATCACACTGAGGCACGGAGGCTCCGGTGGGCAAAGGTCTTGCATCACCTGCAACGCATTTATCGGACACCAAGGAATGACCACCAGCTGAAGCACCGCTGGGCTGACCTCATCTGCAGGGAGCAAGATCTGCTGGACCACCTGGGGATTGTGATTGGGGGCCCTGTTGGTGAGTACAAATCATGTAATTGTGCACAATTAAATGCTCTGTAGTGACATCAGATGATTTGTACAATATCTGCCGGCAAGGTTGTTGAGTGTGTGGAATTCTTTGGAAACATACAGGGTCATTTATGTACTATGTTAAGGACCACAATTGGTAGCTGTTAGAAAGCAAGAGCTCTGCAAAATTACTGAATACTTTTGCTTTATGTAAGTTGGTGCCGCCTTTGTGTCAAATAGCACCACAAATCAGGAGCCAATTATGTATAGATATAGATCACATTTGCCTGTGAGGTAAAGAAATTTCCAATTCATTACCAACATTTGTTGACGCAACAGCTAGACTGACTTTTGAAACACTACATGAGGCTGAAAATGAATGCAGGCTTCACGTCAATTGATGATAGCAATGTGGTCCAAACATATGTCTCATGTGTGTCTGGTGAGTGTGTAAGGAAAGCGATGACGGAAATTCCAAAAATCTTAGGGATTATTGTGGCCCTTCTTCATTTTGGATACATGTGAGATCTGGATTTGGAGACATAGGGAAAAAGTTCTAGCTGCCCTCAGCTAACATCTTAGACTGGTGTTTCGTGTTTGTTGTTCCACCTTTCGTTTAGGGATGGCTGGCCAAAGGTATGCACATGGGTTCATATCTCTATGGTTGGTGCAACTCATCATAGCTGGGCCACAGCAAATGAAGAAACTGTAACAACATGAGGGCTAACAACTGTCCCTGCCCCTCTGTTCATTGTACCTCTGTGTCATACATTTGTCATGGTCACAATGGCTGGTTGACTGGTAATGAAGTCCTCAAGGAAAGTGGCTTTGGATATCTCTCTTGGATACACATGATGAGACTAATACACTCCATTATTATGTCTGCTCTCTAATGAAGGAGCATGTTTGCCACCACATGATAGTTAGGGCCACTGCATGTGTGCAGATATGTGTGTAACACTCACTGGAGACCCATGTTATGTACATGTTAGCCGTGCTATATCGGATGCAGTATCATCATGTCTGAGAGGCTTTACTTATTTATGTAATCTTACACCTAGTATTTGTGTTTGGAATTGTTGGACAGTGCACAGAAATTGAGCACATTTCTCCCTTCCATGCCTTACAGGTGGAACGGCACCCTACACTGTTGGCGAGGTGGCTAGATTCGAGGACCCAGACAACTCCAGTAAGTGTTGATATGTCTGTTATGTGTTGTGTTTGCTGGTGATGTGTGATGGACTCCTGTGTGTTTAACACATAGCAAGGTGTGATGCGCTGGCCAATCATTTGTTTTGTCCCATTAGTGGAATTTCATTTTATCACCATCTTTGAGTTGGCCAATCCTTATCCTATTGTCTTATTTAGGGATTCTAGGTCAGTCCTGTAGGCCCCGCAATGTGAATGGGGATGAGTCATGTGGATAACACTGCTATCAGAAAGAGTCCACTGGACCTAATCTGTGATTTAGTCTGCCTGTCAGACCCACATTCTCCCAGAATGGGACTGCTAAATGCTTACCCACAGACTTCTGCTTCCCAATTCACTAATGTACTTATTAAACTGTAGGTTGAATTTCCTAGCAGCATGTAGCTCCACATGTAGTGCTACCAGTATGTGGCACTTGAGTGCAATGGCCTAGGTGTGCATGCAACTCATGGCCAGGGGTGTTCGTGCATCTCTGTGTTTGTTGTAAGTCATGGCTTACTGGAAGGATATGATGTGGACAAAGGTCTGCATGTCCAGACATGTGTGGCGCTGGGATTGGTCAAGGGTTTGCTGTCTCCTATTTGTAGATACTCCTTACCTATGGCGTGTGTGTTGAGCCAAACACATGTCCAGCTTTCCTAAGCTTCCTGGGTGTCCATGTTGTTTGAAATTGTTAGTTGTTAGTCCACCCCCCCACCCTCAAACACAGGCATGGGTTTGTGAATAGTGTACCTAGGACTGATGATACAAGTTTGGCACACAGACATGTAAATCAGTGAACCTTTTGTCTGAATCTAGTATACACACTAATTTTTCCCACATGAGTACTATACTAGCAAGTCCATTTACAACTTGCAGATCATGTGGCCCTAGATTTCCATCCCGTACAATGACATTTGTAGCGCAGGCATTGGAGGAGGATGTGCTGCATGATTGTTAGCTGACAACTGGCAGAACTATGATGCCAAAATCATGCCAGTTGTTACCCATCTTGTAGGGTTTGGATGTGCTATGTGTGATAGAACCTTTGTAGGCTGCCCTGCCATGTACTTCTTCAGGGACAATCAATGATTTGTATCATGATGTGAGCTGTTACAAGTACAATAGATGTATTGTCTGATTTACTTTTTGTGCCATTTCACACAATGCAGTTCCTAATGTTAGTTTTTCTATTTGTCTTCACAGCTGCAAACATGACACCCATCCAGTTCCGGGAGTTTCAACTGCGGGTAATGAGGTATCAGCACATACTTTAGGTAGAGTCTGGGTACCGAAGAATGGCCCGCAGATACCGGATGAAACAGTTTTGCATCAAAAAGTATAAATATGGGCCTCAGTGTTACAAAAATAAGGGTACTTTATTTTTAGTGACACAATGCCAAAAATTCCTTAGATAGTATACTCCCTTAGGAGGTAAGTAATATACACAGTATATACACTAGAATGCAGAAATAGTTGTAAAAAAAAAGTTAGAAAACAGTGCAAAATAGGGAAAATCACAATAGGTTGTATTTGTATTTTTATTTGTATTTATAAAGCGCATTCTGGCCAGTGCATTGAAGCACTCAGAAGGGAGGGATAAAGTGCCAAAGACAAGAGGAAAGTTCGAAAACCAAATTAACGCAGTTTTAACTAAAGGCCAAAAAAAGTTGTTCCTCCCTGATGAACAGAGGGAGTGAATTCCAGCATTTGGCCGCACCTACTGTA
The DNA here is from genome assembly GCF_031143425.1 of Pleurodeles waltl. Classification (NCBI taxonomy): domain Eukaryota; kingdom Metazoa; phylum Chordata; class Amphibia; order Caudata; family Salamandridae; genus Pleurodeles; species Pleurodeles waltl. The sequence goes on along the minus strand of NC_090443.1, from coordinate 497,065,881 downwards.
AATGCCTTGTCACCCTTTTAGCCTTGTATGTGGAACAGGGTTGCCAATTAGGTCTATACCAGCATAACCAAGATGATAAATATTTAGAACTGCTTCCATATGCTGCCTTATAGGTCAAGGCCTTAAAGCGAATGCATTTAGTCACTAGTAGCCAATGCAATTGTTTCAGGCTGCTACTGGCCGAAGCCGAGTGAGGACGATTTAATATAGCACGGGCAGCAGTAGTATTCTGAATCAATTGAAGCTTCTTCAATTATGCCTTATCCAGGTTAAGCATCAGAGCATTGCAATAATCCAATTTAGAAATTACCAATGCTAGGGTCACTATGACTCTCCACTCCCTTTGTAAATAAGGGAGAATCTTTTTTGGCATCTTCAGTGTCCAAAAGCTGATTTTAACAATGTGATTAATATGCAACTTGAAAGAGAGACAGTTGTCAAAAGTGACACCCAAATTTTTAGTGGCAGCAATAAGAGCCGGAGGAGCTCCACAATCTATTGGCCACGAGCGAGAGTTCCACAGTTCCTTTCCAGATCCAAAGCATAGAATTTCAGTTTTGTCACCATTTAGTTTAAGCCATTTTAAACCCATCCACCTGTTGACTTCTCGCATACATTTATTAAAGCGGTCTGCCACTTCCTCCCAGTTCTTGTAGACTGGCTGATCAATTGTGTATCATCAGCATAGGAAGTCGGCATAAAGCCAAAAGTGCGGATAAGTCTGGCTAAAGGTGTGACATACAGATTGAATAGAGTGGGGCTAAGTGATGAGCTTTGGGGGACACCACAAGGTAAATAATATGCTGGGGGCTTAAAGTCACAACAGCTCACCTATCTTTCAGGAAGGATTCCAAAGTCTTCAAGGCAACGTCTTTAATCCCTGCTTAAAATAAGCGGGATATCATAATCTGAGACGAAATAGTATCCAATGCCGCAGATAAATCCAATAGGACTAATATGGCTCCTTGTCCTTCATCCACCATTCTGCAAATCATATCAGATGTGGTAATAAGCGCTGATTCAGTACTGTGTGCCATCCTAAAACCATGTTGAGAGGAATCCAATCCTTCTGAGGCAGTTACAAAGTTGGCTGATTCCTTATTAATATGTTTCTCGAAAATCTTGGCCTGGAACGGGAGTAGAGAAATGGGTCGTAAATTGCTCAAATCTTGTCTAACTCCATCCAGTTACTTTTCCAGAGGGATCACTGTTGCATCCTTCCACCATGGGTGGTAGACTCTGGAGGCAAGAACCTCACAGAAAATCGGGGCTAGGGCTGTCGAGACAAGATCCGGGGCCTGTTGTAAAATATACGGAGGACAAGGATCACAAGGAGAACCTGAATTAATTTCTAACATTAACTTTTTGATTCTCTCAGGGGGTAATGGTTGAAAATTAATTAATAGAGGATGGTCAATACCCAATGGACTGTGAACTGTATCAAATCGACTATCCCTCTCTTCAGAGTGATTGAAGCTAGCATACATTTGTAGGACTTTATTTTCAAAGTAAGTAGCCACCTTGTTACAAAACTCTTAAGAATTTTCCAAGACTGAGGAGGAGGAGTTGTGAAGGTACTAACCATCTTGAAAAGTTCTCTTGGGCATTGGATGCCTCTTTAAATTTTGGGCATAATACTCAGATTTGGCTTCAATGCTCGTCTCTTTGTAATTTTAAGGAGCGGCTCTTAATTTGTCTTTCTCATCCCAAATTAGAATTTAGCTTCCATCGCTGCTCTTGTTGGCGATATTTTCTTTGAAACATCTTAAGGTCCTTAGTAATTGCAATGTTGCAATGGGCCTAGGGAGAACACAAACCATATACTAAAATTATGAAACGGGAAAGTCGGTTATCCACCTAGGGAAGTGTAATGTGTAGAGGGCCACTGGGAGTGTAAGAAAACACCAAAGGTAAGTAACAGAACCCAACACAGAACCCAAGAAAACAGGAGTAAATCACAGTAAGTTTCCTGGAACACACAAGAAGTTGTGATGGAAGATTATGAAAGAAACAGAAGCGACTGCAAAACACCAACAATGGATTCCTTGACCTGGAGACCTGTGGAAGAAGGGGACCAAGTCCAAGATGCACTGAAGAGACCAGGGAGAACAGGAGCCCCTGCTAACCCAGATGAAGTTGCGATGAGAAGACAAAGTCAGTTATGCACCCAAGAAGACGGATGCGGGTTCCTGCTTGGTGCAGAATATGTCCCACGCCAGATGGATGATTGCAGTCCAGTTTGCATCACTGGATTATGCCAACAAGCCTTGGCACACGCAAAGCTTGTGGTTAGCGGGAAATGGCAGTGCCCGGGGACCAGGAGGGAGCTGGTGGACTCCACCCAGGAGGGGCAGACAGCGGGGGCTCTTAGCAACTCAGAGAGCCCTCAGAAGACCAGGCAGCGCACAGGAGTCCCACAGCAAGGGGACAAAACAGGTGCAAATGGAGGCCCACGCAGCACGACACAAAGGGATCCCATGTCACCGGACAACCACTCAGGAAACTGTGCATCGCAAGATGGAGTGCTGGGAGCCTAAGCTGTGCTGTGCATGAAAACTTTGTGGAAGGTCACACACAAGCCTTGGCAACTGCAAGTCACGCAGTACACAGGGGTACTGTCTTGCGTGGGGAGGCAAGTTCTTACCTCCACCAAAGTTGGACAGCTGGACCTTGGGACTGCCAGATCACTTTAGTTTACCACCTGTGTTGCTGGATCCATGCTCGTCTCCAGGAGAGGGGGCCCATTGCTACAGAGGGGTGCCTGCTGAAGCAGGGAAGTGACTCCTTCACTTCAAGTGAGATTCCTTCGCTTCTTCTGGTGCAGGCTGAAGACAGGCAGTCCTCGGAGGATGCACGACCGGGAAACAGTAGCAGTTGCAGTTGCTGGCAGGAGCTGAAGATACAATGTTGCAGAAGTCGTCTTTGCTTCGTTGTTGCAGTTTGTAGAGTTCCTGGAGGGTTCAGATGCAGTTTACTTCGGTATAAACTGAAGTAAAGGATGCAGAGGATTCCTGCTGGAGTCTTGCAATCCAAATCTGAGGAAACACCCAGAGGAGAGACCCTAAATAGCCCTGAAAGTGGGGTGGGCTAACTACACAGATAAGCACCTATCAGGGGAGGGCTCTGATGTCACCTGCTGGCACTGGCCACTCAGATGCTCCCAGAGGGCCTCACCACCTTGGAATCCAAGATGGCAAAACCCAGGGATACTCTGGAGGACCACCACTGGGGTGGTGACGGACAGAGGAGTAGTCACTTCCCTTTCCTTTGTCCAGTTTGCCACCAGAGCTGGGACTGGGAGTTCCTGAACCAGTGTAGACTGGATTATGCAAGGAGGGCACCATCTGTGCCCTTCAAAGCATGTCCAGAGGATCTGGGAGGCTACCCCCTCCCATGCCTGTAACACTTATTTTCAAAGGGAGAGGGTGTAACACCCTTCTCCCAAATGAAATGCTTTGTTCTGCCTTCCTGGGCTCGAACTGCTTGAGCAACAGGAGGACAGAAATCTGGGGCTGCTTGGAAAACCTCAGAGGGCCCCTTACATGGCCATATTCGGAGTTACCATTGCGAAGCTGGACATAGTTATTGACATATGTCCAGTGCACTCATATAATGGCGTCCCCGCATTCATGAAGTCTTGTAAAATGGCCCTGGACATTGTAGGGGCACCTCTGCTAGTGCAGGGGTGCCCCCACACACAGGTACTTTGCACACAGCTTTCAGGGTTTGAAGACCTGACATATAGGTGACTTATAAGTGACCTGGTGCAGTGAAAATGACTGTGGAAGCGTGCATGCACCATTTCACGCAGGCTGCCATGGCAGTCCTGCAGAAGAGTTTGCATTGGCTCCCTATGGGTGGCAAAAGTTATGCTGTAGCCCATAGGGATCCCTTGGAACCCCAATGCCCTTGGTACCAAAGTACCATATATTAGGTGTGAGAGACTGGCTCCTTGTTGCAGTACCCCACACACTTTTTGCCTGGTTTCTGAATGCAACTTCGACTGGAGTGCACTGGGATCCTGCTAACCAGGTTCCCAGTGCCAGTGTTTTTTCCCGAAAACATGGTAAAGGTAATTGGATACACCTTTAACTACCACTATCTGTCCCTAGTAAAAGGTATCTAGGTACCCAGAGCATGTGGTACTATGGGTAAGCCCCTAAGGTCATCAGTGCTGGTTGTGCCACCCTCAAGGGCTATGCATCCAGATGCGCCCAGCACTGCCATAGCAGACTGAGGCGGTCATTCTGACCGCCCCATGCGGTCCCCGCCGAATGACCGCCCCGCGGTCAAAAGACCGTGGCGGCCATTCCAACTTTCTCGCTGGGCCGGCGGGCGACCGCCAAAAGGCCGCCCGCCGGCCCAGCGGGAAAGCCCCTGCAACGAGGAAGCCAGCTCCGAATGGAGCCGGCGGAGTTGCAGGGGTGCGACGGGTGCAGTGGCACCCGTCGCGATTTTCACTGTCTGCTAAGCAGACAGTGAAAATCTTTGTGGGGCCCTGTTAGGGGGCCCCTGCACTGCCCATGCCAGTGGCATGGGCAGTGCAGTGGCCCCCAGGGGCCCCACGACACCCGTTCCCGCCATCCTGGTTCTGGCGGTGAAAACCACCAGAAACAGGGTGGCGGGAAGGGGGTCGGAATTCCCATGGCGCCATGGAGGATTCCCTGGGTCAGGGGAAAACCGGCGGGAAACCGCCGGTTCCCCTTTTCTGACCGCGGCTTTACCGCCGCGGTCAGAATAGCCCTGGAAGCACCGCCAGCCTGTTGGCGGTGCTTCCGCGGTCCCCGGCCCTGGCGGTCATGGACCGCCAGGGTCGGAATGACCCCCTGAGTGTCCTGGTGCAAATCTAAAATACAAACTCAATATGGCACACTCCCTGTGTGCCCTGTCACCCTACACTGCATATGTTATGGGTAAGTCACCCCTCAAGCAGGCCTTCCAGCCCTAAGGCAGGGTGCACCATACTATATGTGAGGGCTTATTTGCATGAGCAATATGCCCCCACTGTGTCCTTGCCAAACCTGGAAATAGTGAGTGAACAGAGCAGCCATTTTAATATATGTGCTGGACACTGATCAAAACGAGTTTCCCAGCTACAGAATAGCTATTCTGAAATCTGGGTTGTTTGATACCAAACAACTCAGAATGATAAATCCAAACTGGCACCAGTACTAGATTTATTATAAAAAAAGTACCCAGGGGTCACCTTAGAGGTGTCCCCTGAAAAGGCCAACTATCCTGGCATGCTGGCTGACTGGTTCCAGCAAGCCTGCCACATCCAGACAGCCAATATGCAAATGCTGGGGGAGAGCCCTGTCTCTCTGGTTTGTGAAACAAAGCCCTTCCTGGGTGGAGGAGCTAACTCCTGCTCCATCAGGAATGTGCACTGCCCTGACAGTGATCTTCAAAGGGCTACCACCCTTAAGACTTGACCCCCAGGCCTGCTGCTAGCCCCCACTTCTGGAGGGAGCAAAGGCGGTAAACCTCACAAAGGGTAGGAGGAGTGGCCTCACTGAGCATGCACCACCCCTAGGGGCTTGCTGGCAAAGTGGACCCTTCATTTTTCTCCATATTGGAATGGAGGAAGATAGCCAATCATGTTTAGGGAAGTGACCATTCCCACAGGAAGTGGTCACTGTAGTGGGTGTAGCCACCCAAGAGTAATTGTCCCATTGGACACTACCAGGTTCCCTCTAAAACACCCACTAAATTCAGTATTCAGTGGGCTCCCCTAGACCAAGAAATCAGATTTGAAAAGGATTCGAAGAAGAAAGGAAGACCAGCACCAAAAGAAGACCACAGCAGAGAACTGAGGACCTGCTGCACAAGAAAAGGCGCCACACCCTGCCTGCTGCACCCAGGACCCGAAAATCACCGCTGTGGAGGAGCTGGACACTGGACCAACCCCAAGAAACCCAGGGGACCTCCAGGCCTCAAGACCCATCCCAGATCTCCCTCCTGAGTGGAGGCACCACTCAAGAAAATCAAGAAACATGCAAAGGACCAACAAACCAGTGAGGGTCACTTCACTGAATTGCCGATATCTCTGCGACCGGAAGTCACAGACAGACCCAACAACACACCAACAACCACCTAGATGTGACCTACAACTGTGCCAAGTCTAGTGGCACTTCATCCTCTAGTAGCTGAGTTATAGCAACACCCTTTGTACTGGTCAGCTGACATCAGACCAGCAGAAAACCAGCTCCCCCAGAGCTGAAAAAGGATCAGGAGGAAGCCCCAGTTGAAGGACTTCAGGAACACCCTGGACCTCCGACCTGTTGTCCTGTAAGAAGCCCTGTTCCTAGGGACTCCGTTACGCACAGCTCCTGGACCTCTAACTCGCCCTGCACCTGGCCACCCTGTGCCTTGCACAGTGGTTCTGCTATGTGCGCTAGGGCCCCACCCCTTGCGACCTCAACAGCCCAAGAGGACCCCCAGGCACTATCTTTAAATCTGCAAACCAGCTCCTTTTCCAAGCGGCCCTTTGAGGTGACCCTGTGCCTGCGCCAAGAGGTTTTCCAATGCTGCTCCCGCTAGAACCCGGTGCCGGCCGAGACTCTCCAGCTGACACAGTGTGCCCCCTGACTGCTGCAACCACCCTGCAAGAGAAGAGACTGGTAACTCAACTGTGTGATTTTTACGGCATTTTTAAATATGACTGTGCATTGATTCCAATGATGCGTAATTACACACAGAAAGACTAACTTTGCCAAAACTTCAACAAGTCATCACAAGAAAAGTACTTCACGTATTCTAAAACTTTTGGTGTTAAAATGTAAATAAAAGTGTGAAGTATTTTTATAAATTCTGGTCTCGAGTTATTCATTGAGTGTGTGGTGCATGATTGGATTTGTGAGTACAATAAATGCTAAGCACATCTCCTGGATTGTCATAACTGCTGGACCAGCTACCTTAAAAATTGGAGCATTATGTGGTCTAATTTTTATCTCTGGAAACCAATGTGTGGTTGCCTGAACCCTCGGCATACTGTGCTTGTTTTGCACACTGCAGAGAGGGCCAGCCTCCAACACTAGGGACTTATAAGGGGGCACCAGTATTCCAATTTGGGATGAACACCTGGGTTACCAGTATGTAGTGACACATTTGAGAGGAGAGAGAGCATAAGCACTGGGGTTCTGGTTAGCAGGACTCCACTGACACAGTCAAACACACTGACATCTGGCAGAAATTGGGGGTAACATGCCGAAAAGAGAGTACTTTCCTACAATGCTAGTCTGGCGCTTTGCAGAATTAGCAAAGCACCCTCAGGCCCATTGTAAACAATGGAAGCCTCCTTTTAATGCCTGATGTGAGCAGGCATTCAAGGTACCAAAAAAATGGTGCAAGAAAATCGCCATATTTTTGCCCCCCTAACTCCCTGGCACAGGCATCATGTAGCGCAAAGGGTTACAAAGTGGTGCAATGCATGCACTGTGCCACTTTGTAAATATGGTGCAGTATTTTAGTCCTTCTAACACCTCAGTAGTGTAAACAAAATGACACTAATGTGGCGTTGGAATGGCGCTTGGGACACTTAAATATGTCCCTTTGTATATTTTGCGCCGCTGAGGATCCTCGTGGCCAACAGATCACATGCTGAGATCTGATTGGCTGCCACCACATCTACAATGAAATGGCGGCTGCCATCATGCGACTTGGGACTCAGTCCTGAGTCCTACAAAAAAACAAAAAAAAACATATGGTAAGGATACCCTGACCTCCTAGGCCTGGTGGTGTGGTCCCAGATGGATCCCGTCTTGGGTCAGTAAATTTCTTTTTTAAAAAGGTGCCTGCAAATTTGAGGAAGATCCAGGAATCCACAGGTAAATAAAAAAAGCATTGACTCCTGCATGGTACAAAAAATGAGCTGCACTGTCACCAGCTTGCTTTGTGTGGAGTATTTTGCTAATGTAATCCCTGACCCTGCCCATCTCCCTCCTGCACTCTGATATCCAAGTCCATGTCCCTACCCCATTCCTCCTATCCTTAGTGATCCAATGTACCCATTGTGCCAACATTCTAAACTTTGTAAGAGGGAGATTTTGAAAAACAAATCTGGGGAATTTATTTTGCCCATTGACTTACATTAAAAAAGAGGAGATTTTAGGTAGGAGACTGATAAAATAAAGCACATTTGGGCTTAAAAACATCGGGAGCCTCCTATCTGAATCAAGTCTGTTGGCATGTATGGTTGTACTGCCTCTTCCTTCTGTCATCAGTGGTCTGTTATATTGCCACAGCCTCTCTTACCAGTCATGCATGAGTGGTTTGTTTCCCCTTACCCCCTTTTCCCTGCCCTCCACGGTCCCTTGCGCTGCCATTGCCCCTCCCGCCTGCCCAGTGAGGACAACTTGTTGCCTCTGAGCCCGCCTACCTGCCCTCAATTTCCTGAGTCTGTGCCCCCGACATCTGCATCCCCACAGCATTCTAATGAACAACTAGATAGCTAATATTCTAGATTTATTACAAAAGTGTGGTACGCCTGTCATCTTGGTGTAATCAAAACTGTAATACCTGAGGCATTTCCTTTAAAAATTAAGAAAATGAGAGGGTCTTATTCCCATAGAAATTATGGTTGGTGCTCTAAAAACCTAAAATGAGGACATATTTTCTAAGTTCTCAAATAGTGATGTGAGAGTGTGGATTTTCTAATATGTTTATTAATGATTTTCCTACTAAAAATGTATAATGAACTAACGTGCAACACGAGTGACTTTTGCAAATGTTTGTTTTTCTGTTCTTGGCTGAGCAAAATAATATTCAGACACTGTGGTTATTTTCCATGATTCAAAGGTTTCAAAAAAGTGTCTTCAAAGTTTGTATAGATGTGCCCGCAGCTACCCCTACTGGGTTACAGCGTTATTTCCTTACAAGGTCATGTTTTAACCAAGCATTGCATAAGTTGAAATGTTCTATTGTTTGAGAATGTTACTAATATCTGGCCTTTCCTCGAGGATGCAAGTGAAGCAAAACTGTAAAAGTTTCTTCCTGGGAACAAGACATTCGAGAGGCGATGAAACAATGGGGTTACAGATGAGACGAAAGAACTGACGAAACATTGGAGGAAAATGTTATAGTTAGCTTAGATTAGTTGTGTTTTAGGTCATCAAGTTAGTTGTTGATTGGCTGAAATGAAACCATCCCATCGACTAACCAATCATGAGCTTATTAGGATTTAGAGTAACAACTTGGGTAGAATTCTCTAGGGGTGTGCGTAGTGCAGATTAAAGCAGATGAGCTCCGATTCTGATGGTTCGAGACTTATTGGCTGTAGCTGTCGTTAGGCCCAAATCTTCTGATGACATAACTGATGGTGTCCTCAGGCTGAAGCAAGCCATTTGCTGTTTCTTCTATTATGTTTGGTAACGTATGCCATTGAAATGTGAATTGTGTCTCTTGTGCTTTCTAAGTATCAGCTGCAACTTATGATTTTATTGCTGCACATTATTAAAAAAAAAATCCATTACTAATTGAGTTAGGAGTTTTCTAAATTTGTGTTACTAAATTCTTTTCACATGAAGTCCCACATGTTGATGCTAATTTGTGGTTAGTGAGGAAACTAACTTTGAATTGCTCATGACTTATTTTGAGATCATTTGATGCTGTACTAATGCATACTTTGCCATTATTACCAGTTTTTGTATTATTAATAAGTGTGATTCTTTTAGAGATAATTTGTTTAATTGTCTTAATCAAATTGAGATATATGCGACACTTCAATCAACCGCTATTGATCTTACATGCTTACCATTTGTGTTTGAGAGCTATCTTCGTGACATTAGCAATGTTAATATTGGGAAATAAATCTATGACCTCTTCTTAATAAACTGGTGTAGTTATTGACTGAAGTTTTATAATATTGATTGTTATTGATATTGTTGATTCTCACACCTTTCATTGATGACATCCCCTCAAACCTATGTCGGTTGACCTTTAGCGCAGAATCCACTAATCCTAGTAAATAGCTAGGATTCTGCAGCACGTTCGCACTGACAAAGCACTTTTAAATAATTTGCTACCTTGCTATATTTGCTATTGCTGTTTGCACTTGATCATATGTTGCACTTAGAGGAGAGAATGAGGTGTTACGGCTAGCACTACAGACTTTGCAACTGAGGAACCAGGTTTGAGTTTTAGCGTCAGTTCGACATCCTGTGATTCCATCAAGATCACAGTCAATTGTGCACCACTTTTGACATAAATTCAGAAGGTGCATGTTTCAATCTAATTGTCAGAATGTTTTAATTAATTAGTAGAGGAGGATATTTAAGAACGTACTTAATACAGCTCCTACTTTTTCTTTCTACAACACTAGGCATAATTTCTATGACAAAGTGAACTTGCCTCATATTGTTCCTTTCTAAATGAAATGTTTTAAGTTTTACCAATTTGATTCAATCAAGATGGCTTCAGGTGCACCACACTTTTATCATAAGTAAGACTGTTAGCTCTCTAGTTATTCTTTTAAACACTTTGGGAGACTGCAGCAGAACACAGTGGAATCAACTGATAGGCTGCTCCTGTTGGAAGTACGTTTTACTAAGATTGTCAGACTTCATTCTCATATGTCTGTGAAGATAGTGTGAATTTACAGAAAATATGCTCTAATCTTAGCTTCTGGAGCACCTTCCATAACTGCTATGGGAAAATCATGAGAAAAACGTTTTCTCTCAAACATGATTCATGAAATTCCAGCTTTTTCACAGGGTAAAATCAACTTAGCAAAAATCCAAATGCCGGGCACCACCACTGCACATAATATAATCCAAGCAGACGGTCCTAAGCAGTGGTGTGCCTAACTTCCCAGTTCATTGGTGTGGAAGAACTATAAATACCAGCATGCTGTGCGAATCATGTGATGGTTGAAACCACTTTGAAGAAGACGGAAGTCGAAACGCGTCAGTGGGACCTGATTTTGCCTCTTTCATGAACAGAATAAAAGTTTTAATGGTTTCAGTTTCCAGGAGTGCAGCATTTTGCTTCTTGGTGATATATTAGGGCTTGGTCCTTTGCCCTCACGCTGCACCGGCAGTTAGGCACACCACTGCTTAGGACCGTCTGCTTGGATTATATTATGTGCAGTGGTGGTGCCCGGCATTTGGATTTGGAATAGATGTCAGCAAGGAGATACCGATCTCCTGCGTGTGTACAGTGCACAGAAGAATTTCAAGACAATGACTGTCGTACTTCCCCAGCGCCAAGTGCTGTCTTCGTAAATGGCACCATTTCATCACAGAAAAAATGGTGAGTGGATGCCCCAATCCTATGAGTGCTGAGGTGGCCCTGTATTTTGGGCCGGAGAGCGTTTTGATTTGGAACACTGCATTCTCACATGTAGAGGCGCGGATCAGCAGCATTTATCGCAATGGAAAATCCAACTGGGAATTGTGAGTTTGACATCGTCTAATTAACTCGATGATTTATTTCACGTTGCAGAACAAGTATGTAAGGCGGATTGTTTAATGGGAGGCAGTACTTTTAAAATAACACATTTATATTTACATCGTGAAGATACCTAAATTACTTTGTACGATCGCATTTTAAGAGAGAACATGTGCTGCACAACAAGTTTTGTAATGATGATTTTCTATCTGGAGGCAGAAATTTTAAAACAGACACATTGGTGAAATTCACTTCTTTAATGGGATATATGACCGGCATTTAATGGCAAATGAAACTGGGAACTCTGAGACTGAGTGATTTGACGATCTTTCACCAGGGTGACACTTTATAAAGAACTTAGTGGTTCTTTTCACGTTGCAGGGAGTGCAAGGAGAGCCTAATTTTCTATCTGGAGGCAGCAATTTCAAAAAAACATCTTTATACTTACCACGTGAAGGCACCATATTTTATGATGCATGTTAATTACTAAAATTATGGCATTTTGATTAGAAATACGAGTTGCACAATAAGTTATGAAAGCCGATTTCATATCTGAAGACAGCAATTTCATAGAAATAGGAATGATGATGAATCCCAGTTCATTGGTGTGGAAGAACTATAAATACCAGCATGCTGTGCTTATTATGTGGTGGTTGAAACCACTTTGAAGAAGACGGAAGTCGAAACGCGTCAGTGGGACCTGATTTTGCCTCTTTCATGAGTAGAATAAAAGTTTTAATGGTTTCAGTTTCCGGGAGTGCAGCATTTTGCTTCTTGGTGATATATTAGGCCTTGGTCCTTTGCCCTCACGCTGCACCGGCAGTTAGGCACACCACTGCGTAGGACCGTCTGCTTGGAATATATATATATATATATATATATCTGTATATATATATATATATATATATATACACAAAACAACAGCCGAGGCACCAATCTACAGTGACATCCATGCGTTTAATGAACCTCAGAGCACCAGATATAGATCCTAATGCGTTTCGGTGTGTAATGCCTTGCTCACAGGAAAATACAAACAGGTGTAGTCTTCAGCCAGTGCTTATCAATCAGCAGTCACATGACTTGGTTATCCAAAATACAAGTCCCATAATTCACTATTTAAGTGTTTCATCTCTACTGCAGTGATGAATCTCCATGTAGCTTAAATAGGGTCTTGAACGATACAGTACAAGCATATTATTCATTTTTTCAATGTGCATTATGGATAAATCAATGTCCTTATCCTCATGTTTGTAAATGAACTGCTGCTCACTCTGATAATGGTAACTGCTGGAAGCCAGTGATAAGCTAGAAGAGAGGTATAATATCTTCCTCCCATCCCTTGCTCACCTTCATCACAGTACATATCTGGATAAATGCCCACCTCTTGAAAAAAGGTGAATGGGTCAAGCCCCCTTCCCTTAACACTATTGTTTCCACATTGCTTCATTAGGGGCCACAGACCCTGCAGGGCTGCCTCAGCACAAGGGTGAAGCGACCCACTGCAGTACAAATTCACATGAAACAACAGCCGAGGCACTAATCCACAGTGACATCCATGCATTTCATGAACCTCAGAGCAGCAGATGTTGATCCTAACGTGTTTCGGCGTGTAATGCCTTGCTCACAGAAAAATACAAGCAGGTGTGATCTTCAGCCAGTGCTTATCAATCACCAGTCACATGACTTGGGAATCCAAAATACAAGTCCCATAATGCACTATTTAAGTGTTTCATCTCTACTGCAGCATTTAATCTCCATGTAGCTTAAATTCTGCAGTACGCTGCAATAGAGATAAACTCAACTCTTTTCTCTTTGTTTCATTTTCCAAAAGCTGAGCCTCCAGGGTCAGTCTTTTGGTCAACCTAGTTAAAGCCAGGTCCTCTTCTGTAGGTGCACTAGTGCTAGGTGTAGAAGAACTTCATCCACATTGTCCACAGCATTATCTTTTCCTCCATAGACTTCACCATCTACTTTCCCAGCGTAAGCTTTTCTGAGGTGGCATGTTTCCCAGTATGAATCTCGTACAGCTTACTGAGTTTCCTCAATTGGGCATGATAATATGCCATGTCGAGTTCCTGGCTCTTGTTCTCTGAGTCTGATATGTTTTATGCTACTAAATTTTGGACCTTTGTAAGAATTTGGAACCCTTTTTTGTCAAGGACAACTATAGCAAGGATTTTTAAACTCTAACTATTGTTGTAGGGACCTATCCAGGGCCCTAGCGGATAGGTTAAAAATAGTTTAAAAATTAGCAAGAAATAAGCCCAATTGAAATAATTGCAATGAAGCTAAAGACAATTTGGTGAGTTGTTTGTATGCTCACAAATTGACAAAATTGTATCAGTAAATGCAAAGTCTTGTATCCCACCGTTGTCACTAAATGTGGGAGGCTGTCTCTCTATATAGTGTACAAAAATGATGTGCACTGTTCAGAGTCCGAGCAACCCCATCTTGGTTTACAGAGGTAAAAACTAGACCACCTGATGCTCTAACTTTTGTGGTAGCTTGGTCGAGCAGTTAGTCCCATTTTGGAGAAGTGTAAAGCATTTGTTGTACTCAAAGTTTCAATAAATGTGGACACACACTCAACAGAATAATTCAAGACCAATTTACAAAAATACTTCAGATTTGTTTTAAATTTGTAATGCCAAGATTATCCAAATTGGGTAAGTTAATAATAACTTAATACTGCATTTAGTGGGTATTTATGGGGGGTTTCTAGTAGTGGCCAATGGGCCATCTACCTTAGGGTGGCTACACCCACTATGTGACCACTTCCTGTGGGCAGAGGTCACTTCCCTGTCCCCGGCTATTTTCCTACCATGCAAGATGGAGGAAAATGAAATTGAGGTGTCACCTTCCATGCAACACCTTAGGGGTGGTGCACGCTGGGGGTGGCCACTCCTCCTGTCCTTTGTGCATTTTTCAGTTGTTGCTCCAGCCAAAAGTTGGGGTTTCCAATGGGGGCAGCCATCTGCTGCTTGCAACAGGGCTGGGAGTCGAGCTTCGAGGGTGGCACGCCCTTTGACGCTCACAGGCAGAGCTGTGCACATTCTTGCGGAAGGAGGTGTAACACCTGTGCCCAGGAAGGGCTTTGTTTTCTGGACCCATAGATCAAGGGCAATCACCCCAGGGTTCCAGACTCTTGTCTGGTGTTCGCAGGCTGGTTGTGATTGTCCAGCAAACATGCCACGGTTAGTTTTGCAGGGGTCACCTCTAATGTGGACCCCTCAGTACATTATGCAATAAATCCAATACTGGTACCAGTTTGGATATATTGTTTTGAGTTGTTTGATACCAAACAATCCAGGGTTCCTGGGAAACTCGTAATGACCAGTGTCCAGCAACTGCATTTAAAATGACTGCTCTGTACACTTACTATGTCCCAGGTTTGGCAAGGATACAGTAGGGGCATATTGCTCATGCATCTATGCCCACACATGCAATATACTGCACCCTGCCTTAGAGCTGAAAGACCTGCCAGAGAGGTGACTTACCTATATTGCATGCAGTGTGTGCAGACAGGTCACACAGGCTGTGTGCCATTTCCATTTTGCATTTTAGGATTGCAACCAGGACACTCAACCTGCAATGGCTGTGCTGGGCGCACTTGGATGCATGGTCCCTGAGGGTGGCACAATCTGTGCTGCTGCCATCAGGGGCCTAACATTAGTACCCAATGTCCTGGGTACCTAAGTAGCATTTACTAGGGACTTGTAGTGACAGCTAAAGGCGTTGTCAAGTGTACCAATGCATCACAAAAGTCTTGAGAAAGAGATCTGGCCCAGGGAACCTGGTAACAGGGGCCCTGGGCACTAACAACTTTGAAACCACATCAAATACCAGGCAAAAAGTGGGGTAATAACCATGTTAAAAGAGGCACTTTCTAACAGGAACGTTTAAGTTAGGAAATAGAATTTTAAAAAACATAGAAAATCATTTAAAAAAACAAGGCCTACAGGGGCATTATAGTTAGGCTCACATTTTAAACATACAAAATCGTAGAAATTCACCTGCTTTAGTTAGTTATCTCAAGTAACTATACCTTGTGCCCTAAGGTAACTATAGCTCGCACCACCGCCGTACACAGTTTTTTTGTTAAAAATGTTACTGCAAATATTACACTGATATTGTCAATGATGTTATCAAAGATGTCATGAGTGCCGTAATTTGTGGGATACTTAGCAGTGCATGGTGAGGGCACAAGTTATAGTTAATTAATAGGGTAATTGCATACTTTAAAAATGATGTGATACACTATTTCCAAATCACTAAAGTTTGGGGTAGAAGAAGTACTCCATATTAAGCAAACTAAAGGCTGTAAACCCCTGGTGTGTCTTGCAGAGGTATGGTTGAAAGGAGGTTGTGGCTTAAGATCAAAGCCTGTTCTAAAAAATCTGAGAACGGTTTAAGCTGCTGTGAAAATACATTATCCAACAGTGAATATCTAGGTAAATGCCCATGTCAATTGGTTGTAATACAGTAACATATGCAACATTTATTTCAAGAAGGTAAAGATTTTGAGGCATTGGAGATTACTGAATAATGCAGAATTAGAGGTGTCCCACATAGATGTGGTTTATCTCATTCTGGCTAAATGGTTGTATGCCATTATGCCCATTTCAGAAATGTGCATAGTGTATTTTACTAAACTGCAGAGCATTGGTCATAAGATCTGACAGAAGATGTTAAGGGTGTAATCTCATTAAAGTGAGTAGGAGATTTTCCACAGATGAGTTGAATTTCTTCAAGTCCACAAACCCAACAGAAGGTTGTCACAATGAGATGTCATAACTAATGTTATAATTTAATCTCATGTATGATGTGAGGTCATAAGCAGTGCATTGTGGCAGGGGCACAAGTTATAGTTTGTTCACTAAACTCTGGTGATTTTCAGTGTTTTTTTTGTTTTTAAATGTTAGTTCTTATCTCATTTCAAAACATTAATGTAATATGTGAGGTCATAGGCAGTGCATAGTGGGAGTGCAAGATGCAGTATAATTTATGGACATGCGCAGAGTGTAATATGCTGTATATTATGTGTGCTATGGTAGGAGGCATAACAAAGAGCCAAAGAACCTCTAGATCATGGCTTAAGATCTACAACTTGAAGCATGTATAAGTGTCATTGACTAAGAGTAAATCAACCTCCCTGATTTTAGCCAATAAATGCCCTAACAAACCTGAGCTGAACTCATAAATAATACAAATTAGAATGGTACCAAATCCACTGCAGCTGCCATGCACTTGCCAGTCACTGCATTACAAGATCCAGCGCTGGTTTGCTGAAAACGCTGTGCACTTACGACTGTACTGCATCAGATTATTTAATATATTTCACATATATATTTCATATTTCAACTGTTCCTATACATAATTCCTGCTGGACAACTTGCAAAGTTCATAAACTACCTGGGCAAAAGTTATGTCTTAGAATAATGGCAAGATTTTCCAAGTTGCCACAAATGAGTGTCTATAGGTTTGCCCGCCGTCATGAAAGACATAGGGGGTCATTCTGACCTCGGCGGTAAAAGGCGCTTACCGCCGGTCAGAAGACCGCCATAACACCGCCGCGGTAAACCGCCACGGCCATTCTGACCCGCAACTGGCAAACCGCCAAAAACACGACATCAACAAAAGTCCGCCACACCAACGGCCAGCGAAAAACTGGCGATGACCAAACCTCCACCGTCACGCCAACAGAAATACGCCCATACCATTCCGACCCACAAATCCCCGCAGCGGTCTTTCAACCGTGGTATTCCATTGGCAGTACACACCGCCGCGCTCAAAATACACACCCACATCACCCACAAACCCTTACGACCACAATTGCGACTGAAGGCCAGAGAGAGACAGCACAGAATAGAGTACACCATCACACAGAGGCAAATCACTACATCACCCACACAATATCCACGCACAAAACACCACACACCAACACACTCACCACACTCTACAACACATACCCCACACCTCATCCACACCACCCCATGGCACCCCAAAGACACCCCAGGTTCTCTGACGCAGAACTCAGGGTCATGGTGGAGGAAATAGTTTGGGTAGAGCCCCAGCTCTTCGGGACACAGGTGCAGCACACCACCATTGCCAAGAAGATGGAGCTATGGCAAAGAATAGTGGACAGGGTCAACGCTGTGGGACAGCATCCACGAAATCGGGACGATATCAGGAAGCGGTGGAACGACATACGGGGGAAGATGCGTTCCATGGTATCAAGGCACAACATCGCGGTGCAGAAGACTGGCGGCGGACCCCCACCTACTCCCCCAGAATTTACAGCATGGGAGGAGCAAGTCTTGCACATCCTGCATCCTGAGGGCCTCGCAGGAGTAGGCGGAGGAATGGACTCTGGTAAGTCAAATCTCCACTACTTCATTCCCCCCACCCCACCTGCATGCCAAATCATACCCCCATCACACCAACTCCTTGCAAATGGCTCACCATCACAACCCACCCATCCCAACACCTAGCCCTGCATGCGTCCACAAAGCATGGACACCTATCACCAAAGCATGCCCACTGCACATACCCATCTCCCCCACGAGCCACCATCACAACAGCCCCCACAAGGGAATGCCAGCACTGGGGTACACGGCCACCCACCCATTTCACGAAATGGCACACACAGAAGCAATAACCATACTCTTATACCCCTGCAGGACCCAAACGCCACCACACCGCCCAGGAGGGTCCAGAAATGTCCATCCCACCCCCAGAGAGGCCCCCAGTGATGACAGCAGCTCTGTCTCCCTGGACCCAGATGACCAGCCCGGCCCATCGGGGACCTCGGGACAGTCAGTTCCCCTCAGACAGCCACAGGCTACAGCAGACCTAACCCCCTCTGGGAACACCAGCACAGCTCCCACCCAGCGGGCCCATGCCTCTGTCTCCAGGACACGTCAATCAGCGGTGTGTCCACCACTACAGGGCACCCAGGTTGACCCACCACCCCAACAACAACAGGGACCTGGGGGCAGTGGTAGTGGGCACACGGTCCAGGGGACAGAGGGCCAGGGAAACAGGGGAACTGGGAGGGCTGCTGGGCGACAGGGGGGGGACAGGCCCAGGGAACCCACTCTCCACGAGGCCCTCTCCTCCATCATGGGAGCATACCGCCACTCCCAGGAGACGATGGCTACGGTACTGGCCAGGTTCCAGGAGATCCAGGTACTACAGGAGGAACAGTACATGGGGTTCAGGGAAGAACTGAGAAACATTAGTTCCGCAATGGGGACCATCGTCGTGGCTCTTAACCAGATTGTCACCACATTGCGGGACCATGTGGCACCACAAAGGGCCCCTGTCACTAGCATGGACCAAGACCAGGCTACCACCTACGCCGGCGCTAGTGGACAGGAGGTCCCCACACAACGACAGGCCACCAGAACCCCACCTCCTGCAGAAGAAGAACCACCCCGCAAGCGGGGCCTGAGATCTCAGAAGAAGACAGAGTAGGATGCCAAGACCCCTGCCAGCAAAGGATACCCCCTGATGTCATCCCACTGTCCCACATTGTCACCCTGTCCAACCTTAAACTGCCCCTGCTCCATCCTTCCACAGGCATATGGACAATGCACCTGTGAGACTGAAAACTGGACTCTGCCATGGACATAACTCCACCATCACCCATCACCGTTTTTCAACAATGTCCCTAAATTTAGCACTTTAATAAAATCACTTATTGCACAAAAAATATCTCGAGTCTGCTTGTATTTTGAACAAATGTATTAGACATAACGGTGCCAAAATGTTCAGTTACATTGTGATGACAACATACCACTGTCACACAGCTGTAGTCCCTGGGGAAACAAAGCAGAGGTCACGCAGTGGGGCCCACATCTCTGAAAACGGAAGGGAAAGTCACAACTCAGTTAACATAAACTGGGGGGAAACACAGACAGTAGAGAGGCAGGAGACTGTAAGTACATGTAAAATGGCGGTGTTGATTCGTACCTGTGTGCTATTGAAAATACTGTTGTATCACTGTGTCCCTGTTGTCTGTGTCGTCCCCGTCGTCTTCCTCCTCTTCACTCTTCACAGGCTCCACAGCTGCCACAACACCACCCTCTGGACCATCCTCCTGCAGGAAAGGCACCTGGCGTCGCAAAGCCAGGTTGTGAAGCATACAGCAGGCCACGATGATCTGGCACACCTTCTTCGGTGAGTACATTAGGGATCCACCTGTCATATGCATGCACCTAAACCTGGCCTTCAGGAGGCCGAAGGTCCGCTCGATCACCCTCCTAGTCCGCCCATGGGCCTCATTGTACCGTTCCTCTGCCCTGGTCCGGGGATTCCCCACTGAGGTCAGTAGCCACGACAGGTTGGGGTAACCAGAGTCACCAATTAGCCACACACGGTGTCTCTGTAGCTGTTCCATCACATAAGGGATGCTGCTATTTCACATGATGTACGCGTCATGCACTGACCCAGGGAACTTGGCATTTACATGGGAGATGTACTGGTCAGCCAAACAGACCACCTGGACATTCATCGAATGATAACTTTTTCTGTTCCTGTACACCTGCTCACTTTCACTGGGGGGAACCAAAGCCACATGGGTCCCATCAATGGCACCAATGATGTTGGGAATATGTCCAAGGGCATAGAAATCACCCTTCACTGTAGCCAAATCGCCCACCTCAGGGAAAACAATGTAGCTCCGCATGTATTTCATCAGGGCAGACAACACTCTGGACAAAAGCTTAGAAAACATAGGCTGAGACATCCCTGATGAAATGGCCACTGTTGTTTGGAATGACCCACTTGCCAAAAAATGGAGTACTGACAGCACCTGCACTAGAGGGGGGATCCCTGTGGGTTGGCGAATGGGTGACATCAGGTCTTGCTCCAGCTGGGCACACAGTTCCTGTATAGTGGCTCGGTCAAGTCTGTATGTCAGTATGACATGTCTTTCTTCCATTGTCGACAGGTCCACCAGCGGTCTGTACATGGGAACATTCCTCCATCTCCTCGCAAGTCCCAGCGGACGGTGCCTAGGAAGGACAACATGGCGCACAGAGTAAAGCAACCCACAGGTACGTAACCACAGCTTGCACAGAACACGATTCGCTATGCATTGAATGGCTTGCATGAGTGGCAATGCAAGGCCTAGGCCTGTGTGACGTAGTAGAAATTAAGCCATGTGGGCCCTTGAAATGGCGGCTGCCTGACCTGTGAAGTGTGACAATGGGATGTGAGGTCAATGCGCTGGCCACACCGTGGCGGTAGGCGGTCGAAGACCGCGGTGCAAAGCCGCATTGGTTAACATAGAACCCTATGGGTTTCAGGAGCCAATGATGAAGTGCGCCGGCGGTCGCGGTACGCACCGCCGCGGAACGCACCGCTGCGGGCGTGACCGCCATTTTCTATCTGCTTAATCACTCGAGACCTGATCATCCACAGGAGAGGACCTATACTGCAAGTGCTGCTGTGACCTCGGTCTGGAAGAGACAATGGCTGCTGCGACTGGGGAAAGGGCCCCTGCCTTCACTTCTGAGGAATTGGAGAAACTTGTGGATGGGGTCCTCCCGCAGTATGCGCTACTCTACGGTCCTCCAGACCAACAGGTTAGTACACTGGGACCATGCTTTGTGGGCAATGCCTGGGTTGAGTGGGGTGAATGAACGATGGTGCGGAGGGGAGCGTATGAGGCATGCATCAAACGACAGATGAGAGCATGTGCCACATGGCAAGGGTGGGGATGGGGGGACACTCACATCGAGCATGCAGAAAATGATGATATTGTATTTTCTCTCCCTGTACGTGTCACATAGGTCAGCGCCCATCAGAAAGTTGACATTTGGCATGCCATCGCCAAGGACGTCCAGACCCTGGGGGTCCACAACAGACGGGGCACCCACTGCCGCAAGAGGTGGGAGGACATCCGCCGCGGGAGCAGAAAGACCGCGGAGGCTCTGCTGGGGACGGCCTCCCAACGTAGGAGGGGTGCCACGTGTCAATTGACCCCCCTGATGTCTCGGATCCTGGCAGTGGCCTACCCAGATTTGGATGGGCGCGTGAGGACATCACAGCAGACACAAGGGGGTGAGTACACTCTCATTCTGCTGACTATGCGCGCAGTGGAGGTGTCTAGGTGGGGGAGGAGGGCTGTGGGTATCCCTAGGCCAGGGCGATTTCTGTAGGCTAGGCCCCTCCGTAAGGCATGGCCCTGTGCCCCCGCCCCCCACCTCTTTAGGGTGCCAAGTACAGCTATCCATGGCCCTGTGTCACCTATCTGTGCAGTTGTCGTCCATAGGCTTGTAGGCCAAGTCCCAATGATTGAGTAGTGTACCCCAAGTGCGCGGCGTAGTGCAGGGGGCTTCTGTGTCTGTCCTCTCCGCCAACTGTGTTGCCAATGCATGCACTCAACATGTCTTTATTTTTCCCCCCCTTTTTTGGTCTGCTCTTCCTGTTCATGTGTGCATTAGCATCATCTGGCAGAGGAGAAGTGGCATTGGAGCACGAGGGAGCTGCATCTCACATGGCCCCGGAGGGCCATGCAACGGACTCTGATTTCACCAGTGAGACGGAGGGCGAGGGGGGCTCCACAACGGGGACACGTGGAGACATCAGCGACACCGACACGTCCTCGGAAGGGAGCTCCCTTGTGGTGGCGGCAACATCCGTGCCCACCGCAACAACAGGTACAGCCGCCACCCAGCGCACCAGCTCCGCCCTCCAAGCAGCCCCTCAGCGTTCGCCCTGTGCCCGCTCGCACACCAAGGCGGGCATCTCCTTCGCCCCACGCACCTCAGGCCCTGCCCCAGTTACCCCTGCTGCCCTCAGTGAGGAGGTCATTGACCTCCTCCGGACGCTCATTGTTGGGCAGTCTACCCTTTTGAATGCCATCCAGGGGGTGGAAAGGGAGGTGCATCGGAGCAATGCATACCTGGAGGGCATTCATTCGGGTCAGGCTGCCCATCAGCGATCGTTCAACGCTCTGGCCTCAGCACTGACGGCAGCCATTGTCCCTGTCTCCTGCCTCCCTCCTCCAACTCCCTCCACCCAGTCCCACTCCCCTGTTCCTCTGCCTATCCCAGACACACCTACAGACCAGCCTGCACACACCTCAACACCCAAGGTCAGCTCATCCAAACATAAGCACCACACATCACAGAAGCATTCACACAAGCAACATCCACATGCAGACATGCCAACAGCCAGTGCCTCCTCTGTGTCCCCCTCCTCCTCGTCTCCCTCCTCCCTCCCTGTGACGTCCCAACTCACACTTTCATGCACCACTTCATCAGCACTACGTCCATCACCAGCACACCCACCAGAACACTCTGCACACGTGCAGTCACCAACCCCACTGCCATTTACACGTCCCCTGTGTCCTCTCCCAGTGTGTCTGTCACCCCCTCTTCCAAACCACACAAACGCAGGCATACACCCTCCCACCCAACAGCCATCCACCTCACGACAGCCTCTGTCACAAGCACCTGCACCTAAAGACAGCACACTTGACTCTCCTACAACCACATCCTCTTCCTCCACTCCCATACCCACTGCACCTACCCTTCCCATTGCTCCTAAAAAGTTTTTCCTCTCAATAAGTTACCTCTTTCCATCACCTGACCCACCCCCTCCATCTCATAAAAGTCCAATCTGCACCTCAGCCACCACAACCCCTGGACCTACAAGGACCATAGTCCAGGGATATTGGAGTCCACCACCTTCGAGGGCAGCTACATCGGCCAGCAGCAAAGGGACAGCCAGCCCACCCCCTGGGAAAAAATCCCAAAAAGTCAAGGGCCAGCGCGAGAGGACAGAGACGGCAGCCTCCACAGGCACCACCCTGGCACCGTCAGGGAGTGGGGTGCCACCTGGCACATCTCCAAAGGGAGGCAAGGGCCACAGAGGATCAGGCAAGGATGGCAAGGGCAGCACGGCCGACAGGTCCAGCAGCAGGCGAGCTGGCCAGGAGGGCCCCACCAGCCCCATTCCGGGGGTGAAGGAGGACACCCACGGGCACGGGACACCAGCACAGGAGGGCCCCGCAAGCGAGAAGTCGGATGGCGAGTGAACACCATATATTGGCCGGATCTGGTGCCCTGGAGACACATGTGAAGAACCGCAGAACAGGGCCCCGCCATCTCAAGAACCGCTGAACAGGGCCCTTCAAGACAAGAACCGCTGAACAGGGCCCTTCAAGACAAGCACCGCTGAACAGGGCCCTACAAGACATGCACCGCTGAACAGGGCCCTTCAAGACAAGCACCGCTAAACAGGGCCCTTCAAGACAAGCACCGCTGAACAGGGCACCGCCGTCTCAAGAGCCGCTGAACAGGGCCCTTCAAGACAAGCACCGCTGAACAGGGCACCGCCGTCTCAAGAACCGCTGAACAGGGCCCTTCAAGACAAGCACCGCTGAACAGGGCCCTACAAGACATGCACCGCTGAACAGGGCCCTTCAAGACAAGCACCGCTGAACAGGGCACCGCCGTCTCAAGAACCGCTGAACAGGGCCCTTCAAGACAAGCACCGCTGAACAGGGCCCTACAAGACATGCACCGCTGAACAGGGCCCTTCAAGACAAGCACCGCTGAACAGGGCACCGCCGTCTCAAGAACCGCTGAACAGGGCCCTTCAAGACATGCACCGCTGAACAGGGCACCGCCGTCTCAAGAACCGCTGAACAGGGCCCTTCAAGACAAGCACCGCTGAACAGGGCGCTTCAAGACAAGCACCGCTGAACAGGGGCCTTCAAGACATGCACCGCTCCGCTGGGCCCTTCATCTCAAGCACCGCTCCGCTGGGCCCTTCAACTCAAGCACCGCTCCGCTGGGCACCGCCGTCTCTGCACCGCTCCGCTGGGCCCTTCATCTCAAGCACCGCTCCGCTGGGCCCTTCATCTCAAGCACCGCTCCGCTGGGCCCTTCATCTCAAGCACCGCTCCGCTGGGCCCTTCAACTCAAGCACCGCTCCGCTGGGCACCGCCGTCTCTGCACCGCTCCGCTGGGCCCTTCATCTCAAGCACCGCTCCGCTGGGCCCTTCAACTCAAGCACCGCTCCGCTGGGCCCTTCAACTTAAGCACCGCTCCGCTGGGCCCTTCATCTCAAGCACCGCTCCGCTGGGCCCTTCAACTCAAGCACCGCTCCGCTGGGCCCTTCATCTAAAGCTCCGCTTCGCTGGGCCCTTCATCTCAACCACCGCTCCGCTGGGCCCTTCAACTCAAGAACCGCTCCGCTGGGCCCTTCATCTCAAGCACCACTTCGCTGGGCCCTTCATCTCAAGCACCGCCCGCTGTGCCATCATTCATTGTGTTAATGCAGTAAAGCACCAAAATAGTGACAACACTCATTACACTATTGTGGGAATGTCCACCATGGTGAATAGGATTGTAAATTGTGAGCTAACATGGTGTCAGTGGCTGGGGCAAGGGGCCTGCAAGGAATATGGTGGTGTGGGATCAATGCACAAAATACTTTGAAAGGTTGCCCCATGTGTGATGCACAATGCAACCTGGGGTCTGTAACATGTCACTGAGCCACCAGTAGCATGTAAATGATGAGCCATGTCAACAGTAACAATAGTCAAAGATTGACATTTCACTATCCCATTGCAGAGAATGATGCCTCACCTCCTGACGACATGCCTGTCCTGGATTTTACAGATGACACGGATGACCACCTGCCAACCTTCAATGACGAGACTCTCCAGGATGTCCGAGGTTCCTTTCAGACACTACCTCCAGTCTCAGGGATGACACACAGTGTTGTGGGATCTTCACATGAACCACCCAACTACCAACACACAGCACCAACCAGTCCTGCCACAGCACCGGACTCAGAGGACCCAGACATCACCTTTCAGAGGACAGTGGTAGGAGTGGACGCTGGTCAAGCAGGTGCAGGTGGGGATGGAGCCCATGTCAGGTAGCCTAGGGGGAGTGCAAAGGTGCCTCAGTCCAAATAACAACAACTCAGCTGCCATCAGAGGCACCCACTGTCGCTGGCCGACAAAACTGCTGTCATGAGGCAGAGGCTTCAACAGTTTCCCTCCCAAAGTGGCAGCAGCATGATAGATAACAGGCTAGGAGCAATACAAAATGCCCTGGAGTCCATACAGCGAGAAGTGGCCTCCCTCAGAGAAAACATGGCTGCCTACCATCGTGATGTAGCTACGATGTTAAGAAATCAGCAGTTCCTCCTTGCTGCAGTGATGCCTTATGTGTTCCCACAAATGGAAGCCACCGGGACCTTTGATTCCACATCTCTATCCCCTGATGTATGTGTGGCCCCCTCAACTTCAACAGCAGCACCACACAAGGCACAGGAGGCACCACACACATCAGAGGATGAAGAAGTGGAAGGAACAACATTCACATGTAAAACCACCCAGTAGCACGAGTCTGTGCCACGTGGACAGTATCTTCTTAGTTCTGTGCTTAAGATCATGCCAGTGTTGTGACAGATGGCAACGTGCCATCTTCACTCAACCACTGTTGACCTATCTGCTATAGACTGTCATTGTCTAAATTCCTTAACAACACAAATGGATGATGGACGGAGTGCTAAACAATGCAAACACTCACCCCCAGTCACAGATCTGGGTTTAATCCATTGTTCTTTTGCTCACCATGCTACCCCAGTTTGGACCCAGCTATATGCAAATCAGTCTTGACCCTGTTTCTCAAGGGAACAGTCCAGCCTGAACTGACAAGCCAGGTCCTCCCTGGACCAGAAACAAGCATTCTGGGACCGGTTTCTGGGTATCACCCTTCATCAGCCAGACTAGCTTGAATCCAGTGGCACAGTGAGCACGGGGCCCACATCTGGGCATACCCTTCCCAATTAGGGCAACTTTAACAACACAAAAAGATGATGATGGACGGAGTGCGGAACAATGCAAACACTCACCCCCAGTCACAGACCTGGGTTTAATCCATCGTTCTTTTGCTCACCATGCCACCACAGTTTGGACCCAGCTAGTGCCCCTGGACTCTGAATATACATCAAGTGGCTCAGGATCTTTAATGATGTCAGTGAACTGTACATTGTACTGCATTGGAAAATAAACTTGCACATGTAAATAAATAACCATAATCATTTGTATCGTGCACTTTTTCTCCATGTGTGACTTACTGTCAGACACAAAGGCACACAGTAGAACTCAAACATGATAAAGGTGACCAATAGTATTGTGGACAACAAACACCTTACTGAGCTTCACAAGAATTTATTGAACATATTTCCATGCAAGTTGACATATGGCATGAATGGTTCAGATTTCAAGGGTAAGGAGATTTCCCTGACAAATGTACCAATACAACAAATATGTGAGGAACTGAAGAACATATTCAAAACTGTGACATGCACCAGTCTGTTTTCCAGTATCCATACCCCAATAAGGTGGAGTGTAATGTGCAAAACGTTTCTAAAAAGATTGTGGCAGATCTTAGCAATGATAATTGATGTAGCATCATTACATGCCAAATATATTGTATCCATACACAATCAGAGTGTCAGGAACTGGCTGAAAACTTTCTTGAGTAGCTGATGTCAGAGTGCTGCCAATCAGACAGGTTCTTGGACATTAGGGATACACATAGTCGTACATGTAAATCAATACTGATTGCAGACCCCAAGGCATTTCCCCAGCTTGGCCAGTGCAGACATGAGAACACCCAGACAGTGAATCATCATGGAAACCTAATTGTCCGAAATATACCAGGATTTATTGGTACCTAAAAGCACAAGCTGTCAAAAACCTAACCTACTCACTAACCTACACGAAGCTAACCTATACTAACTTATCTCAACTTAACCCTACAGCTATCTATCCTATTCTAAACTTAACTTATACACATAATGCCACTCAATAAACATTGGCCCCCCACCCCTCTTATGAGAAGTGTATGACAACATGAACTAAACTACACACATACTAACTAATCCTATGTTCTGAACAAATATGTTTTTTTTTGTACATATACCCCTAAACATAACCCCCACCCAACTACCCCAAAACAAAAACAATGGCTAAATCTCACCCTCCAAACTACACTAACCATATCCTACAACTAACCTACATTATCCTACCTAACCTATGTCTAACCCCCCTAAAACACACTAAAACATAGGGGCATATTTATACTCCGTCTGCGCCGAATGTGCGTCAAAGTATAAATTTGACGCCCGCACAGCGCACCAAAATGGCGTTAACCGGCGGTATTATTTTTTACGCAAAACTGTGCCAGCGCAGTTTTGCGTCAAAAAGTATAAATATGGCCCAAAGTATTTGTTCAGTACCAAAACAGTAATAAAGGCAAAACAGCAAGCAATAAAAAGCCCAAGCCAAAGTAGATAAATAACGTACCTTTTAAGAAATGAAATGACACAAAAGAAACCAAAATTAAGTAAGGGGAACAGGCGATATGAGTTATTAAAGATTTAGGGCAAAATAGCACCAAAAAGTGCAAACTGTCAATAGTAGTCAGTGGTCGCGGTAGGCCAGGACATTTGTACGATTTCAGGCTGACTACAGTGGAGCCTGGGTCGGATACACCAATCAACTTTGACATTGGCTGTAAATTCAGAATACCGCTGCAGTGACTGCCGCAACATACCCCGTGGAGGTGAACATCCGTCCGCCAGATTATGACACATAAACCGACAAAAAACTGCTATAACCACAAATCCCCCAGACCCACTGAATATGATATTCTGTCAGAACTACCACACATGCCGTTACGCCATCAATATTACCCTCTCCAAATAATGACCCAAGCATCACCACAGCGGACATTCAGCGGCGGTAAACCATTGGCGGTGAACACTGCCGCGGCAGATAAGGCCACCCAAATACAAAACAAGACAACATTGTCCAGAACAAAAAACCCACACCTGACACAAATACACACACCCAACACCCATCAACAGCACTATAAAACACACACCCACATCACCCACAATCCTTTGTTAACACGACAAAATGGATACACTTAGCAACGCTAACACAGAAGAGAACTTCACACACATATCAAAACCACCTATTCATCCCACACGCACCACAAACCCCACCACATCACACATCACCCTCTGCACAACCTACACACACCACACAAAACCCATGTCCCCACAAAGGCACCGATGTTTCACAGATGAGGAGTTGCGGGTCATTGTTGAGGAAATAGTCGGGGTAGAGCCACAGCTGTTTGGAGCACAGGTCCAGCAGATATCCATTGCCAGGAAGAAGGAGCTATGGCATAGGATCGTGGACAGGGTGCCATTAGACTACATCCATGCACAAGGGACAACATAAGGAAGAGGTGGAATGACCTATGGGGGAAGGTGCATTCCATTGCAGCAAGGCACCAGCTCGCCATCCAGAAGACTGGCGGTGTAGCCCCAGCTCCTCCCCCACAGCTGACAGCATGGGAGGAGCAAGTCTTAACAACTCTGCATCCTGAGGGACTCAATGGAGTAGCCGGAGGACAGGACACTGGTAAGTCAACATTTACTACCTATCACTCCTCCATGCCATCTCAAGCCCTCACCCTGACTCCATCACCCCACTCCATCCAACACGGTGCATCACCACAATAACAAATCTAAATACCAAGCCCTGCATGCCATATCCACTGCATGTACATCCAGCCCTGGACCACATTGAGGAGATGGTGGCAGCCGTCATCCCTTAGGAGATCGTCACAGGGATTCAAGGACAGGACAGCATAGACTTCCAGGATACAGCACAGATGCAGGGTAAGTGGCATGGGGAACAAAAATGCCTAATTGTTAACTGCAAGCAGGGGGGCATTTCTACTACACAATGCATGTCAGCCATGATAATCAGGTACAGGAAAGGGCAAAGGGGCACAGCAAGGGTGCATGGGCTGTGCAGGGGAAACCTGGGGCACAGCACAACACTACACCAACAACCTTTGCATGGGGGTACTCTGCCATGCCAAGGATGTTGGCAAGGCAAATCCAGTCCAGGAGGGTAGGGTACAACGTAAAACTGGCCTGCTGTCATACGACAGCTGGTATTGTCACAACATGAACTAGGGCTCAATTTCCAGTCTCAGGCCATATCCGCAAGTGCCATGTACCATTGACAACAGTTGCCACTACCACCTCTGCTGTGTGTGCAGGTCAAGTAGCCAATGGCAGTGTGATGGGTCGCTCCATTCCGACCCACACAGTTCCCTTACTTGTGCTGACTCTGCCACACACGACCTGGTGCATACTGTAGACCCCGGCGATTTGATTGGTCGCTTGTGGCAACCGCGGGACCAACTGCGGGTTAAAAGCGGAGCGTCAGAGATATCGAGGAGAGAGGCGAGCGGGAGTGAAGATATACAAGTGACAAAGGAGGAGCGAGAGGACGAGGAACCCACCATTGAGGAGGAGGACGGCCGGAAGACGGAGCCGACGGGAGCTGGAGTACCACGGAGGAAACTTGGAGACAGCTGGCCCGGGGAGCCTGCTTCCGGAGAAGCGTGGCCTCTCCAGGTACGGAGACGAAAGCGGGGAAGGGAGGCGGGAGGTGAGAGGAGCGGGGAAGAGGAGGGGAAAGAGGGGAGAAGGGGAAAGGGTGAACGGGCACTTTTGATGGTGAGCACTGTGGGGAAAAGGGGACGGGGCAAGAAAACAATAGCAGTCATTCAGATACAGAAAAGAAAGGGAAGAGAAATATAGGAAATACGATACCAAGAAGATAGAGCGTACGCAGGAAGAGATTCACGATTAAGTACACTAAACAAATAAACGAGAGAAAGAGAGAGAGAGAAAAAGAAGAAAGACGGAAAACAGTACATAAGCAAGAAGCGCAGGACGCAAAGAAACAGACAGGAAGGAAGTCTGGCAGGAGAACCAGAAGAGAGACAACACAGGCGAAAAGAAGTAAGACAGTCAGAAGACAGCGGAGACAGGGACAAAGAGAGTGAGAGAGAAAAGGGAAAGACAAGAACAGTTAAGCCTTAACAAGCCCCCCCCCCCACTTACCGTATCTATTTATTTTCTTGTTTCCATGCTCCCCGCGAGGCCTGGGAAGGAAGAAGGAGGACGAGCCAAGAGGTCAACCCGAGGACTACTCTACAACCTACTGCTATTCCATAAACTTTGTACATATTACTCATCGTATAAACTGTTTCAAGAACCAATAAAAGACAGTTCTTTGAAACCACGGTATTGCTATTCAGCGTCATAAATCTGCCATCCTCGCACAGGCAGTTACGTGCCCATGGATCAAACACACCCAAAATAGACGGTGCAGGATGGCAACATTATCAATCCCCTGTAATCAATAAAAATTTGCAAATCCTGTCAAATGCTCATGTCTATAGGCGCTACAAACATCAGGTATTGTAATTAACATTATGAGGTACACAGCAGTAATGTCATACCCATGCTGCACATGTCAGGGTCTGCCCTGTGCCTGTGTTACAATAGCTGCAATTTCACCATGCAACATCTCAAGTGTCATAGTGCTAAGACAACAGCATTGAGGGGGAGGACATATGTTTCTTGCTAGTGAAACACACCCGCACAGTCATAAGAGGAAATGGAACACTGCTAGGACCATCAGTTCAATCCAATGTAGCACACATTCCCCAACATCAGCAGTACACACTACCAATGCTGACACCCATATCGTGATATGCCAATGATATACATAGTATGTGCTAGGTCTCAGCAACATATCGATGGATGTGAAATATCAGAGAATGGGTCAGTTCCAGATTGTTAAGTGTGGTGCAAGTGCTATCAGAAAACCCACAGCCAGTGCAATGCCACACCATGATAATGGAAGTAGACGGAGGGTTGAGTAGGACAATAACGTGGCAACATACCATTTGGGCAGAATGTACACCTAGAGGATGTGACACAGACATTTCCCCAAACTTCCCACACTACATGTGACATGCAGGTGGGGCATAGGCCTGGGAGAATGCTAATGACAGTAACAATGAACAGGAACCAAGATCACAATGTTCTACTAATAGGAAGTCAGGAACATCACATTACAAATGCCACAACACAGACACACTAATTGTACAATATCTCATTGCAGAGGATGATGGCTCTCCTGGGGATATGCCTGTCCTGGACTTCCCTGATGATATGGATGATGAGCTGGCAAACATTAGCCAGCAGACCCTCCAAGATGTCCTTGAAACCCTCCAGACCCCACGTTCAGTCACAATGAGGAGCACAGAAGTAGCAGCCATCACAGAGGACCCACCTACCACCCCAATTGTACGACCTGCCAGCTCCAACCCAGCTGAGGACTCTGAGGACACCGGCACCACCTTTGAGAGGACTGTAGTTGGAGTACAGTGGGAGCTGGCCACGGAGGTGTGGGTGGGGATGCAAAATATGGCAGCCAGCCTTGAGGGGATGCGTTTGTGCATGATGTCCTCTGCAGAACAGGCAGCAGCCATGCCAGCGCTAACATCCATCCTGCAAGGACTACAAAAAAGTGTAAAGGAACTCACCACTGCAGTAAGGGAGTTGCCACAACACCTTGTACTCCAAACCTTTCACTGCGTGCACGAATGCAATCATGACCCCCTCAGGGCCAACCTGGCTGCCTACCACAGTGATGTAGCTGCTATCCTTAAGAACCAGCAGCTCCTCCTTGCTGCAGTACTGCCCTTAATAGCCCCACAGTTAGCAGCTACCGGGATTTCTGACTCCATGTCGTCAAACACTGAAGTGTGGGTTGCCCCTTCAAACCCACCACCACCAAGGACAGAGGAGACGACACACATCAGAAGATGAAGACGTGGAACAGATCATCTTCACCTGTAAGAGCACCCGGTAGCACAAGTCCATGCCACATGGGCACTTATATCTAGGTCCTGTGCTTGTTAACACGCCAGTCTTGCAACAGCTGCTCACATGCACTGTTCTACAGCCAACTGTTTACCTTGACACTATGCTCTGTGATTGTCTCTCACTACCTCATTGGCAATTCATGTTCCTCTGCACTGTATGACACTTCACCCCAGCATGTCCAATGACATGTCCCATTGCACTTGTGTAGTATCACAATAGAAGGCGTCACACTAATGGACTCACAATCCTGGACTATGTAAATATTGTACTACAGCACTTTAAAATAAATAGCACTTACACAACCACTTTGTCTCTGTGCAATGTGACACATCAACTGTGTAGGAGATTAGTGATGTATGTCACATGTCAATGGCCATAGAATGTCAATACAACTGCGTTGAAAGATTGTGGGCTCATAACTATGCACTGGGTCTCGATTGTATCATCATCTGCGCTTCCTGAGGGTTATTTCTGAAGTAAATAGAAAACTAACAGTATAATGCTGTGTTGGACTGAAAAAGTCCGCTTCAAGGTCTGTTTAAGCTGAAAATCAATGTGTTCAAAATTCCCTTCAAGACAATCTTTATGTATGTGACATCTGACTATAAACTTTCATCACACACACAAACCATACAGCAGGAATGGATGTGTACGAGCGTGTGGATTAATATGTAACATGGGAGTACAATGTAAGAAATGATAGGTGTAATTTATGTATACAATACTACGTAAGATTATACCATCACTCACCTTATCAGGGTTCACATGAACATTAGGCTGCAGGCAGATGTACCACAGTGGCCAAGATTCAAAATCAGGTCTCAAATGATGTAGGAGGCTGGCCTGGCTTATAGTGGGTACCTTGGGGTACTTACACCTTGTGGCATGTCCAGTTAGCCCTTATTAGTAGATTAAAGGTGTTCTAGCAGTTTAGGCTGATAGAGGTAGCTATAGCAGAGCAGCTTAGGCTGAACTAGGAGACATGCAAAGCTCCTACCATACCACTTATATCACTTAGCACTATATCATGAGAAAACACAATACTCAGAGTTACTAAAAATAAAGGTTCTTTATTTTAGTGACAATATGCCAAAAGTATCTAAGAGGATATACTCCCTTAGGAGGTAAGTAATATACACAAAATATACACACACAAACCAAATCAGGTAGGTAAACAGTTAGAAAGTAGTGCAAACACTGTAGAACACAATAGAATGCAATAGGGAAAAATAGGCCTTGGGGCAACACAAACCATATACTCCAAAAGTGGAATGCGGACCACCAATGGACCCCAGGCCTAGTGTAGTGTGTAGAGGGTTGCTGGGAGTGTAAGAAAACACTAAGGGTGTCCAAGATACCCCACTCCAAAACCCTGAAAAGTAGGAGTAAAGTTACCCTACTACCCCAGAAAGACAGTAAAGTCGAGATAGGGGATTCTGCAAGGACAACAACTGACTGCAAAACACTGAAGACGGATTCCTGGACCTGTAAAGGAAGGGGACCGAGTCCAAGAGTCACGCAAGTGTCGGGGGGGGCAGGAGCCCACTAAACCCTGGATGAAGGCTCAAAAGGGCTTCCTCCGGGTGGAAGAAGCCAAAGATTCTGCAACAACGGAAGGTGCCAGGAACTTCTTCTTTGGTCAGAAGATGTCCCAGGGTGTGCTGGAGGAAGCAGAGTTAATTCCACGCAGAAATACTGCAAACAAGCCTTGCTAGGTGCAAGAGTCGGGTTGAGCATTTTGGGTGCTGCCAGGGCCCAGGAAGGACCAGGAGGTCGCCCCTTGGAAGAGGAGACAGAGGGGGTGCTCAGCAACACAGAGAGCCCATGCAGAAGCAGGCAGCACCCGCAGAAGCACCTGAACAGGCATTCAGAAGATCTGAGGACGATGGTCAACTCAGGACAACAAAAGAGGGTCCCACGACATTGGAGTCCAACTCAGCGAGTTGAGCAATGCAGAACAGAGTGCTGGGGACCTGGGCTAGGCTGTGCACAAAGGAAGTCTTGCAAAATTGCACAGAAGCCCGAGCAGCTGCAGTTCACGCAGTACACAGGATTACTGTCTGGCGTGGGGAGGCAAGGACTTACCTCCACCAAATTTGGACAGAAGGGCCACTGGACTGTCGGGACACTTGGATCCAGCTCCTGTGTTCCAGGGACCACGCTCGTCAAGAGGAGAGGGGACCCAGAGGACCGGTGATGCAGAAATTTGGACAGAAGGGCCACTGGACTGTCGGGACACTTGGATCCAGCTCCTGTGTTCCAGGGACGACGCTCGTCAAGAGGAGAGGGGACTCAGAGGACCGGTGATGCAGAAGTTTGGTGCCTGCGTTGGCAGGAGGAAGATTCCATCGACCCACGGGAGACTTCTTCTTGGCTTCCAGTGCAGGGTGAAGGCAGACAGCCCTCAGAGCATGCGCCACCAGGAAAAAGTTAAGAAAGCCGGAAGGATGAGGCGCTACAATGCTGCTGGTAGTCTTCTTGCTACTTTGTTGCGGTTTTGCAGGCATCCTGGAGCAGTCAGCGGTCCATCCTTGGCAGAAGTCGAAGAGGGAAGTGCAGAGGAACTCTGGTGAGCTCTTGCATTCATTATCTGGCGAGATACCCACAGGAGAGACCCTAAATAGCCCTCAGAGGAGGATTGGCTACAGAGAAAGGTAAGCACCTATCAGGAGGGGTCTCTGACATCACCTGCTGGCACTGGCCACTCGGAGCTGTCCATTGTGCCCTCACACCTCTGCATCCAAGATGGCAGAGGTCTGGGACACACTGGAGGAGCTCTGGGCACCTCCCCTGGGAGGTGCTGGTCAAGGGAGTGGTCACTCCCCTTTCCTTTGTCCAGTTTTGCACCAGAGCAGGGCTGGGGAGATCCCTGAACTGGTGTAGACTGGCTTATGCAAGGAGGGCACCATCTGTGCCCTTTAAAGCATTTCCAGAGGCCAGGAGAGGCTACTCCTCTCAGGCCCTTCACACCTATTTCCAAAGGGAGAGGGTGTAACACCCTCTCTCTGAGGAAATCCTTTGTTCTGCCTTCCTGGGACTGGGCTGCCCAGGCCCCAGGGGGGCAGAAACCTGTCTAAGGGTTGGCAGCAGCGGTAGCTGAAGAGAAAACCCCGGAAAGTTAGTTTGGCAGTACCCGGGCTCTATGCTGGAGACCCGGGGATGCATGGAATTGTCACCCCAATACCAGAATGGTATTGGGGTGACAATTCCATGATCCTGGACATGTTACATGACCATGTTTGTAGTTACCATGGTGACGCTACATATAGGTATTGACCTATATGTAGTGCACGTGTGTAATGGTGTCCCCGCACTCACAAAGTCCGGGGAAATTTCCTTGAACAATGTGGGGGACCTGGCCAGTGCCAGGGTGCCCTCACACTAAGTAACTTTGCACCTAACCTTCACTTAGTGAGGGTTAGACATATAGGTGACTTATAAGTTACTTAAGTGCAGTGTAAAATGGCTGTGAAATTACATGGACCTTATTTCACTCAGGCTGCAGTGGCAGTCCTGTGTAAGACTTGTCTGAGCTCCCTAAGGGTGTCAAAAGAAATGCTGCAGCCCATAGGGATCTCCTGGAACCCCAATACCCTGGGCACCTAGGTACCATATACTAGGGAATTTTAAGGGTGTTCCAGTCTGCCAATCAGAATTGGTAAAATTAGTCACTAGCCTGCAGTGACAATTTTAAAAGCAGAGAGAGCATAAACACTGAGGTTCTGGTTAGCAGAGCCTCAGTGATACAGTTCGGCACCACACAGGGAACACATATAGGCTACAAACTTATGAGCACTGGGGTCCTGGCTAGCAGGATCCCAGTGACACATATCAAACACACTGACAACATGGGGTTTTCACTATGAGCACTGGGCCCTGGCTAGCAAGATCCCAGTGAGACAGTAAAAACACCCTGACATATACTCACAAACAGGCCAAAAGTGGGGGTAACAAGGCTAGAAAGTGGCTACCTTCCTACAAACGATGACAGATTTAAAACACACATCCAAACTTAACAACACATTGGGATACATAGTAACCTTGAGTGGTGGGTGCAATGGATGACAATGTGACTGCACATTAGGAATTGTGAATAACCATGTCAATAATGGGATTTGGATGCAGGATGGAACCCAAATGCAAATACTAAATTGACACTGTTCACCCATGTCAAGGCCCTGATCCCCAAGCATGTGGCACATACTGTAAAGGAGTACCTAAATATTTATTTAACAGTAAAAAAGGATACTAAAACCAGGGGAAACACCTTAACTAACCTAACCTAACTATACATTACCCACAACTGGTCCTAGCTACCCTAATCTAATCTTACCTATCACATTTAACTAAACACTCTAAACATCCCCCACCCACCTTATATGACGGGACATGGAGGACAACATATACTAACCTAAACACATGCTAACTTATCCTAAACAAATAAATATTTGTTTGTATTTTTTTTTTTTTATATATTTATTTTATTTTTTATTTTTCATACAGATAAACCCCAACATCATCCCCCACTCACCCACCCACAAAAAAACACATGTAGTAATATAACTCCCTCCACCCCCAAACCACTTATACTAACTATTTTAACAGCCTATTCTAACCTAGCACTAAGCACCCTAAACCCACTGAATGTAAGAACCAGGAAAGAGGAAGGAGGGGAGGGAATCATGGCTGAGGGTCACAAAGTCACAAATTTGCCCTCCGCAGGATCTTCTTTATTCCACGCAGTCTCCTGCTATTGCGGGACTCCTCCTGTTGAAGCCTGTCCATCCTGTGCAACATCCGTTGCATGTCACGTCTCATTTGTTGGAATTCTGCATTGTCTATCACCGCTGCTGGGATTCTCTGTGTGCCACTAGTGGATGGTGGTGCTGGTGCCGTGCTTGGAGGGGGAGGTGCAGGAGCTGCTGTCTGTGGGACTGGAGCTGATGAGGTATAGGGACCTGCAACAGTGGCTATCATCCGTTGTGCGACTGTGGTTGGAGTGGTTGTGCTGGTGGTGGTGGCTGTTGTGGGCAAGGATGGCCAACTTTGGGCACATGCCCTACAGACCCCTGTGGCTCTCTCATGGCAATAGCGCCGTGCCATGTTGCGGAACCCAGACTCCACATCTAGTATGTGGCGGTAACGCATTGCCTGTCTCTGGAATTCCCTGATCTGATGGGCATCCATGTTGGCAGCTGTAAAAATACATTATTGTGTGATACATCTACATATGATATTCTAACACTTCCTCAAAATTAGCTTAAACAGTCCAAATCACAGTACAGATAGCCCCTGAGGAATGACATGCCAACGTAGCCTACACATCTCCTATCTAACAGCACAGCAATGCTCAAAAAGGTGTGTACCTACTTCAATGATCTGTGCATCATTGTTCTGCCATT
Source organism: Pleurodeles waltl (assembly GCF_031143425.1). Lineage (NCBI taxonomy): Eukaryota > Metazoa > Chordata > Amphibia > Caudata > Salamandridae > Pleurodeles > Pleurodeles waltl. The sequence goes on along the minus strand of NC_090443.1, from coordinate 497,028,283 downwards.
AGTCACATAACAAATGCTGCAAGTACTCCACATGTGACAGGACAACTAATGAATATCTTCTGAATGACAATCAAGGGCCACATGATCAGTGATTTGTAAATGGAATTGCCTGGACAGTATAGTTGCTAATCATGAGGGGGTATCCTAGGTTGGAACAAATGAATGTTGGAATTACATGTCTGTCTTCTACACTGGGATCCTCACACCTACCTACACATATTTCATAACCCTAACCCTGTGCCTCAGGGGGTGATGGACATTCAACTCATACCTTCAAACATCTAGGACAGCCAGGAAACTTTGGACAGCTGTCCATGGGTTTAGTCAGTCCACCACAGGTAAGGAGGGCTGCCAACTAGGATTGTCTCAAACATTGGACAATCACATCCACATTTATGTTCCTAATTGCGGACAGTTGTCAACATCATTTGATCTCACTAATACCTTTCCCAAAACAAGCACATAGATGCAAGCAGCCATCTGGGCTTGAGCTGCATGCACGCCTATGACATTCTACTGAGGTGCCACATAAACGTAGCACAACATGTGGAGCCAGATGCTGCCAGAAAGTCAAACATACAGTCCTCCATGTTCATTAGTTAACAGGAAGGCTCAAGTCTGTGGGTAATACCTCGTCATCACTGGTCTCTGTGAATCTGGGTATGACTTGCTGACTAAATCATTAGCATGGCCACCTCCAAATTTATCATTGGCATAAATGTAGCAACAAATATCACCCTGTTCACCTGCCCATGCCTATAGCGCAGCACTAGAATCCCAAAATATGACTCTCCGCCACTGATTGTCCAACTGAAACATGGAACAAAATGTAAAACTCCAGGCAAGTCACATATCAGATCATGTGCCAGCACATTATACCTTGCAATGTGTCCAACACACAGGAGTCAATCACACAACAGCTGCAAACACAGCACAGAACTAACATATCAACACTTACTGGATATGTCTGGGTCCACAAATCGAGCCACTTCTTCAATTGTGTAGGGGTCTGGTTCACCTGTAACACATGCAAGGGTAAAATGTGCTCAATGTCTGCTCACTGTAGAAACCTTGGAACAAAAAATCACTGTGTGTGACATTTTAGATGATAGAGCAGCACCTCAGGCATGTAGACACCCCAACAGGCATACCAATGCAAACATGTATTGACCCTGTCACTCCAGTGATTGATAGAGACACGTATGTACACATGCACTGGCCTTAACAATCATGTGGTGACAAACACGATTACTCATTTTTGTGCAGAATTCTTTTTAGAGGGTACTCCATTTCTTCATTTGTTTTTATGAGAGACATGCAAAGCCACATTCCTGGTGCACTGCAATACCAGTCACTCAGGTATTGTGGCTTGTGCATCAAGGGACAATCATTTACTGTGTGATGCTCATGTGGGTTGAGTTCAGTTCAAGATTTATTGTGCTTTTGATGGTCCATTATATGTGGGTTGTGTTGTCTGTAGGTTACATATCCCACATTGCCAGTGTACCCAGAGCCGTATATTCCCCCTATGACACCATAATGGCAGGGATCCTGGGTGTTACTTGATGACAATGTTACACTAAGCATGGATTGGCCATTTATCTAAATCAAAACAACAAAGAAATATATGCTGACAGTGTCTAATTTGACCATCCGTGACAGAATTCATGGGCACAGGTGTAGTCATTGCACCTGAAATGTGTTACTCAGGGCCCTGTGGACCTATATCAGTAATTGTAGATCACAGTTAGACACATTCATCATCTTACATTTGCCAAGTTAGGTGATCTGTGGTTATACAATGAACTGACACTGTCCCCTAATTGAAACATGGTTTAGCAAATGTCCTAATGTGGCAATCTTGATGACGTAGGTCTCAATTTGTATGCACCTTGGGAATGGCAGCACTCACAGGAATGCTGGTCTGCTGATCTTAGCATACACCCATGTTTGTGATAGCCTTCATACTGAGAAGTTAACAATTGTACATATGCTGCACTAGATCAGCAGAGGTGTACCAAACGTAAACTACCAAACAGTTTTGTCACTTTAAATTTATGATGGAAGCAGTCAGGGGTCCCTTGCACAACATCATGCAAATAAATAATGTGTGACCGTGCATTCACAAAGTTCAGGGATCCCATGATGACCCATTAACTTATGAAAATTGCTTAGCTATAAAGTGACACAGATGGCAAATGCATCAGCTCTGTACCAGCAATTGTGCCCAAGGAAAATTATAACACACAGGAACAATGAACATAGGGCCAGATTTTTTAATTTTTAAAATGTGAAGCACTTGTTTCCTGTTTTACGCTACATCTATGGAAAGTAGCACCAAACATTTAGATATTATCCAGTGTGCATTACTTTGGCATCCATTTTTAATTTAAATGCTGCACAAACCAATTCAAAATATCAGCCTAAGATATTACCAGAGGTTAGGAAGATCTTTGTAAGTATGGCCATGAATACAGGTAAGACATGTATTCCAAATAATTGGGGACTACATTCATTCCTTGCTTTAGCATGTGAAATACATCTCATTTCTGGTACACTTACAGACCATGAATAAAACATTTGTTTGTGCCGCATTACCATCCTCTATTGACGTCAAAGCGGCACTAATTTACAAGATCAAGTTGTGTTTGGAAGTTTGTGCAGCTTTTGTGTCAACAAATGACATAAATGCGTACAAATATTGTGTAAATCAGGGCCAGTGTGTGTTCAACTTGCATTCCACATGTCCACAAACATTGCATGCAGCATGTCACCAAATCTGCTACTGTCACAACAGAGCATTTTACTGTACACATTAGTCTGATTTGTACTCACCAACAGAGCCACCAATCACCAAACCCAGGTGGTCCAGCAGGTCTTGCTCTCTGGCCACAAGGTCAGCCCAGCGATGTTTGAGTTGGAGGTCATTGTGCTGGCTGTTGAATACTCTCTTTAGGTAGAACAGCACCTTGGACCACCTGAGCCTCCTCACCTCGGTGCGATACCCCTGTATCACCCTGCCACCAGCCTCTAACATCAGGAGGAGGAAGTGGCACACCAGCCAAATGAAAGCCCCAAGCTCCTCCTCACCCATTCTCCCCAAACTTGGCCTGCCCAACATCACAGCAAATACTAGGGATAGGAAAGGGAAAAGAGGGAAATACATGGAAAGTAGGTAGGAAAATGAAACTTAAAGAACCCACAAACAGCCCAACAATACCCCAACTAACAATTCCCACTACACACTCCCAACAGGACAAAGACAAAATTAGACACAAAAAATGACCAAAACACGCTCACACTGAATTACTGAGACAATTACAAAAACAACAGATGACAATTGGAATGGCACACAGGAGACAAAAGCACAATTTGGACAGACACAACTCTCAACACAGCCACACAGTCTAGAAGAATCACAGACTGGAAAGTGAAAGTACACCCACTAAACCATTTCTGCAAACAGGATATCCTATTACATCACTTCCTGTGTCAGATGTGGTGCGTTTTTATTATGATGCGTGAAATTTTATGACACTTACCGGCTCTGCGTCAATATTTATTGACCCATATGCTTAAAAATTACCCCTCGTTCATAGATCAATATTTCTTTAATGGATACCCACTTTCATGGGGTGCAGTGTTGGAATTAACGCTAGGGACAAATCAATGTTTAATGGCTTTCAGCATAATTTTTTAACACATATGCAGCATATTTTGACACATATGCGTCTTTTTTTACGCGTATGCGTCAAAATATCTGTCTTTAACTGTGTTTGTGTCATTTTTCTCATTTTTAACGTACATGAAAGCTATAACTATACAAAGATAGGCTGTTAGGGCCTGCTGTGTGTGTTCCAGTGTTTGGGCACATGTGGCTGACCACACTACTGCAGACCATAATACTCATGTTGTTGTGCTGGATTAGCACTCTTAACTGACGCAACAGCAACCCAAGCATTTTGAATTAAAATTGGTATTCCCTAGTTTGAGCAGGTGGTGCGTCAATAGGGGATAGCAATGCTATGCAACTTTAAAAAAATCACTCTTGGCCTGTGTGTTTATGTATGTAAATTGGCTATTTCAATTGTTGGTGTGCCTCTGTGTGAACATCACAAGACATGTTTTGCATAATGTGCTTGTATGCATGTGTTGTAATTGTGGATAACCATCAGATGCCATTCATTGAGGTACATCACCCGGGATATGTGTTTTTCATACCCGTAGCGTCTTATGCTGTGTGAACTTCCCTGACTTTGGGGACAAAACATCTCCCATGACAAACTATACACACGATAGATAGAGGACGGTTGATAATGGCAATGTTACAAAGGTAAGCCATCACATGTACTGGAATGTTGGCTACAACTTCATGGTCTCTTGTGTGTATACTACCCATGAGTCAGGCATTTCAACATGCTAGGTAGGTACATTGTTTGTGACACAGAGTCCCAACTCCAATCCAAAAAAGTATTTATAAACCACAGTTTGAGTCATGTAAATGGCCTATGTTTCTCCTGTGGCTGTGGAGGACCAGCAGACATTGCTGCATTTGTGCTCACATATTTCCAGTGGTTAAGTGCACTAAGGTGTCAAGTTCAAGTGTGTGGCCATGTGTACCCTGTGTCAGTATTGGCCTCCATGTTGTCCCAGTTACGTGCAGGTCTAGTCATGAGTCTGTGGATACGTTCCCTGCATTAACAGAGTATCCTGCAAAGCAGATTTGATCGCAAACCAAAGAACAACTAACAACACACATGGGGATAGTCCAGCTATGACACTGCAGACCTTTAATAAGCCAGACCTTTAATAAGGCAGACGACGGGGCAACCTTGGTGTGCTTCGAAACATTTTGGAACAGTAATAGGAAATAGGCAGGTTTCATCACAACATTTGTACACAGGTGGGCCTCTAAAATGTCCACTGCAACAGGGAACATCAGTGCCTCCGTGCTGATTAATGTCACAGCTAGTCATCACGCAAGCCCCATCAAAAGTTTGCAGCAGAAATGAATCTGTGTGTGGTCCGTCAGGGCACAAACATGTCTTGGCCTTACATACACATTGGCAACCCTTGTTTGTTGTGCTGGAGGCACCGTACCAAATCCATGCATACAGCCATGCCACACTGTCACTGTTTGGCACTAATGAATACATGCAAAACCAGACAAGAGATGGGGGCTAGATTAGGCTATATGACTTCATGTCCCAAAACAGAATACTATAAGGAAACTGAGTAAACTATACTATAAATTTGAGGATTCATCGTATACCTACCAGACACAATACCCCATGAGGAAAGAGAGGGCATGGAAAGCATCTATGAGACAGATGTAGCCACAGGGAACCTCTATGGTTCACGCAAAGACATGAACCAGTCAGGCTAACAGGATGCAGGCTCTGTCAGGAACAACCATGAACAAGGCAAATACACAGTGAGCAGACTCTGACTGGGAAAAGCAGGAACACTGTGGGAACTAAAAACTGTATTTATGCTGTGGTCTACAACAGTGCACAATCCCCCAAGGGCTTTGTTACAAAAGTGATTTGTACGCCAATGCACAACAAAGAGATTCAGAAAATGGCAGCTTCTAAGCAGTTCCAGGCAGCAGCAAGGGCAGGGCAGGTTCAAATGGCTGGTCTGCATGGAAGTGCCCGCAGGTATGTGCAGCTTCAGTCACTCACAGGTCCTGGTGCTGAGATTGAAGTTCAAAGAGCCAACTGGACCTTTCACATGGGAAGCAATGGCCAGCGGATTACATGTCCTACTGACTACCAGGCACTGCATTATCGGACCTGAAGTCCATGCAGACTGATGAACTTTGACTATGACATGCCATACTGAAGAGGGAAGCACACAGGAGTCAGAATGGGAGTCTGGGTGTGTGTAGATGAAGGTTATCAGGGTACAGATGGTCCATTTACAGGCCCCCCTAGAGAAGGGTGGGCCGAGACTGAAAACATGGCAGTGGCAGGACTGAGATGGACTGTGCAAGGCATGTCTTGTGAGCAATGCTTGTCATACCTGGGGCACTCGTGCTATCCATTTTCAGCTTAGATGGATTCCTTGTCACACCTGCTCCTTGCAAAGATAGCTGCTGTCACACTTACTGCTGTCAAGGGTCTGGTCATACATTCCTGTTACCACTGCAATAGCACATCCACTGCCTCATGTATGAAACACTTTTTTACCTTATGATTGATGGTGTCTTAGTTGTGTGTCTTGTGCTGCAATGAACCATGTTGGCAACATGGATGTGTTTCATAGCTGTGGTCCTCTGATATTGGCCTTCACATGTGAAATAGACAGGACATATGTCATTTACACTGTGTGTAATGTAGGCTGTACATTCATACCCATCAAATGTGATGTGGCTTTTTCAGTATCTTAATCTGTATTTCTGCAATTCTCCATGAGGGTAAACTCTGATTACGATTCCTAGGGATCATGTGATGCATAAATAATTACCCAGAGCATGATTGAGTGATGAAGGTAGGTATTTAATGACATATGCTAACAAAGTGGTGATGGTGAATATACTTAGAAGAAGTTTTGTACAATGGGTTGCCTCCGACGCAATCCTGCTGCAGTGTTTGGATGGTCCCCCTTATGTTCACGAACAGCATCCTCCTCTTCCTCCTCTTCAGGCACTTCTGGGTCTGGTTCATAGAGGGGAATGTTCCTCCTTACACAAATGTTGTGCAGGATGGTACAGGTCAAAATGATCTTGCAGACCATTTCAGGTGAATATAGGAGGCTGCCTCCGGTGATGTCGAGGCACCAGAATATGGACTTCAGGATGCCAAAAGTCCTCTCTACTATGGTGCATGTCCTCCGATGTGCCTCATTATGGGCACGCTCTGATGCTGTGCTTGGGTTGGCAAATGGGGTCATGATCCATGGCTGGATCCCATAACCCTGATCAGCTGAAAGAGAAAATGAGTGTAAATATCTGGATGTTGGTTGCACCTTGATTATCACTTTGCGTGGCAGTTGTTATGTTGTGTCCTCTGTGACTCATTTGTACTTGTGTTATTGTGTGGGATCCTAGGCTTCGAGGAGGTTCTTTCAGCATTGGGATGTTTATTTATCAAAACTGGTGTTTGGCTGATTGACTAGATATCAGCGGTATATTTGTAAACTTGCAGCTCATTGTGTATCTCCCATGCATTATGTCATGTGAAAAAAGTGTCCATGTGCCCTCACTGGAGGTGACATGATACTTCCACACACAGAATTGATTCCACTGTGGTAGTAACACGGTTGCACTATATGGGCTGAACATCGCATCCAATTCAACATATGTAATAGCATGTGAAACACAACAGTGAAGCCCTTTGTTTTGGCTCGATGACAATGTCAACACATCTCCATAGGTTGGCAGCACTGAAGTGTTCACAACTGAAAATGTACAAATATCCCATGTGTGACAAGTTCTATGCAGACCTATTTTTGTGCCCTCACCAAGTTGGCTCATGTGCAAACGTGTACCTACACTACTGAACCTTTTCCAGGTCAGCTGGCTAACTTGGTTGTGGGGGTGAAGGTTTAAGTGTCAGAAAGCCCATGTGCCTGTACATCTGTTGTGTATATGTGTAATTGTGTCAATCTGTATGTGTAGCAGTGTATACTTTGCAATATTGTCACATCAATATGTGTACTTAGCACAGTCCACTTCCTTATTGGTAGCAGGCAATGTCACCCCAGGAGTGATGTGAGATGCTGGTACTGGCTCAATGATTCCATGTCACCTTCATTAGATTCAGCATCATCATGCTATGTGTGTCATGGTGTTTGACCTGCAGCGAAACACATTACACACCCCTTACATAGTACGTATTGCTTGGAAGGGTGTGTGATTGAGTTACATTGATGTGAAATTGGAAGATTCCAAGTTGTACTGCCAGTTAAGGCCATGTCATTGTCACTGTGTGGTTTTAAATTTGTCCCTTGTGGCTCTGGAGTGGCATCTGTTGTTATTTTCATCTGTCATTTGTCCATAGGTGTGTATCCCATTGGGTCAGGATATCAAACATGACTGGCAGTGTCACAACCTCAGAGTCTTTCTTGCCACATGTCTATGTAGTGGTGTATGTGTTGTGTGTCCTACAGGGTTGGTGTGCAGTGTGTATATGACTAGGTTTTTGTACTTACCAACAAGTAGGCCATTGCCATATTGTCCATCCTGGAAGTGTTGATTGATGGTGCTGTGGCGGAAGATGAATGAATCATGTACACTCCCAGGATACTTTGCCACGATGTTGGTGATCAATCCCCGGTGATCCACAATGGCCTGGACATTGATGAGTATGTGTGCTTCCTATTGCGGTATAGATGCTCGGTTGCAGCAGGTGGCACAATCCGTACATGTGTGCAGTCAATGGCACCAAGCACATGTGAGAAGCCATTGATTTGATAGAAGCCCTGTTTGGTCTCCTGCTGCTTCTGCTGTGTGTTGGGGAAGCTGATGTGGCGGGGTGTGAGGGAGATGATGGCATCCAGTACCTTGGGTAGGAAGGCAGAGATTGAGTTCTGTGAGATCCCGGCAACCAGGGCACCAGTGGTTTGAAAAGAGACACTTGCCAACATGTGGGGGGCAGCCAGCAGCTTGGTCTCTGGTGGAATGATGTGGGGTGTCTGCAAGCTGGGTGCCAACTGTGGCTCAATGTGGTGCAGTAGCTGCTGAATAGCTTGCCAGTTTAGTCTGTACCTGTGGATGATGTCATGTTCCCTGAGGCACTGAAGATTTGTCCTGGTGCGGAATATCCTCTCCTGCCTTCGGCGTTGTCTTTGGGGTCCCTGTTGGTGTGGTAGAAGCTGCTGCTGTTGCTCCTGTGCTCTGCGTCTTGGTGCATGCTAGATGAATAGCACCTCCATGTCTTCCCTTTGGTGCTCTGATGTTGCTTCTGTGTGTTTTCCTTAAGTACTGGTGTGTTTGCCCCATTTTAACACCTCCCCTACCCAGGCGTTAATTTTTTACGCAAATCGGGATGTGCGTAATTTTACGACTCCGCCTCCCAGCCGTGCGCCATTTTTGCGCGGTTGGATAAATATGGCACACGGGTGTTTAAGTAATTTTTTGGACTGGAACGCCTACCTTGCATGTCATTAACGCAAGGCGTTTTCACACATCCAGAAAATGACACACACTGAAATATTTTTGTTGTTAGCGGGGTCTAGCGTCAAAGTATGAATATGGTGTTAGTTTTGCACCGAATTTGCGTAAAAAAAATACGCAAATCCGGTGCAAGCAAAGTATAAATGTGGGCCTTAGATAGGGCAAACATCTGGGGCCATCACACAAAAGATGGTAATTTTCTGCAATTATATAGATTGCGTCAAAATCCCTCACACAAAGTATTGTTGTCTCTTGCTACTGAGCTATGTTTGTGCTATATAAATATCAGTACATACATAGATTCCTGGAGAGACCACCACAAAGAAAGGTGTAGAAACTGGCTCTAGTGATGTTTCACCGCCATTAGAAACTTCTCTTTACTAGTTCCAGCAGAGAGACGCAAGGAGAAAGGCAAGACAAGTCTGAGAGGAAGGAATTTGCTCATCTAGGCACAGAGGCAGCACTGTTATGCCTAATTATAAAAGACAGAAAAGGTGCACGGTAAGATTATGAATTAATTGTGCAGTTTAAATAGTTTAAATACATTTGATTAAAAATTTATGTGAATGTGAGCAATAAACATAAATGTTCCAAGCAATAAATATTTCCAGTTTCAATGTAAAAGTTTGGCAGTACCCGGCCTCACTGAAGAAGCAGTGGATTTCAATATGGCATCAATACATTTCACAAAACCACTTGCTAGTTATGGACTTTGCCTACCTAAGCAAGGCGTTTCTGCAAAAGCACAGTTATGTTTTGTATGCCCAGTATTGTGAAGCGAGAGTTTAGTTAATCCTCATTCTTCATTCGCTTTTTAGCTTGGGGTAATAATACAATTGCATGCACAGGAAACTCTTTGATGTTACAGAGGAGTCTACCGCAAACTACGATGTTTGAGTACATGCACATTTAGCATTGTTCCTCCAATTAGGAAAGCCCCCACCTTAATCCTAAAAACAAAAGATAGGAAGCTAGTCTAACAGATACCTCCTACCTGGGATCACTTGAGGTCCCCCTAGGGGGGCAAAAGTAAGTTAGCCTTAGCTCATTATGTTTTCTTTCAGCAAGCGAATCAGTTCTAGTCAGGATGATTTGTCATTTAGATGGTTTGTAAATACACTATTTGCCAATCCAGTTGTACATACCTCCTGCATATCCAATTTTATTAGTATGTTAACATGAATTTGAACCACGGGAAAATAGGGAAAGCCCTTAAGTCAAGTAACTCCAACAATAGATGTGGTTTTAATGTGGCAGTCTCTGTATTTCTACTTTGGTGCCAAATCAGGAGAGCACAAGCTTCAATGCCAGGGTGCCCTGTGTTAGGCAAATCTCCTGTCTAGTCTGCGAGTCAGGTAACCTGAATAATCTGAGCAAGCTGAAAAAGGAACAGATAATGGACAGAATGCTGAACAATACAAACATTCACCCCGAGTCACAAAGATCTGAGTTTAATCCATCATTTTTTTGCTCACCACGCCATGCCAGTTTGGATCCAGACATTTGTAAATTAGGCTTGACCCTGTTCCCCATGGGAACAGTCCAGCCTGGACTGCCAAGCAAGGTCCTCCCTGGACCATAATCAAGCATCCTAGGACCGGTTTCGGGTATTACCCTTCATCAGCTAGGCTAGCTTGAATTCAGTGGCACAATGAGCACAGGACCCATGAGTGGGCATACCCTTCCCACTTGGGGCGACAAAAGCAAAAAGAACAGATGATGGACGGAATGCTGAACAATGCAAACTTTCACCCCCAGTCACAAAGATCTGGGATTAATCCATCATTTTTTTGCTCACCATGCCACCCCAGTGTGGGCACAGCCATATGCAAATCAGTCTTGACCCTGCTCCCCATGGGAACAGTCCAGCCCGAACTGCCAAACCAGGTCCTCCCTGGACCTGAAACAAGCATCCTAGGACCGTTTTCAGGGAATCACCCTTCATCAGCTAGGCCAGCTTGAATCCAGTGGCGCAGTGAGCACGGGACCCACGTCTGGGCATACCCTTCCCACTTGGGGCGACAAATGCAAAAAGAACAGATGGTGGACGGGATGCTGAGCAATGCAAGCATTCACCCCAGTCACAAAGATTTGGGTTTAATCCATCGTTTTTTTGCTCACCACGCACCCCAATCTGAGCAACATACATGGTTCAATGCCCAACCTTTTTAGAGTTTACCTGGCCGTACCGCTGCAGCACAAGCCAAAGCGCCTATAGTTAAGGCCCTTGCTACCTCTATGATCGGCTTTGCTGTTGGGTGTGCAACGTAAGTAAATAATGTGTGCAATACATATATTGAGAAGCAGCTTTAAGATTTAGCAATGTTCGATCATGATAAGTGGCCTTTTCATGGAACCAGACCAAAAGATCTATAGGCTGTTTTTTAGACCTTTTGGCCAAATACTAAAACGTTTGTGAGCGTGGTTTTCACTGCTGACTTGTTTTTGGTGTACATGTGAAGGGCACTTAATTGGTGTTCCAAGCCAATACAAATTGCATTCAATATGATTGTTTTAGCTGGTGTCGAATTCCACTCCTCCTTTGGGGGTCAAGATCTATGATTAGCAAAAGCAGCCCCTACGTCTGCACATAGAGGCCAAACAAGATAAGGGTGAGCACACAGCCTTATTTCAAACCTTATTAAAATAGATCAGTGGTTCACAAACCTTTTAGAACCAGAACCCACTTTTTAGAACAAACGTTTGAGACACACGTTCCTTTAATGGACATAAGGCAGGCGATTTTTATTGTAACTAAAGCATCATGTTGTAGTGATTTGTCATTTACACTCAGCACATTCTCCATTAAAATGGCCAGTAAATTTGCATAGGCATGCAGTTTTATAGATACAACTATATTGCAAACAAAGGATAATGCGTAAAAATCGGGTTTCTGTGAATATTTTTCATTTGTGCATCACCTCAAGTGTTTTGATTTGTTTTGATCAAATTAAAATCCCTGTTTCCAGCACAATTACAAAAAAAACGTAATCTTTGCTTCCCTAACTGTTGGATGCATTCCGTTCATTTTCAGGTATGTACATTTAGTTGTGTTTTGCAAGAAATAAAATTCAATATTGCTACATAATTCACTTTAAAAACACCTGTTACTTTGCGGTCAGAAAAACAAAAATAAGCACCAACCCCATGTTAAAAGAATAAAACAGCCTGACCTCCCTCTTTGACTCACTGGTAAATGTGCCAAGTTAAACAGAGGTGGTCATTACAACCCTGGTGGTCGGTGTTAAAGCGGCGGTAAAACCGCCAACAGGCCGGCGGTAAAAACAATGGAATCACAACCGTGGCGGAAACCGCCAACATAGACAGCCACTTTAACACTCCGACCACCAAGGTGGTACAAACAAACACGTGGCAGTAACCGCCAACAGACAGGCGGAACACAATGTACTGCCCAAATTATTACAACAGTCCAATCCGCCACTTTTTCCGGGGCGGATTCACCGCGAACAAAAACACGGCGGAAACAGGACTTGGAAGGGAAAACGCTCACCTCTACACACCCCACGAGGATTCAGGACGCCATGGAACCCGAGCTCCAGATTCTTCCAGCCTTTATCTTCCTGCTCTTCTACCAGGAACAACAAAGACGGCGGCGAAGACCACAGTGAGTACTCCACCTACGACACAGGGGAGGGGAGAGAGAAAAAACAGTGACACACACACGCAACACGCAACACTCCCACCCCGACCCTCACCCACTACAACACACACACAAGTACATGTTGATACATTGCATTAACAACCCCCAATACCCCCGGGAAGAATGCAAGGACAAAAGGAAATGAGTTGAACGATTGTAATATATTCAAATACATTAATCATAAATATATACATATCTAAAGATATTTACACTAAAAACAAATATATACACCAAGAATACAAGTCCAAGGTATTCGACCATCATAGTCCGTGGAACACTGAGCCCAAAATGCATGGGTGAGGCCCACACGCAATACCCGAACAAGACGGAGAGAGCTCTGCTGGGGCATCAGATAGAAATAAAACAGGCACCTCAGGGGGAAGGGAAGGGGGGGCACCTCAGCCGGATGAGTGCATGACACCAGATCCACAAGGGGGCTCCATGCCCACTGCTTTATCCTGGGGAGTGCAAAGCCACAGTCTCTCAAGTCTCTCCAGAGGGTGGTTTGCCCACTGCTTTATCCTGGGGAGTGCAAAGCCACAGTCTTTCAAGTGGATAACAGTCTCCACTGGTTCTGGAGGGGGCTTTGTGCCCAGAGTGCTTCATCCTGCCAAGGACTGAGGTAGTGGATGTATCTCTCCACTGGTTCTGGAGGGGGCTTTGTGCCCAGAGTGCTTCATCCTGCCAAGGACTGAGGTAGTGGATGCCTTCCTCCACTGGTTCTGGAGGGGGCTTTGTGCCCAGAGTGCTTCATCCTGCCAAGGACAGAGGTAGTGGATGCCTTTCTCCACTGGATCTGGAGGGGGCTTTGTGCCCAGAGTGCTTCATCCTGCCAAAGACTGAGGTAGTGGGTGCCTTTCTCCACTGGTTCTGGAGGGGGCTCGGTGCCCACAGTGCTTCATCTTTCTCGTGGCAGCCTCAGTAGCGTTGGAATCTTTGGCGCTCACTGGCCTGCGGTGCTTGTTGCGGTGGTGTCCTGTTCAGCAGTGCTGGTGGCGGCGGTGTCCTGTTCAGCGGTGCTGGTGGCGGCTGTGTCCTGTTCAGCGGTGCTGGTGGCAGCGGTGTCCTGTTCAGTGGTGCTTGTGGCGGCGGTGTCCTGTTCAGCGGTGCTGGTGGCAGCGGTGTCCTTGCCAGCAGTGCTTGTGGCGGCGGTGTCCTTGACAGCGGTGCTTGTGGCGGCGGTGTCCTTGGCAGTGGTGCTTGTGGCGGCGGTGTCCTTGGCCTCCTTGGCAGCGGTGCTTGTGGCGGCGGTGTGTTCCTTAGCAGCGGTGCTTGTGGCGGCGGTGTCCTTGGCAGCGGTGCTTGTGGCGGCGGTGTCCTGTTCTGCGGTGCTTGTGGCAGCGGTGCTTGTTGCGGTCTTGTCCGCCGTGCAGATTTTCCCAGACTTGCCTGTTTTACTGTGCCCCTTCCCCACCTTGGATGGTGGCGCAGCTGGCTACACACTCCCAACTGTACCCCTGGGAGCGGCTTTGGTGGAAGATTTTTTTCCTCTTTCCCGCCGGGCACTGGCCAACTTTTTGTGCTTTTGAGGTGGGGGACTGTCCGTGCTCTGGCTCCTTGGCACACTGGTTTCCCTGCTGCCTGGCGCACTCCAGCCGGTTACTACTGGCACCGCTGTTCGAGCAGATGTTGTGGCTGAGGCGCTGGGTTTGGGACCTGGAGGGGCGGGCCCTAGGAGACTAAAGGGGTGGAGGAGGTGAGGGGAAGAGGTCAAGGTTGGACAGGAAAAGTTTTTGGGACACACTGGGACAGGTAGATGGAGGGGGTTTGGGAGTGGAGGAAGAGGTAGTGGTTGTAGGAGGTGTACGTTTGGTGACTTTGGGTGAAGGTGCATGGGCTGGAGGCTGTTGGGTGGGTGTGTGGCTGTGTTTGTGTACCTTGGGAGGTGGGCTCACAGACACACTGGGAGAGGACAAAGGGGATGTGTGAATGGTAGTGGGGGTGGTGACGGCACATGAGCGGGGTGTGGTGGTGGGTGTGCTGGTGATGAAGGTAGTGGCTGACGATGTAGTGCATGCGGGTGTGAGTGGAGACGAGACAGGGAGGGAGGAGGGAGACGAGGAGGAGGGGGACACAGTGGAGGCAGTGGCTGTTGATATGTCTGCATGTGTATGATGCTTGCTTGAGTGCCTGTGGGATGTGTGGTGCTTATGATTGCCTGAGCTTCCCTTGTGTGTTGAGGTATGTGCATGCTGGTCTGATGGTGTGCTTGGGATAGGCTGCGGTACAGGGGTTTGGGTTTGGGTCTGGGTGTAGGAAGTTGGAGGTGGAGGCTAGAGACAGGGACAATGGCTGCCATCAGTGCTGAGGCCAGAGTCTGAAAAGCTTGCTGATGGGCTGCCTGACCAGAATGAATGCCCTACAGGTATGCATTGGTCTGTTGCAACTGCCTCTCTACACCCTGGATGGCATTCAAAATGATAGACTGGTGTGGGGTGCCACAGGGCCTGCCTTATGAAGGGACCTTGCCTACTAAACTCGTGCTGGCCTAGGGGAACCCACAACCCACCTCCCCCACCCAGACACCTACAATGCACGCTGAATCAGCTGAATGAGAGCGTACTCACCCCCTTGTGGCTGCTGTGATGCCCTCAAGCACCCATCCAACTCCGGGCACGCCACCGCCAGGATCCGGAACATCAGGGGGGTCATGGTGCGACGGGCACCCCTCCCACGTTGGGAGGCCATCCCCAGCTGGGCCTCCGCCGTCGTCTTGCTCCAGCGGTGAATGTCCTCCCATCCTTTCCGGTAGTGGGTGCTCCCCAGGGTCCGGACTTCCTTGGCGATGGCACGCCAAATGTCATTCTTCTGTTGGGCGCTGACCTACGGGAATAGTACAGGGGAAAAGGAGAAGATATAACCGTCCGCACCATCACAGTCATTGGCCCGCATCCCAACCCTTGCCATGACGCACATGCACTCACCGTTGTTTCATGCACGCCTCATTCTCCCCCCCTATCTTTCATCCACACCACTCCAAACAGCCATTGCCCATACAGTATGCTCACAGTGTACTCACCTGTTTGTCTGGAGGACCATAGAGTAGCGTGTACTGGGGGAGGACACCATCCACTAGTTTCTCCAACTCCTCCATGCTGAAGGCAGTGGCCCTTTCCCCAGACACCCAAGCCATTGTCTCTTCCAGACTGAGGTCACAGCAGCACTTGCAGTGTAGGCCTCTCCTGTCGAAGATCAGGTATCAAGTGATTGAACAGGGAGAAAATGGCGGTGACGTCCGCAGCGGTGCGTACCATTACTGCTGGCGTACATCGTCATTGGCTCATCAGACCCGTAGGGTCCAATGTTAACCAACGCAGGATTGCGCCGCGGTCTTCGACCGCCTACCGCGACGGTGTACAACTCCAGCGCAGTTACCTCATATCACCTTGTCCCATGTTACAGGTCAGGCAGATGCCATTTCAGAGGGCCACATGGCATTCTAGGCCTTGCTTAAACACTAATACAGCCATATGTCGATTTGAAAACATTTTCCGATTAAGTTGTGGTTACGTACCTCAGTGTTGGTTGACTCTCTGCTCGCTGTTCTCCTCCATAGAGCACATCAGCTGGGGCAGGTGAGGAGATGGCGGCATCCTCCAGTGTACAGACCGCTGGTGGACCTGTCGACATTGGAGAAGCGACATGTAATTATCACCTACAAACTTGATCATACCACAATCCGGGAACTGTGTGCCCAGTTGGAGCCAGACCTGATGTCAGCTATCCGCCGTCCCACAGGAATCCCCCCTGTAGTGCAGGTGCTGTCAGTACTCCATTTCCTAGCAAGTGGATCTTTTCAAACAACAGTGGCCATAGCATCAGGGATGTCCCAGCCTATGTTTTCCAACGTGTTGTCCAGAGTGTTGTCTGCCCTGCTGAAACATCGTTTTCCCTCAGGTGGAGGATTTGCCTACAGTGAAAGGTGACTTCCATGCCCTGGGACATATCCCCAACATCATAGGTGCCATTGATGGGACACATGTGGCCTTGTTCCCCCCACGCAGGAGTGAACAAGTGTACAGAAACCAGAAGAGTTACCATTCTATGACTGTGCAGATGGTGTGTTTGGCAGACCAGTACATCTCCCATGTGAATGCCAAATTTCCTGGCTCAGTGCATGACTCTTATATTCTGCGGAATAGCAGCATCCCTTATGTGATGGGCCAACTCCAGAGGCACAGTGTGTGGCTATTAGGTGAGGACATGGACCCAATACAGTGTGACTAGGTGTCTGGGTATGTTCCTAAGAGTTAGTGTGTGTCGAACAGTTGTCTCTCGCCATTTGCAGGTGACTCTGGTTACCCCAACCTGTCATGGCTACTGACCCCAGTGAGGAATCCCAGGACAAGGCAGAGGAACGCTACAATGAGGCACATGGGGGAACTAGGAGGATTATAAAGAGGACCTTTGGCCTCCTGAAGGCCAGGTTCAAGTGCCTCCATATGACAGGTGGTTCCCTATTCTACTCACCAAAGAAGGTGTGCCAGATCATCGTGGCCTGCTGTATGCTTCACAACTTGGCTTTGCGACGACAGGTGCCTTTTCTGCAGGAGAATGGTCCAGATGGAGGTGTTGTGGCAGCTGTGGAGCCTGTGGACAGTGAAGACGAGGAAGCAGAAAAAGAGGACATAGACAACAGGAACACGGTGATCCAGCAATACTTCCAGTGAGACACAGGTAAGAAGACAATACTGCCTGCTACATCTGATTTAATTCTTCTACCTCTCATCTGTCTGACTATTTCACCCAGTGTATGGACACTGAGTTGTCTCTTTCCCTTTAGATTTCACAGATGTGGGTCCCACTGTGTGACCTCTGCTTTGTTTCCGCATGGACTAGAGCTGTGTGACATAGGTATGTTGACAATACAATGGACATTGCTATTTCCCTCAGTTATTGCAAATACACAGTTGTGAAAGCACAGACTGACTCCAGATTGTTTTGTGATTTAAGGGTGTTTACTTAAGTACTAAATAGTGGAGGGGGTTGTAAAATGGGCAGGGGTGATGGTGGAGGAATGTCCATGGCAGAGTCCAGTCTATTAGTCTCACAGGTGCATTGTCCAAAGGGGCATAGGAAGTGGAGCTGGGGCAGTTGATGGATGGACAGGGTGACAAAGTGGGACAGAAGGATGACAATCAGGGCGGTCTCATTTCTTGGCGGGGGTCTTGGCATTGTCCTCTGTCTTTGTCCTGGGTCTCAGGACCGTTTGCGGGGTGGTTCTCCATCTGCAGGGGGTGGGGTGCTGGTGTTGTGGTCCTGTGGCGGTGTCTCCTGCCCACTAGCGCCGGCGGAGGTGGTGGGCAGTTCATCGTCCAGGCTAGTGTCAGGGGCCCCTTGTTGTGCCACAGTGTCCCTCCTGGTGTTGACGAGTTCCTTCAGCACCCCTACAATGGTGCCCAGGGTAGAATTCATGGATTTGAGTTCCTCCCTAAACCCCAAATAATGTTCCTCCTGCAGCCGCTGGGTCTCCTGAAACTTGGTGGTATGCTTCCATGATGTTGGAGAGGGCCTTGTGGAGAGTGGGTTCCCTGGGCCTGTCCTCCCCCTGTCGCACACCAGCCCTCCCAGTTCCCCTATTTCCCTGGGCCTCTGTCCCCTGAACCGTGTGCCCACTACCACTGCCCCAAGGTCCCTGGTGTTGTTGGGGTGGTGGGTTAGCCTGGGTTCCTTGTAGTGGTGGACACACTGCTGCTTGACGTGTCCTGGGGACAGAGGTATGGGCCCGCTGGGTGGGTGCTGTGCTGGTGTTTCCAGAGGGGGGAAGCTCTGTAGTGGCCTGTGCCAGTGTGAGGGGAACCGACTGTCCCGAGGTCCCAGATGGGCCGGGCTGGTCATCTAGATCCAGTTGGACAGAGCTGCTGTCATCACTGTATGCCTCTTCTGTGGGGGGAGTGGACTTGTCTGGTCCCTCCTGTCCGGTGACGTTGGGTAGGTGTCCTGCAGGGGTGTAAAAGCATGATTATTGCATCTGTGTGTGCCATGGTATTCAATGGGTGGCTGACCCTGTACCCCGGTGCTTGCATTCTTGTGTGGGACCTTGTGTGATAATGGTTTAGGGGGGTGTATGGGTATGTGCAGGGGACATGCTTTGGTGATGGGTGTCCATGCTTTGGTGTCACATGCAGGGCTTGGGTTTGGGATGTGTGGTTTGTGATATTGGGAAACATGTGAGGAGTTGGAGTGATGGGGGTGAGGGCGAGGGTGGGAGTATGTGATAGCATGCAGGTGGGTGGGGGATGAAGTAGTGAAAGATTTGACTTACTAGAGTCCATTCCTCCAGCTACTCCTGCGAGGCCCTCAGAATGCAGTATAGCCAATACCTGTTCCTCCCATGTTGTGAGTTTTGGGGGAGCAGGTGGGGGTCAGCCGCCAGTCCTCTGAACCGCAATCTGGTGTCTTGAGACCACGGAATGCACCTTCCCCTGTGGGTCGTTCCACCTCTTCCTGATGTCATCCCTAGTTCTTGGGTGCTGTCCCACTGCATTGATCCTGTCCACGATTCTTCGCCATAGCTCCATCTTCCTAGCTATGGTGGTGTGCTGCACCTGTGATCCGAATAGCTGTGGCTCTACCCGGATGATTTCCTCCACCATGACCCTGAGCTCCTACTCAGAAAACCTGGGGTGTCTCTGCGGTGCCATGAAGTGGTGTGGGTGATGTGTGGGGTGGGGTGTGTTGTGATGTGTGGGGTGATATTTAGAGGTGTGTTGTGTGAGGTGCTTGGATGTAGTGTGAGTGATGGTGTTGAGTGCCTGTGGGTGCTATTGTTCTTTCTGGTGTTGTCTCTCTCTGTCCTTCTGTCACAATTGTTGTCGTAAGGGTTTGTGGGTGATGTGGGTGTGTGTTTTATATTGTATTGGATGTGTGAGAGTGGTGTGTGTATGTGTAACAGGTGTGTGTATTTGGAATTGCCCAATGTGGTAGTGTTTTTTAAGAGTGTGTGTATTTTGAGCGCGGCGGTGTGTACTGCCAATGGAATACCGCGGTTGAAAGACCGCCGCGTGGATTCGTGGGTCGTGATAGTGTGGGCGAATTCGTGTTGGTGTGACAGTGTCGGTTTTGTTATCGCCAGTTTATCACTGGCCTTTGGTGTGGCGGACTTGTGTGGGTGTCTGGATTTTTGCATATTCCGAGCTGTGGGTCATAATGGCAGTGGCAGTATTCCGCGGCCGCGGCGGTGTGTTGGCGGTCTTCTGCACGGCGGTAAGCGGCTTTTACCGCCAATGTTGTAATAACCCCCATAATATTTAAAGGAATCTTGATTTATTGCTCTGAATTGTGCAACACACCAACAATCAAACACGGAATAGATCTTGGAGGATAAAGCAGAGGCACTGCTAAGCTTTATTTCAAGAGATGTTCTACTGTATAGCTGCTGGATAGCTTCACACAGTATGGAAATTCCCTACCTATTCAGTTGATTGGACAATATGTTTCTATCAACTTCGACAAATATGTTTTCAAAGTCCATGAAGCAAGCACACAGTAGTTCCCCAGGTTTAAAATTTTAGCGACCAAAGACAGTCCTAAAATTTTGTGTGATGTACTATTCAAGGAAGCATGTTTAGAGAATAGCAATAAATGTTGTTGTGCAACCCAAGTTTCTTGTTCCTGTAATAACTTCAACATCAAGAAGTCCCATCAATCTAGTTTGATGGTTTGTGCAGAAAGGATTTTTGTATAGCAGGTGCAGCTGGTTCCAGTTAATCTTTGTTGATTTTGGCCAGCTTCCCCCGTGCATCTGCATGGCCCACCCAAGTGTTTTTAATGGCCCTTCTAGGTTGAGAATCTCAGAGCCTGACGACATGTCACAGATGACATCATGCACATGGCAATACCAATCACACGACTTTGCATAACATACACCAATACACAAATGATTAGATCAAAAAATACTTCGGCCCATATTTATACTTCTTGACGCAAACCAGCACCAGCGCTGGTTTGCATCAAAACTTTTACTGCCGGCTAACGCCATTCCTACGTGCCATGTGGGTGCCTTATTTAAGGATTGACGTTAGCCGGCGCTGCGGACTGGTCAGAGTAAAAAAAAAATGACTCAAACCAGGCAGCGCCGGCATAGAGGGAAATGTGGGTTGTGCATCAAAAAATGGTGTAAGTCAGGTTTGAGGCAAAAATCATGCCTCAAACCAGACGTGCGCTATTTTTTGATGCACAACCCCCTTTGAAATGACTCCTGTCTTAGCATAGACAGGAGTCATGCCCCCTTGCCCAATGACCATGCCCAGGGGACATCTTTTTAAAAAAGTAAAAATAAATACTTACCTCAACTTACCTGTACTTACCTGGGATGGGTCCCCCCATCCATGGGTGTCCTCCAGGGGTGGGTGAGGGTGGCAGGGGGTGTCCCTGGGGGCAGGGAAGGGCACCTCTGGACTCCTTCCATGGTCAGAGACCATGGTAGTGAGCCCACAGCTCCCTTAACGCCTGCCCTGACCCAGGTGTTAAAAAACGGCGCACATCAGGCTGTGCGTTGTTTTTCAAGGACCGCCCCCTCCTGTGCGTCAAAATGACGCTGGAGTATAAATAAGGCTCACAGGCCTTAAAGTCATTTTTTGGGCAGGAACGCCTACCTTGCATGTCATTAATGCAAGGCAGTTTCCCTCATCCAAAAAATTACGCACACGGAAGAATTTTGACGTCCGCAGACTCGGGTGTCAAAGTTGAAATATGGTGCATGGTTTGCGCCAAATGTGCGTCAAAATTTTTGACGCACATTCGGCGCAAACAGAGTATAAATATGCCCCTTAATATCATGCTGCTGCTCAGTTGCCTCTAGCTGGTGCTGAAGGTCCGGTCAGGTCTTTGCCAGGGCCTCTGCTGCAGGTACATGAACTGAGGAGGCTTTTGTGGTTCCCGGTGGACTTCGACAAGATGCATTGCTTCCCTGTGCTTCCTGCTGTCCCTGGCTTTACAGGAGCCAAAGCCCAATCAAGTCTCCTTTCTGGTGATCTAATTCCTAATAAGCAAATGTGCATAATTGGCAAGGCTGAGAGTCTGGTACCCCATTCAGCTGAGATAGTGTTTGATTACCCCCTCGCTGATAAGGTCCACTTCTTTATTAAAGTTAGGGACACTTTCTGACTTGTTAGCCATTTTGGGCGTTAAAAAAGCATACACATCAGCATGATGGAGGTGGATGCTCTCCCCATGATGATGATGATGGTGATGTTAAATGATCAGTTTTGAAACTCTGCTATCTGGCTTCTTGTAGATGTAGGTGACAGAAATTGCCACTCCCACTATGCCTATGTAAGCTGTGTTGATTCTGAAAAACAGGAAAAGAAAGAAGGAGAAGTACAGTAAACCTGGTGATGCCAAACACTGTTCACTTGGTTACAAAAAGACTAGAAACAACAGTTCATAAAAAGTGTTTTTTTAAGACATGCATGTGTATAAATACATATAGTTTGTATATTTATCCACACACAAGTGGCACGAAAACAAGGACAGGCGAGTGTGATATTTTGGACCACCAAGACATGAACAAGATGGCTTCGCAAGTGTCTTTACATGGGCAGGTTTGCCAACAGTAACATGGTACTCCTGTCATAATTGACTTAACACTAACCATTGTGATGTGACAGCCAAACTTGCCGCTCAAGTCAAGTATGAGGCCGTAGGTTTGTCATGCAAATGCAGGCCCTGATCTCTGAGCACAGGCCCAGGTTGCGGACCTAGATGTTGCCACAGAGAAAGGATTGGACCTAGGTGTAAGTTATGGTGGAAGCTAATACTGTGCATTATGCAGTAAGCTAAAATGATCTTGCATGCTACACTGCTACTTCAATGGAGTATAAAAGCACCCCCAGCGTGATCACTGCAAATAAAGAACAACATGAGGATGTCATATGCCTGCTTTATGATACCTAGGGCCTCATTTGCAAGAGGCCTGAGCCACTGGTGCGTCACTTTTTTGACACACCAGCATCACAGGCTGCAGGGCCATATCTACAAGGCCACACAAAGCCATTTTATGTGGCTTTACATGGCCTTTTAGATATGTCCCCCTTTCACGCATTACTCTGTGTGGAAGGATCGCTCCATGGGTGTTGCTTTGGAAGTTCCCACGCAACACCCATTGAATCTGACGCATTCCCAGATTTCCAAGGTTTTGTAAACCTAGGCATGCATCAGTTTCGTCGCCACCCCGAGGGGTGGTGTATGGTTGGTGCAACAGGGACAAATAACATTATTTCTCCTGTTTTTTTTCTGCAGCACACACAGAAGGAGGTAAACACCTCTTGTGATTGTTTTTATGCAGCAAGATGGCCCCTCCTGAACAAAAAACAATCACCCTTGCAACACAGGCAACCTTGCACCATAGTGCAAGGGTGCCTGCATTGATGCATGGCAGCAATTTGTGCATCAATGTAGATGACAAGGACAAGAATGTGTTGTATCTTGTAACTACTTTTCCCACAGAGAAACGCAGGAATCTGATGAGAGCAGCAACTGGAGAGACGACAAGGCCCAATGGGATTTGAATAAAATGTGATCTCAAAAGGAGACCAGATGGAAGTCACTTTTAAAAGAAAGAGAAAACCTTGCAAAAACAAGCCACATATGCTCATTCTCAAAAAGATTTAGAATTTGAACCAACCAGGGTTCTGATGAGAACCCAAAAAGAAGAAGTTGTCCGAAATGCCTCGAGGGATACACTTGGGGAGTTTCTTTCTTGGAAGAAAGTTGAACAGTAGACAACCAAAATTGACACATGAATGTAAAAAGTGTACTACCAGCTCAGAACCCCCAAGGGACACTGGGAGCAAGAGGGAATGCATTAATACCTGTAGTAATTATAGCCTCTGCATGTTGTTCATTTTTCGACTGGTCACAGGAATATGTGTTATATATTTGTCATTTGTTGTAAGTAATGTTTGGGTTGTGTTTAATTTCTTTTGAATAATTTAAATGTTTTTCAATTGACATGTTTAAGTGTTGAAAATAATATAGAACAACATGAAATAAGAAGTGAATAAATATTCAGGTCAAGAAAATTAATTTACGTGTCCATTAACGTCAATTGGTTTGTCGACAATTTCAGTCAGAGCAAGCCATGTTTTATGAGTATCTTGTAAATATAATGCATTCCTGCCCTTTTGTTTTGACGCAGGGCAGCAAAGCAAAGGCTTGAGATGCTGGCTTGTGCCAAAACTTTGTAAACAAGGCCCCCTAGTATCTGTATATATGCTCTATTGTATCCATGTAAAGGATGGGTGACTAGATATTAGTAGATGGTGAGAAAAGTGGAAGAAAAGATATACACAGCATCATACACAGCACATGCAGGATTGGGTTACAGTAGATAACACATAATGACCCTAACATTCTATCCAGGCATGTAATCAGTGTGTCCATGATGGGACAGTTAGAAAAGGCTTTGGAATATGTGCTAATCACTATGCCCCACGATTATGTGCAGTCTCAGAATGGTTTAGCTGTACTTACTTAGTAGCATCGTGTCCCCATATTATCGATTAAAAAGCTCATGTGCAATTGATGAATGGTGAAAGATGATACTGTTAAAGCAATCGTTGGCAAATCCAATAGGTCTTGCCTTTGCAAGAGTTAACTGGCTTTGCCAATGTGTTTTAGCCATGTTGTACACCAGTGTGGCTGCTGTTCAATATGGCTAAATAACAGGTAATGGCTTAGAGGAGAGTGGTGTGGATTGTTGTAGAGTGGAGTGTCGAAGAGTGTTCTAAAGCAGAGTAGCGTGGTGTATAGTAGAGTGGCACAGAGTGTTGTGGAGTGGTTTAGAGTGGCGTGGAGTGGCGTGGACTGGAATGGTGTAGAGTGCAGTAGCATAAAGTGTCATGGAGTGCTGTGGAGGAAGTGGAGTATAGTAAAGCAGAAGGACATAGAGTGAAATAAAGTGCAGTTAAGTGGTGTAAAGTTGGGAAGAGTGTCATTCAGTGGAGTGGCATAGAGTACTGTAGAGTGGTGTGGTGTAGAGTGGAATGGCATAGAGGGAGTTGCAAACAGTGGAGTAGAGTGGCATAGAGTAGAATGGCACATAGTGTAGTGGGATAGAGTGGAGTAGAGTTGTGGAGTGGCATAGAGTGGAGAAGAGGGTTATTGAGGGAGTTGAGTGGAAGGGCATAGATGGAGTAGATTGTTGGAAAGTGGCATAGAGTAGAGTACAGTGCCATAGAGTGAAGAGTCATGGAATGTCGTGAAGGAAGTAGAGTGTCATATTGTGAAGTAGAGATAATTGGCGTAGAGTGGTGTGGTGTAGATTGGAGTAGAGCAGCGTAGAGTGTAGTAGAGTGGTGTAGAGTGGAGTGGCATAAAGTGTTGTAGAGTGGAGTGGTGTAGAGTAAAGTAGAATGGCATAGAGTGGAGTACAGTAGTGTGGAGTGCTATAGAAGAAGATGCATAGAGTAGAGTAGAATGTCAGTTAGTAGAGTGGAGGGAGTACAGTGTCATAGAGTAAAGTAGAGTGGTGAGGCGTAGAATGGGGTAGATTGTCATTAAGTGTAGTGGCATAGAGTAAAGTGTCATAAAGTTGCGTGGCAGAGTGGAGTTGAGTGTCATGGAGCGAGTAGAGTTTCATAGAGTGGAGGGGCATAGATTGGGTAGAGTGTCATAGAGTGAAGTGGCATAGTGTCTTTGAGTGGAGTAGAGTGGAGTTGAGTGGAGTGGTGTAGCGTAGAGTGGAGTAGACTGCTGTAGAGTGGAGTGGAGTAGAGTTTGGTAGAGTATAGTGGTGTGGAGTGCCAAGGTGGAGTGTCGTAGAGTGGAGTGGTATTGGGTGGAGTAGAGTGTTGTACAGTGGTGTGGAGTAGCATAGAGTGGAGTAGAGTGAAGTAGTGAAGTAGTGTGTTGTAGAGTAGAGTGAAGGAAAGAGGCATGGAGTGCCATGGAAGGAGTTGCCTAGAGCATCGTAGAATGGCATAGAGTGAAGTGGTGTAGAGTGGAGGGACGTTGAGCAGATTGTCATAGAGTGGAGTAAAAAGGCATAGCTTGGAGTGCTATAGAGTAGAGTGAAGAAGAGAAAGTGTCATAAAGGGAGTGCCGTTGAGTGTCATAGAGTGTTGCAGCATAGAGTTAAGGAGTGTGGAGGGGAGTGGAGGAGCATGTCTTTGAGTACAGTGGAGTGGCATAGAGTAGAGTGGCATAAGTTGAGTTGTGTGTCATAGAGTGGAGTGGTATGGCATAGAGGGGAGTGCTGTGATTTAGAGTAGATTGGAGTTGCGTGTCAGTAGAGTGTAGCATTTTGTAGACAGTCATGGCACAGAGTGAATGGCCATGCCATAGAGTGGCGGGATTTGTCATAGAGGTGGAGTGGCAGGTCATGGAGGGTCGTAGAGTGGAGTGATGTAGAGTGGATAGGAGTGGCCTGTCATAGAGTTGAGACGAGTGGAGTGGAATAGTTTGGAGTGGGGCAATGGGGTTTCATGGAGTGGCATAAAGTGGAAGGGTATAGAGTAGAGTAGAGTGTTGTAGAGATGAGTGTGGATTGGAATGGTGTTGTGTGGAGTTTGCAAGGTGTGCTTGCACACTGCCATTACAGACAACACATTTTCAATTGAAATGATCACTACATTTGCACAAACATACAGTTTGATTGATAGAATTATTCAGCGCACAAACGATAATCTGTGGCATCACTTATTGTATTGCTTTGATTTGATTGTATTAAAATATCTGTTTCCACCACACTTCAAAATCATCAAAAAATTTGCTTCATTTGTGCTTTCCTAATTATGATATCTCCTGAAATATCTGCACATCTCATTTACAAACATCTAAATTTTGTTGTGTGCTAGAAAAAAGCCTTTCCTTTCACAACTCCGGCAAGATTGTCCCATAAATCCTCCCACTTTCAAGTCAGAGAAAGAAAAGTAAACACCAAATTCCTTCGGAAGATAGAGCCTGACATGTGACCTCTGATTTTGAATGCACAGCAAATGTGACAAGATAAGAACAACAATTAAAGGCCTGTTCATAGAAAGTGAGTACTCTTGGAAGAATACAAGGAGCAATGGAAAGCAGGCAGTGCTCCACGGGACGGACTAACTCAAGTGGGAGAGCCTAAAATAAATACAGCCAGCCAATAGAAGACAAGCAAATGTAAGTTACAAACCACAAAGCCAATGGTAAGCAATAGGTGGAATGCATTCTTAGGTCAGTTTTCAGAAGGTTCCCAAAATGTCGTAAGCAAAGCAGACAGCTGTATTGTCTGGTAGGCTTCAACCCAATAAGGCTGGTTCAGGTGTTCATGGACAATTCCACAATGTGGTACTGTTGCAATCATGGTGAGGAAGGGTAGTGCACCCTGTGCCAGGAGGTTCTACACCTCAGTCTGGCTTGGCTGGAATGTTAAGGTATTTTCTCGGTCATACAACACCTAGCTGGGTCTCTGAATGCCAGGGTGGACAAACTGAACCATTGATGCAGCGCGGATCAACAAATAGTGTCTATATGCGGAGATGGTGCAAGGTCTCTTCCAAGGTTGAGGAAAACCTTTGTTAGATCTATTTGCCCCCCGAGAAACCACAATGTCAGCACTTCTGCACGCCAGAGTTTTGAAGCAGCTCTTCCTTGGAGAAGTGTTGTCCCTTTGATGTGTTGAGTGGGACTTGGGACAGGTGTACAAGGTGTACAAGTTCAAGACCGACCACACCCGAGTCATTCTAGTGGCTCCAAATTGGGCACGGAGAGTGTGATATCCTGAAAACATTACATGAGTCCTCTGATCAGGCTGCACTTTCAGGGGGTTCTCGTGTCGAAACAGTAGGACATGGTCCTGTACCCCAACCTTCCCATGCTCTACCTTCAAGCAGAGAGATTGAATGGCAAACCTCCTGAGGTTTGTGATGTAATCCTGGCAGCCAAGAGTCCTTCCACTAAAACTGTCTACCCATGCCTTTGGTATAAATTTGTGGCCTGGTGTTTCTCATGCCATGTGGACCACCTTTCTGCAACTCTTGCTGAGGTTTTATTGTTTGTTATTTCTTTAGCCCGACAAGGCTTTGTTCTGGTCCTAGTTATTTATCAGCTATCTTGGCTTTTTTCAGCTGCTGGATCAACCCGTCCTATTTAATTCACCCATTGTGACTCAGTTTGTGAAAGTTTTGCAACATTTGTTCCCACCTGCTTTTTTTGTCATGGCCCAATGGGACCTCACTTTGGCCCTTACTCTCCTTAATGGTTTTCCCATTTAGCACCTGGAGAGCTGCCCTCTGCGCCTCTTGACTCCACATTCCTGGTGGCCATTACATTCTCCAGGAGGGTTGGTCAACTTCAGGCTTAGTCGACCCAGCCTCCATACACCAACTTCATCCCTGACAGACTGGTTCTTTGAACATGTGCCTCTTGACTCCCGAAGGTGATCAGCCCTTTTCAAATTGGCCAGAGCATTACTCTGCCTGCTTTCTACGCTCGGCCTCACCCGTAAACAAGAAGGAGGAGAGAATCCATTATTTGGACCCAAAAATGGCTCTGTCTTTCTATAGTATGTGCACCAATATTCACCGGGTGGATGCTCAGCTCTTCATTAGGTTCACTGTAGCAAAGAAGGGAAAGGCTTTGCAGAAATGAACCATCTCTAGATGGATTGTGTAGGGAAGTACCCTCTTTTTGGCATTTTACCCCCAATATCTGCCTGATGTCAGTGTGTTTGACTGTGTCACTGGGATCCTGCTAACCCGGACCCCAGTGCTTATGCTCTCTCTACTCACAAATTTGTCACTACATACTGGTAACCCAGTATTTCATCCCAAATTAGCATACTGGTGCCCCCTTATAAGTCTCTAGTATGTGGTACTTAGGTAACCAGGGCATTGGGTTCCAGGGGATCCCTCCGGGCTGCAGCATTACTTTTGCCACCCATAGGGAGCCAGTGCCATGGCCTTTGCAGGACTGCCATTGCAGCCTGCGTGAAATGGTGCATGCACCCTTTCACAGCTGTTTTCACTACACTAGGTCACTTATAAGTCACCTATATGTCAGGCCTTACATCCCTGAATGCTGGATGCAAAGTACCTGTGTGTGAGAACACCCCTGCACTAGCAGAGGTGCTCCCTTGAAAGCTCCCTTGAAGTGAAGGAGTCACTTCCTTGCTTCAGCAGGCACCCCTTTGCAGTGACATTTGGTGCCATGGGTCCTCTCTCTTGACAACAAGCTTGGCTCTAGCAACATGAGTGGTGGACTAAAGTGACCCCGACAGTCCCAAGGTCCAGCTGTCCAACTTTGGTGGAGGTACAAGCTTGCCTCCCCACGCAAGATAATACCCGCGTGCACCGCGTGACTTTCAGTTACCAAGACTTGTGTGAGATCTTCCATGAAGTTCATCATGCACTGCACAGCTTACGCCCCCAGCACTCCATCCTGTGACGCACAGCTTCCTGAACAGTTCTCTGGTGGTGTGGGATCCCTTTATGTCATGCTGTATGGGCCTCCATTTGCACCTTCTTTGTCCCCGTGCTGTGGGACTCCTGTGCATGCTGCCTGGTCTTCTAAGGACTCTCTGAGTTGCTGAGAGCTCCATCTGTCTCCCCCTCCTGGGTAGAGGCCACCAGGTCCCTCCTGGTCCCAGGCAGTGCATTTTCTGCTAACAGCATGCTTTGCACATGCCAAGGCTTGTTGGCAGAATTCCAGTGACACAAACCAGAATGCAATCATCCATCTGGAGTGGGACAATATTTGCACCAACCAGGAACCTGCATCTGTCTTCTTGGGTGCAGTACTGACTGTTCTTCCTCACCAGAGGTTCTTCTTTTGCACTGTCATCCTGGTTAGCAAGGGCTCCTGTTCTCCCTGGACTATTCAGTGCTTCTTGGACTTGCTCCCCTTCTTCCACAGGTCTTCAGGTCCGGGAATCCATCATTGGTGTCTTGCAGTCTCTTCTGGTTCTTGCATTATCTTCTATCTCAACTTCTTGTGTGTTCTAGGAAACGTAATGTTGATTTACTCCTGTTTCCTGGGCTCTAGGGTGGGTTATATTACCTACCTTTGGTGTTTTCTTACACTCCCAGTTCCCCTCTACTCACTACACTTGCCTAGGTGGGAAACCAATTTTTGCATTCCACAATTTTAGTATATGGATTGTGTTCCCCCTGGGCCCATTGCAACCTATTGTGATGTTCACTATTTCCACCGTTTTCTAACTGTTTTTGCAGCTATTTCTGCATTCTAGTGTATATACTGTGTATATTACTTAACTCTTAAGGGGGCATAGGGGGTCATTACGACCCTGGCGGTCGGTGGTAAAGCGGCGGTAAGACAGCAAACAGGCAGGTGGAAAAAAAAATGGAATTATGACACCGCCACTTCACCATTCCGACCGCCATGGCGGTGAAGTCACTAGACCGCCGATGGTATCAGGACCCTGCATACCACCATGGATCTCGGGTGGTTGGGAACCGCCTTGAGCTCCATGGCGGTAGGCAATATCAGTGCCAGGGAATTCCTTCCCTGGCACTAATAGGGGTCTCCCCCACCCCTGCTACCCCCCACGAATCCACCCCCCACCCCCCTGCCACTCCCCAAAGGTGGCACAACCCCCCTCCCCACCCCGACCCCGAACATGCACATATACACACCCCTACACGCACACACCCCCAACATGCACATATACACACCCCTACACGCACACCCCCCAACATGCACATATACACACCCCTACACGCACACATACACCCCGACAACACATACCCGCACACATACAAACAGACATGCACACAGTCCGACCAGCACACATTTCCCATACACACACAACACCCCCGCATACATACACTCACTCACCCACCCCCTCTACACTCTCACACCCCCATGCACGCACACAACACACAACACCCCCACCTCCTTCCCTAACAGACGATCAACTTACCTTGTCCGTTGATCCTCTGGGAGGGGACGGGATCCATGGGGGCAGCTCCGCCACCAGCACACCGTCACCAGAACACCGCCACACCGAATCATGGGCGTGTTCTGTTGACGTGGCGGTGGAGGTTGAGCAACCTCCACTTTCCCGCCGTCCGCCAGTATGGCTGCTGGCAGCTCTCCGTACGAAAAAGGACGGCGGGCTGCCAGCGGTCATAATACGCGGCACGGAAGACAGCCACCACTGGCGGTCTTCAGCACGGCGGTACCTCGGCAGTCTTGCGAAAAGACCGCCGAGGTCGTAATGACCCCCATAGTCTCTAAGGGATTTTTGGCATTGTGTCACCAGAAATAAAGTACCTTCATTTTTGTAACAGTGAGTATTTTCTTTCATGTGTGTGAGTACTTTGTGACTACAGTGATATTGCAAGAGATTTGCATGTCTCCTAGATAAGCCTTGGCTGCTCAGCTGCAGCTACCCCTAGACACTCTGGCTTCTAGACATTGACTACATTTCACTAATAAGAGATAACTGGACCTGGAATAAGATGTAAGTACCTTTGGTACCCATTACAAACCAAGCCAGCCTCCTATAGATTTTATGCTGCATAAAAATCTGGTAGGCACTGGTGAAGAAGCAGCTCCCTGAGGCCTTATGGGCCCACTGTAACAGAACCAAGGCAGCCACCACTGGGTTAGGGCAAGGGGTTCCAGTCTTGGACATCTGTCAAGCTGCCAAATGGACTTCCGTCCATACATTCACGAAACATTACAGCTTGCACAGTCAGGTCCGTCGTAAAGGGCATTTTGCCTGTTTAGTCTGCTAGGTCTTTTTGGTCTAAGCCATTACACAGGCCCACTTCTGGAAAGGTATGGCTTGAGTATTCTAAAGTGAAGAACCTGAATTTGCTGTGAGACCAATAACTGCAGACTCCTCACTAACCCTCCCATCCTCTCCATTCTGCAAACTAGGCAACATTTTCCTCAGAAAGATCCCTTTAGAACAAAGGTCTCCAACCTTTCCTATAATAAGAGCTACTTATGTGCAATGAAAATACCACAGAGCTACCAATATTTTTAGTGCTGTAATAGTGAACATATCAAACCATATTACATTAGTGGCCATCTCTTGAAAGATTATCAGCACTGTTCTCCTTAGTGCATTAGGAAGAGCTACCAGCAGTAATGTGAAAATGATTGATCAATTTGGAAGCCTTAAACTCTCTTTTTGTTAGATACAGGTAGCCCCTAAAGTAGGCCCTAGACAGTCTTTAGGGCAGGTGCATTGTAATTTAAAACATTGGATATTCACTTTTAAGTTATAGATGCCCTGGTAGTGAAGAACTCACACATTTATTTTTCTCTACTGTGAGACTGTGAGGCCTACCTCCGCCATAGGATAACATTGGTTTCTGGTGACTCTTGATTGGGATCAGGTTTGGTGCCTGAGGAATTGTTATTTAGGACCCTCTTTCATGGTAGTAGTCAGCGGGACTAGAGTCATAATTTTTTACACTAGTTCGGTGCTTTGCAAGATTAGCGTACAAAAATGATGACGCTAATCCTGCAGGGACCCAGAGGTCCATTGTAACCAATGGGAGCCTCTTTTTAAAACCTGCTCTTAGCAGGCGTTAAAAAATGCCAATGGAAATGATACAAAGAAATCTCATAGGTTTCTTTGTGCTATTTCTGTAGCCCCCTTGCGCCGCAACGCCCCCCTTGCATACATTATGCCTGGCACAGGCATAATGTGGTGCAAGAGGTTACAAAGTGGCGCAATGCAAGCATTGTGCCACTTAGTAAAAATGGCGCAGTTTTTTTGGTTAAAAAAAATGACGCTAATGTAGCGTTAGGCCCACATAAATCTGGGCTTAGGTGTGCTGGATGGGACCTCTCAGGTAGGAGTAGAGGGTGGGTGCAGAGCTATGCACAGCCTCACTTTCTCTTCAAACAACTGTGCTTTGTCTCTGCTTTTACACAAATAACTGGGACCAGGGCAGGAAGGCAAGAAATCAGACACTTCTGTATGGGGAAGCCTCCAGAAATGACTCCTACTTTAAAGGTGGCACTAGGTATAAAAAAGGACTCTCATGCCCACTCTTCAGTTCACTTCTGGACCTGCGGAAGGACTCTCAGAGGACAGTCTGTTTCCTGTTGTGTACTTCAAGGGACTGCTTTTGCTGCACCAAGAAGGAATACCCTGCTGCCTGAAACATTCTTTGTGCCCTCAGAAGGCTGCCCTGCTTCTTGAGGCCTGCTCTTCGGCTTGAACCTAGGACTTCCAGAGTTACTCCAAGAGCTAGTTGGGTGGCCTCCTGATCATGGTTTCAGGGACAGAAAAGGCTTCATACCATCTTGAACCCTCACCTGGACACAGCCCAAGGAAGTCTGGACTCTCCAAGTGGTGCCCCTCCAGTCCTGTACTCTTTAAAGTTATGCTGAAGTTACCCAGATCTACAAAATTCTAAACTTGGGACTTAAAAAATGTTCTGCAAAAAAAGTGCTCTAAGAACTGAGAGGAGATTAAGACCTACCTGCTCTGAGAACGCCCCAAGGTGCATCGCTGGTTGGCCTGACTTTGCAGCAGCTCCTGCTTCATTCTTGTCCACAGCATCAAATCCTGTTCAGCGGCTTTTCGCTGAATGGTTATCCAATCTTGTGGAGCCCTTGTCAGCTGCAGCATTCAGCCTCATCACACTAGAGATTTTCAACTTCCAAAAGCAAGATTAAGTCCTAACTTATAAATCTTCACCAAGACTTCATCCAGTGGCTCCCCAATGATGACAACTCCGTAGAGAGACTCTGCTGGCTGCCTTGCCCTGATTAACTTTTCCTTCGCAGACATTTTTTGTAAGTCCAAAGGTAAGCAGAGACTGGGCCCAATGCACTTAGGGGCATATTTATACTCTGTTTGGGCCGAATTTGCGTCAAAGATTTTGACGCATATTCGGCTCAAACCTTGCCCCATATTTATAAAATGACACCAGACCCGGCGAATGTCAAAATCCCTCAGTGTGTGTCATTTTCTGGATGCGGGAAACCACCTTGCGTTCATGACATGCAAAGTAGGCGTTCCCATCCAAAAAATTACTTTAAGGCCTGTGTGCCTTATTTATACTCCTGCGTCATTTTGATGCACAGGAGGGCAAAGGCCTTGAAAAACGGCACACAGCCTGATGTGCACCGTTTTTTAATGCCTGGGTGAGGGCAGGCATTAAGGGACATGGGGGCCCACTTCCATGGTCTCTGACCATGGAAGCTGTCCAGAGGTGCCATTCCCTGCCCCCAGGGACACCCCCTGCCACCCTCACCCACCCCTGGAGGACACCCATGGATTGGGGACCCATCCCAGGTAAGTACAGGTAAGTTGAGGTAAGTATAATTTTTTTATTTTTTTAAAGTGGCATAGGGGGGCCTAACTTGGGCCCCCCTACATGCCACTGTACCCAATGGCCATGCCCAGGGGACAGAGGTCCCCTGGGCATGGCTATTGGGCAAAGGGGCATGACTCCTGTCTTTGCTAAGACAGGAGTCATTTCAATGGGGGTTGTGCGTCAAAAAATGGAGCAAGTCCAGTCTGAGCCATGATTTTTGACTCAAACCTGACTTGCACCATTTTTTGACACACAACCCCCATTTTTCCCTATTGGCTAACGTCAATCCTTAAATAAGGCGCCCGCCTGGTGCGTAGGAATGGCGTTAGCCGGCAATAAATCTTTTGATGCAAACCAGCGCCAGCGCTCTTTTGCGTCAAAAAGTATAAATATGGGCCTTAATTTATCTGACCTGTGCACTATCAGGGACTGCCATAACTTTTGATTTTGCCCGCACTTGCACGACTAGATGTCTGCGGTTGGCACATGTAGCTTTTAGGTGCTATTTTTCACTTTAAACGTTAAAAACTCATACCTCCTGCTCTACTGATTGAATTTGTGTCATTTTAGTTTCAAATAATGTATTAAGATTTACTATGTTTTTCTCAATTGGTGTGGGGTTTTACCTGTGTTGTGTTTTCACTTTATTGCTATTTGTGTGCTCCATAAATACTTTACACATTGCCTCTACGTTAACCCTGACTGCTTTTATGCCAGCCTACCAGAGGGCTGAGCATAGATTACTTTTGTGACTGCGTGATGTACACTGGCAAAGACTGCTTGAGAAGGGCTCACACCTCCCTCAACCAACAACCCAGTTACTCAAGTATTTGATTGTCTGTGCATTATTCCCTTTTTGGCATCTGTCCTCCAGTGTTGTTATACCCTGCCTCCATTGATTTCTGTGCAATTCCATTGCAGTACCTGCAAGTTACTTGGTGTGATGTGCAACTTACTTCAGTGCTGGGCTGGAGCAAATTTGAACCAATTTGGGCTGTTCAACTAATTGAATTATGTGGTTGTAACTTACAACAATTAT
The DNA here is from genome assembly GCF_031143425.1 of Pleurodeles waltl. Lineage (NCBI taxonomy): Eukaryota > Metazoa > Chordata > Amphibia > Caudata > Salamandridae > Pleurodeles > Pleurodeles waltl. The sequence goes on along the minus strand of NC_090443.1, from coordinate 496,993,235 downwards.
GCTGACTTACACATTTGTAGATGTGCACTTGCATTTGCGTACCATCAGTGTGCCCCTCCTTGATTTTCCTCTTGCCCCTACCATTTTAGAAGTTTGGATGAGATATTCTTGATTGCCTCGTCACTACCATTCATGGGCATAATAAGTGTGGAGGAGGCAGCGTATTTATCCCCCCACATTTTGGAGTGGGGAGGGCACGGGACAAGGGCAGGGGGAAGAGGGCAACAAAACAATTATCCAGCTCATCCCCCACAGTTGGAAGGGCCACTAGCATGGGAAAGCTCTACCAATAAAGGCCCTGCTTGCTACCTGCCACCACCTACAAAAAACTTCAAATCGTCCTGCTACAGCTGCCTGCAGCCGTCACCTTTGAGGACAAAGGGAAAGGAGCGGGAACCTGGGTTTGCTGTTTGCTTCCAGCCCATGTCTGTTAAGGACTGGAATATTCAGGCATCACTTGCTGGTTGGCTGGCTGGCCCAGGCTCAGGATCATCTAGTGCCACAGTCCCTTCTCAGCACTACTTTAGCTGCAACTTGAAAAATAGCCTGCAAGGCATCGAGAAAGCCGGAGCCCTGATTGGGCTTGTCCACAGAAGAAGAGGGGGCTGCATGAGTCTGGAACAATAGATGAGATAGCTTTATCAATAACTCAAAAATCAATTTAATTAAAAGGAGCTCTGCAAAATGTGAGTGAGGTATGCCAAGACGATTGTAGTAGGGAATCAGGCATCAATGACCGAAGAACCCGCTACTTAGACAGGATGCCAAGTTAAGCGCTCCCTACTAACAATCATTGTTGACCTGAAGGACATCGTTAGTCACCATCCAGCACAGCTGAGTTTTTTGTTTTTTTTCATATGGGCGTAACTCCCCCAAATCCTGTTTTTTTTATTTAAACCCTGTACCCCCTTTACCTCTTCTCTCCCCTGAACCCCTATTACCTCTGTCCACCCCTGAGCCCAAAAAACCCTTTAGCCCTTTACCTCTACCTGCCCCTGAATTCTAAAAGCCACTTATTACCCCTTTACATCTACCCTCCACTGAAGCCTAAAATGAGCCCCTATACCTCCCTTTACCTCGACCTGCCCCTAAATCCTAAAACAAATGACCTCTCTTTACCTCTAACTGATCCTGAGCCCTAAAAACCCCTTATGTCCCTTTATCCCAACTACCATGGGACCCTAAGATCCCCTTACTTCCCTTTACCTCTACCCACACTTGAACCTTAAAACCCCCTTACTTCCTTTACCTTTAAAAAGGCATGCTTTACCTTTTCCCTTCTCTGAACCTTAAAATCAGCTTATACTTTACCTAGGTCCACCCCTGAATCTTAAAAAACCCTCATCTCCCTTTACCCTCTTTACCTCTAAACCATAACACCTCCCTCTACCTGCCCTCAAATTCTAAACACCCCTTACCTCCTTATATCTTACTCACCCCTAAACCAAGAAAAGCCCTGGCCTTCCTTTACCTACCCTGGATCCTAGAAATCCATCACTTCCCTTTACCTCTGCTAATCCCAGGATGCTAAAAATCCCTTACTTCCCTTAACCCTACTCATCCCTACCAAAAGCCCCTTGCCAACCTTCAACTCTTTCTTCCCCTGAACCTTAAAACCCACTTACCCCCTTTACCTCTACCAATCCTTGAACCCTACAAACCCCTTGCCTCCTTTTACCTTTACCTGCCCTTAAGCCCTAAACAAACCTTACCTCCTGTTAACTCTACCTGCCCAGAACCCCAAATACTCCTTACATCCACCCACCCCTGAACCCTAAAAGCCCTTACTGCACCTCTTCCTGCTCCAGGTCCATAAACCTCCATTAACCCCCTTTACCCAGACCTGGCCACTAAAACCATGCACTTCTACCCGATTCTAAAGCCTGAAAAGCCCTTAACTCCCTTAAAACACTATCAGTTCCAGAAAGCTAGAACCTTATAAAATGCCTTAAAAGCCTCTACCTTTACAAGCCCTGAACCTTAAAAATGTACCCTTATCTCACTTTAATTCTAACCACCCCTAAACCCTAAAACTACTTATTTCCTGTCCCTAAAGCCTAAAAACCCCATACCTTTATTTACCTTCAACTGCCCCTTTACCCTAAAACCTTTTACCTCTCTTTACCTCACTTACCCCTGAATCCTAATAAATCCTTACCTCCGTTTACCGCTACTTACCTCTAAAAACTAAAACCACACAGTAAGAAATGGAGTTATAAGTTGAGAGTTGTAAGTACCCACCTCAAGTAATAATCACAGTCCTCATCAGGGTAAACCAGTAAAGTCACTAATTAAGCTTAAGCTCACCCACCTGGTAGCTACAGTGCAGAGCAGGTGGGCCTAATTTAGAGGCAATGTGCTAAGTATTTATGCAGTACTAAAACAGTAATAAAGTTGAAATGTAAAACAATAGAACACCCAAAACAAATTCAAGAAATAGAGTAATAAACAAAATCACCCCAAAATGATACAAATCCAATAAGAGGAACTTAAGATATGAATTTTTAAAGTTTTAAGTAGAAATAGTGCCAAGAAGCACAAACTGCCAACGATAGTCAAAGGCCACGGTAGCCCAGGACCCACATGCCTGTGATGTAGCGCAGGCCAGGTAGATCAATCAGGTGCATTATAGTTAAAGATTTTACCTTCTGACCTTTTTCCTTCAGGTCCAAATAAGCCACAGGAATACACTTCTAAAGCCCCCTAGACCTTAGGGGAGGCACTTAGAGACTCATAGGGTGACAGATAGAGTCCAATCCAGGTCCAGTTGCCATTAATCACCCTGGCGGTTGCAGGAAAGGCCTTTTGGAGCTTGGTGTTTCCCTGTTGCTTTAACAGGAGATCAGCGTCATGTCATGTTATGTTATGTCCATTTGTATGGTGTAGCTTATCACCCATGAGGATATCCAGGCACTGGAGCAGGAACGTAAGCCGGACAGAGCTCATAGTTGAACAGCCAGGTCTTCAATTTCTTGTGAAAGTTGAGAAGTGAAGGAGTTGTCCTGATGTGTTGAGGAAGTTCATTCCAGTTCTTGGCAGCGATGAAGGAGAAGATGCACCCCCTTGACTTTCTTCTGTGGATGTGGGGGACCCATGTAAGGGTGAGAGAGGTAAACCATTGGAGTTTACTTCTTTGTACTGGGTACAAGACAGAGAGTAGGTCCCGTCCTTTATTGCTCTTCTCAGATCTCTGACAGGAGGTTCAGTCATCTTCTGACCTTCCACAGCTCCAAGAGTGTTCAGAATTGGGTGCCTGGAGATGTCACATTTTTGTCTGGCACAAGGTCAGGGATGGGAATGACCCCAGGGGACGCCCAACCAATGGTTTGTGGTTCCTGGGGCTAACCTTATGCACTTAGGGCATTTTCAACATGTTCAAAGTCTTCAGTCACACTAAACTTAGGCTCTGATGGCTAGCGGTGTACGTGGGAACTGTAATATGGTGATCCCAATGTCCTCCCACATTGAACAACAAATCCAGTTTTGCTGAATCCCTGGACACACAACAAACTCAGAGACAGAAGTCTGGTAAAATCAAACCTGAGCTTTAAGCAACCAGACAGTGACTGCACACAAAGGTGGTCATTATGACTTTGGCGGTGACTGTTAAAGTGGCTGTAATACCGCCAACAGGCTGGCGGTAAATACCACCAAATTATGACCATGGCGGTGATAACTCCCATAGACAGCCAATGTACCACACCAACCGCCAGGGTGTTAACACCACTGACCACGGCGGTAGGCATCAACAGCCAGGCAGAAGACAAGGTACCGCCCACTATATTAAGACATAGCAAACACCATTATTTCCGGGGTGGTACCAACGCCATCAAAAGCCTTGCGGAAACAGAACACAGAAGACGAAAGACTCACCATCAGAGACACAGAGAAGACCATCGCCGCCATGGAACCAGAACTTCAAGTCTTCCCAATGCTCTTCTACGCCATGCTCCACCTGGAACACCAACCGCGACGAAGACGACGATGGTGAGTATAGCCACCTAGCGCACAAGGGAGGGAGGGAGGGAAGGAAAGGAGAGTGACACACACACACGCACAACACACACCATTCACACACACCATATACAGAACCAGCTGCTTTGGAAAACCAGTCTCACAAGACACACGCCATAATAATGCAAGGAATACATTTATCCAGAACTGATAGTGTAATTTGATTCTAACAGCCACAATATTGTCCATGTGACAAGAAATACATGAGTCACTGTTCAGAAAGGGCCAATGGCCAGTCCAAATACAAAAGGCCCACATGGCCACAGGGCACAGTCCAAGGCCCAACTCATTCCCTGACGTAATCTGCACTACACTGTGCAGGGGCATCATGATGGAAATGGCAAGGCACCTCAGGGGGAAAAGGGGTGGGGGGGCACCTCAGCTGAAGTGGGGAACTTGCCCACTGGTTCTAGAGGGGGGTCCTTGCCCAGTTCACTTTGCTGGGTAGTGCAAGGTCACAGTCTCTGAGGTGGGGAACTTGCCCACTGGTTCTGGAAGTGGATCCTAGTACAACAGTCCCTGGAGGGTGGCCTACATGTCCTCTACTGGAGGTGAAGGCTGCTGTGTCCCAGCTAGTGGTGAGGACTTCTGTGTCCCAGCTGGAGGTGAGGGCAGCTGTGTCCCAGCTGGAGGCGAAGGCTGCTGTGTCCCAGCTGGAGGTGAGGGCTGCTGCGACCCAGCTGGAGGTGAGGGCTCCTTGCCCATTGCTGTTGGAGGGGAAACCCTGCCAGCCTCTGCTGGAGGTGAGGGCTGCTGTGTCCCAGCTCATGGTGAGGGCTTCTGTTTTCCAGCTGGAGGTGAAGGCTCCTGTGTCCCAGCTGGAGGTGGGGGCTGCTGTGTCCCAGCTGGAGGAAAAGGCTGCTGTGTCTAAGCTGGAGGTGAAAATTCCTTGTCCACTGCTATTAGAGGGGGCCTCTTGCCTCACTTAGTTGGTGGAGTGGGAACCTTCCCTTTCCTGGGTGCTGGAGTGGGATCCTTCCCTCTCTTGGGTGGCGGAGTGGGATCTTTCCCTCTGTCGCGTGGGCTCTCATTATCCTAAATGAGACTCCTGGATTTCTAGGCAGCAGGATCGATAACGGTGTGGGGGACTGAGTCTGACCCACGTGTAAAGAACTCTATCACCCTAAAATCCGGTTTTTGCTCCGGCTAACTAGCAGTGCCTCATTTCTCCCACGGAGAAGAGATGATTGGTCAGCCGAGCGCATGACATCTTTGGAACTTCTCAGGGAAGTCGTGGTCACTCAGATACAAACCAACTCTCTCATTTACAGTATGATCTCATATACAAATGACAAAGGCAGTATAAGTTTTATATAATGTTTTAATAAAACGACTGCATTTTAGATAATAAGGCGTGAGCCGCAATAACCAGAACCATACAACACAGTAGGATTGAAATAGTCACCAGGAGAGTAAAACATAAGAACAAAGCTATCATCGTGTCTAATAGTTTCTACTCTCCCTCTGCTTGTTCTATTTCGAGCACAGCATGTTAAGCTTCTAGCTTGCCTTTCTGAATCACTGGGGAGACATCAGCCCTCATACCTGAGCAAAGGCCTGTGATCTTGGTTCAGCATCTGCAACGAGGCAGTCAGCGTCTAGTTGTGGTTTTCTGGTCGGAATCTCCCTCTTGCGTGTATTGGGACAAGGAAGTGATTTTATAACTAACATGTCAGCATGATCACAAAATGTCCCTACGCAGGAATGCCAAAGACTAAACTCCTACCACGTCTATCGGCAATGTACCAGACTGTATCCTTGACTGAAGCACAGAGTGAACAGGAATGTGTTATGGAGAACTCCAGTGCTGAAGTAGGCTAAACAGTGTGATATGAATAAAAAACAAGACCGTAGAAATGGCTATTTGAAAAATAACAGTACGAAGCCTAATAAAAAGCATTTAGAGCAAAGTGCACAGAGGCTCTAAGCTGCAAGCAAATGAATAAAATACATCCAGGGCAAAGTGCACAAAGGCCTAAAGCCTGCAGCTAATGCGCAAAGGATACGTAAAACTAACCACACTACACCCTCCCCTTGTCGGTAGCAAGTGGTTCCAATAATATAAAAGTATGCCCCAGATATAAACAATACATAAAACTATATATATATTTCGACAAGGTCAGAAGACAATAAAGTCATAAATTTAGGAAACATGTGACGATAAAGCCAAATTCAATATAATGTCAATTTTGCAGGAGAGAAAAAAATCCAATTGTTAGACAGAAGCAATAGAAAGCAGGAGCTCCTCCACTTCGATATATGTCAATATCGGAAGATCCACGCCACAAAGTGCCATGGAGCAGGTGTGTTCCAAAGCCCCAAAACCATTCAGGGCGGCACCCTGTGCAGGGCCTATGAATGAGACAATACCATCTTCCTCCAGGAAGGGAATCTCATAAACTGCCTCACGAAGCACACGCAACCATAGCGCACAAGTCTGGGAATGAGCCCTAATCGGGAACATCAACAGATCAGTTTCGACCACTGGAGGGCGCTGCAGTGAGAGACAGAAAGCCAGTGCATGTTCAAACGAGCACCAAAGGCACGGAAACACGGGTTGCACACAACCCAAAACTGGTCGGAATGACAGAGACCAGTCACACTCCAAATGTCCCAGGAGTGTTGCTCCAAAATGCTGCATCATGCGTTCACGACACAGCTGCGCTGACGGGAGCAGCAATATAGGATCTCGTTGTGGCGGGACAGCCATTGCGAAAAAATAGCAACAATAGCAAGACTCCAGCCAATAAAGCCAAAGTAATCGGGAAACCCCCAAAAATGCTTCCGAAAATAGAGTGTATAGCCGAAGGTATCAAACCGAATATGGAAGAGAAGGTGTGAGCAAAACCAACACCAACGGCTTTGAAAAAATGTGCAATTCCAGCAGTGCTGGACGCATTAAATATACGTCCCACAAGTTCACTGAAGTGACTCGGAAAGTTAGTATTCAAAAGGGACTGTATTTCCGCTGATGACCTCGCCAAATGTAGTGCGTAGGTCTCGCTAGCAGATGTAAGGGCCACATGCTTTTGAAACAATAAAGCCTTTAGTCGACTCAACTTGTCGAAATTAACCTTGGAAGTAGCAATATGAGGCCAGATGTCCGCTACCTCCCTAATTTGAGTGGGGGGAAACAACACATTCCCGCAGCACGTAACGGCCTTGGTGACAACGACAACGTAAACTATTCCGGCACGCATGCCACAGCAGCGTTCGCTGTTAAGAACAATGTAACTGCTGTTAGAAAGCACCTGGAAAGTGTTTTTAATAACCGGGACTGGAACTCCCTTCAGATAACAAGCTAAGTTAGCAATCGAAGCGTTACACGCTCCGTGCAAGGACAGCTATTAACAAACCATAGAATGGCTGACAGAAGTTTCGCATTCACTACCGCTAAGAAAAACCTCCCTCAAACCATTAAGACATCTGTATAGAAAGGGAAGCTCCCACACCTCGTGTATGTAACTGTCTCCCAACCGTTCATATCTACCCACCGGAATGTGCTTCAAACAAGAAGTAAATTGCAGAGTGGAGATAGGCAGATTAATTACCCCATGAATCAACCACTCAGCTGACAGAATCTCAGCAACCGTGAAAGGCAGTTTTTCCAATTTTTCAATATTCAACATGACATATGTCGCTTCCTTTTTAGCCATCAGCTGTTGTTGACGAGTTAAATTAAAGGAGACAAAGATCTCTCTGGCATAAATGTGCTGCCACGGAACGCGACCTGCCTTCAAGGTCTGAAGAGTCCAACCCAGCTGCATGATGGACCGCGTCTGACTCTGCCCATGATATAAAGAAGACATATCTGATTTAATAATGTCTATAGCAGAGGAAACGATGCTGTCAATTGTGTAAACACGGTCAGAAAGGGTATGCATGCCATTTTCTACAACAGACAAAGCCTGCATCAGGTTTTCCTGATCAATTTGCCTCAACCGGGCCGCTGCCTCCTGCTATGAAAGCTTCCAAATCTCATTATATACTTCGTATAAAAATCGTTTCTTCCGTGGTACCTTAGGTCCTGACAAAAAATCTTGTAAGTCAGTATCATTAGACAGTAACGTGAGATGTGATTTAACTGCATCCAGCGTGGACGACTTCAACCATTGCTGACAAAGCTTTCCCACGCTGTATGTAGTTATGATATCAGCATGTTCTGGTGAAATGTAACGAGGGTCTGCCCTACTAGTCCTGAACCCCCCTGAAGAGGTGAGAAAACGTTGAGGACACTTATTAGTGTCTACAGGCCATAATAACCACCCGCCCGGATGTACCAATGAAGTGTTAAGCGTACCATTCTGGACCCAGTGTGTAAATTCACTAAACGTAGCATTAACATAGCGCTGCCAATTGTTCAATTTGGAAGGGACAGGTATACTAGGCAAATTTAACTCTCTAATCGTTGCCAAGCCCAAACAGCTAGTCTGTTGTACTGTGTCATTGAGGAAAATCATCTGCACAGGGATAATACATGCTCTAAATAATGTGTCCCTGCCTTGCATTTGTCAATTTTTCATTCCCCAGACACTTTTCAAATCAACAGTCTTAAACCAATATTCATACCCCTCAACCGAAAGTTTAGACACAAACAAATTTGAATACAGTAATTTAGTATTGGTCAATAACATTTGCTTACTAGCATACGGAGTAACTTTAAAATAGTAAGACTTAGGCCCATATTTATACTTTTTGACGCAAAACTGCGCTACCGCAGTTTTGCGCCTAAAAAATTAGCGCCGGCTAACGCCATTCTGAAGCGCCATGCGGGCGCCGTATTTATTGAATGGCGTTAGCCGACCGGCGCTGCCTGGTGTGCGTGAAAAAAAACCACGTACACCAGGCAGCGCCGGCGTAGGGAAAAATGGCGTTTGGGCATCCAAAAATGGGGCAAGTCAGGCTGAGGCAAAAAAATCGTCTTAACCCGATTTGCGCCATTTTTTTACGACGCCCATCCCCCATTGAAATTACTCCTGTCTTAGCAAAGACAGGAGTCATGCCCCCTTGCCCAATGGCCATGCCCAGGGGACTTCTGTCCCCTGGGCATGGTCATTGGGCATAGTGGCATGTAGAGGGGCACAAATCAGGCCCCCCTATGCCACAAAAAAAAAAATATATATACTTACCTGGACTTACCTTAATGTCCCTGGGGTGGGTCCCTCCATCCTTGGGTGTCCTCCTGGGGTGGGCAAGGGTGGCAGGGGGTGTCCCTGGGGGCAGGGGAGGGCACCTCTGGGCTCATTCTGAGCCCACAGGTCCCTTAACGCCTGCCCTGACCCAGACGCTAAAATCCGGCGCAAATGCGGGTTTTCTAGACCCACCCACTCCCGGGCATCATTTTTGCCCGAGAGTATAAATCCGACGCAATAGCATCGCAGTCATTTTTTAAGACGGGAACGCCTACCTTGCATATCATTAACGCAAGGAAGGTGTTCACGCAAAAAAATGACACTAATTCCATGAACTTTGGCGCTAGACGCGTCTAACGCCAAAGTATAAATATGGAGTTAGTTTTGCGTCGAAAAAAACGATGCAAATTCGGCGCAAACGGAGTATAAATATGCCCCTTAGCATTTTGTTGATTATGCCCAGAAAAATATGCAAATTTATCATAATACGTTTTTGAACTCCCTTGTGGAGGAGTTGGACAATGTTCCCATTGCACATAATCAAATATGGACGTAGGGCTACTTGCTTTATGAATAAAGTGGTGTCCATAATAGTTGTAGCAAAACATGTCTCCATGATTATCTCTAAATAGGTAAGCATCTTCATCGTCATAGACAGTATAATATTGTAAGTCTGTCAGCATAGAATCTACTGTCTTCACATCCCAATCATCAGAAACAATGCCTGCTATAACAATATCATTCATTGATAACTTGAGGACATACGGTATTTGAATCAATTCAGTGGGACCATATATATCAAACATTACTTTATCCCACACAATCCCATCCGGAATCGGTATTGCAGAAATGTTTACAATGGACAAGTCTCTTCGAACCATATGAGACGAAAAATGTGGTTTTAACACAGTCTCCATGTGCTCAATGTCAGATCGTTCAGGAAGAAAATGACCATGTATTACTAGAAAAAAAGTAACCACAAATCCCAACCACAAAAAAATAGTCATAACAGCCATAAAAAGCCACAAATAGTTCCAAGGAAAAACAAAATATGTGCGTTTAAGCCAACACAGCAGCTTACGTGGACCTCGGACTGAAGACAATGAGGACGAGGAGCCTGACACGGCATCATCAGTGTCGTTGAAGCAGCCAGAGGCAGTTCTTGCAAAAGGTGCAACTGTGAACTAAGAAGCAGATGGAGGCTCTCGCCTTGGCACACTATAAACCACATGTTCAGAAACAACAGTAGAACGTACAGCAACTTGATCAAAAGATTCCAAATTAATCGTTGTCTGTGGAACAATCGCAAGATCATCTTCCACCCTCCCCAAGCTCGGAGAGGAAACAGCGTCAGTGTAAATCACCTGCAGCGGGACTTCTTCCCCAGTAGTGAGAGTGATTCCGGAACTACTGGGTGTCCATCTTGGTCTGCTGTGCAGAATCGGCCACATGTTGTAACTTGACATTATCAATGGAAACAAAGCGATTTCTTTTGGCCCCTTGCAGCGGCGGTAAAATCACAGTTCTCGTGCCGCTTACCCCTAACACAGGGACAGGTGCTCAATAAGAAGGACCAAATTCTTTCTTTACTGCGACCTTTTCACGCACTAGATCCCCAATCCTGGGTATCCAACCAGTAGGAGTTACTGGCTCATCCTTAATTCCTGAGGAGGCAGCACTTACAGAAGAGTTATCTTCACGAAATTGTTGTAAATCCTGCAAAACAGTGACACAATCATTTATGTCAAAAGGCGCATCTGCCGCCTCCACACCAGGACCATCTAGATCAGGAACATACATCTGTGTTCCGAACAGGCACTCATATGAAGTACGACCCCCCCAGTGACCTTCTAGGCAAGTTATTAAGTGCTCTCTGTACTCCATACAGGTGGGCTAGCCAACTACGACCCGTACCTATAACTCTGGCCGTTAAGGATTGCTTTAAATCACGATTTAAACGCTCCACGACAGAATTTCCCTCAGGATGAAATGGAGACGAGAATTGGAGTTGGACCCCCAACGAAGCCATGGTGTCCCTGAATGCCTTAGAGGAAAAAGCAGGGCCCTGGTCCAAATGAAAAGCCGCAACTGCAAATGTATCGACAAAGATGCGCAAATCTTTAATAACAGTCCGAGCGTCAGCCGAGCGTTGTGGCCAGTCCCACACAAATCTGGAGCACGAATCTACAGCAACCAAAATATATTTGTATGCACTGTCTGGGGTCAGCGGACCACAATGATCCAAGTACACACACTGTAAAGGTTTATTTGAAATCAGAAGGGGCGTCTGCTGCGGGCGTCTAGCCGACGAAGCTTTAATTTTTTGACAAAAGTCACAACAAAGGACATATTGCTTTGTCTCTTTATAGAGACCAGGCCACCAGTAACGAGCCTGTAAAAGCGAAATAGTGGCAGCCAAACCAGCATGTGCAGATGCCGCCCCCTCATGTGCTGCAGAAATTAATCGAGGTCTCTCAACTTTATTAGGCATTTCACGTACACCACTGCCTGGAATATTAACAACAGCATTTAGCACACTACTCAAGCAGTAACTATATTTAGAAGGAAATCCTTTAGGAAATGGCGTGCCATCAGCCGTAGCTTTTATGGCAGCTGAAATCTCTGTGTCTGGTTTGGAACTCGAACGAGTCACTGCGGCCACAGTGGTGACAGCCACTGCCGACTTCGCGGCTTCATCAGCCAAAGTATTCCCAGCAACGTGTATCCCAACGCGCTGGTGTCCAAGTGTATGCACAACATGGACCTTAGGAAGCGTTTCTTTCCAATCCGCAACCTTACCCCACAACAATTTGTGTTTAATGGTGTTGCCTTCAGAATCTCTGAACCCATTCAACTTCCAATAGTGTAAATATTCATTGAAAGACTGTACACAGTAGTAGGAGTCACAGACCAGCAAGGTTAAAATCGCCGGATCCGCGTGTTCCAACGCTAACAATAGAGCTTTGAGCTCAGCCAGCTGTGCTGTGCAATCTACCAAGGTTTTAGTATAAGTATGTCGGGGGCAGAACACTTCCCCCTCCATAGTGCCGCTCACCACCGCATATGCAGCAGAATACTGTTGTTTAGTCCCAACCGCTGGTTGCGCAGAGCCATCGGTATACATGACCACCTGATATTGGTCAATAGGCAATGTGCCAGCAGGAACTGGGTACTCCATTTCATATTGAAGAAATTCTTGAGTCTGCAGTTTAGGGTCAAATATGTAATCTACATCAGTGGCTGTCAAAGACGTAGCCCATTGAATCCATCGCGGGTGTAAAGCTTTCGAATTAGGAACACTCGCTTTTGTAACAGCCTCTAAGGCCGGTATCGGGGGAAATGAAAATGATGCGTTGGCCCTGGGCAAGAGGTCTTTCTTTAATCACAGCCATCTGTACTGCAGTGAGTATTTTCTCAGTCTGTGCAAATCGTTGTTCTGCAGCAGAATACAAGTGGGACTTGTATGCAATCGGGACTGTCTCACCCTCATTAAAGGTGACATACGTAAATCCAACAGCCCCAGGTATCACCCTGATGACCAAATGTGTCTTATTGTCCCGTGTGTGTAAGTGTTTAACTGCTAAGAGATCAGTTTGCAAATCTCGTAGTATGTGTGTATGCTCAATCGTCCAAAATCTACTCGAAAAATTCAGACTAATCAACTCGTATAAGGGTTTTATACGCGTAGCATATTCAGGAATGTAAGTTCTGCCAAAATTCAGAAACCCCAACAACGACTGGAGCTTCCGAACCGTATTAGGTGGCTGCAATTGAGCACATTTCTCCAAAAAATGTGGTGCTATGCTCCTGCCCTCTCTCGACATCTCATATCCCAGGAAAATGACACTGAGGAAGGCAATCTTCGATTTCTTAAAATTAAATTTATAGCCAATTTCAGCAAACCCCACAACAATGCGTGATACACGCCTTAGATGTTGCAGAATCTCATCGTCTGTCAAATATATGTCATCAACATATGATAACGCTTCAGGGTCCAACTCGTGCAGAATTTCAGTTACACAAGCCGAAAATAGTCCTGGGCTATTCTTATACCCCTGAGGCAAACAACAAAACTTTTTCTGAGAGCCAAAAGCACTGAAACTGGTATAGTCCCGACTTTCGGGCGCTATATTCTGGCAGAAAATCCATTCGAGATATCGAACGTTGTTTTGTATTTTTTCTGCACTATATTATTCATAAGCGCTGCGCTATGTGAATTCTGTATTGCATATGTGCGTGTATGACCATTTAAATGTTTATAATCCACCACTATCCTGTATGAATGGTCCGGTTTAGCAACCGGAAATAAGGGATTATTCATCGGCGAGACACAGGGCTCAATTACACCCTGGTACTCCAATTGTGTAAGAATAGTCCTAACCGATGCCCTTGCTTCAAATTTGATAGTATACTGCGGCTGCGGCTGAGGTTCGCCCTTTATTGGAATTACATGATAAGGTGATTGTCTATCCCACCCCACATTATTTCTATATAGAGCGGGGGCCTGTGCAAGAGCCCATAATTTACTATAGGACTCCGCTAGTTCTCTCGGAACAAGTGGTGAGAAGGAAGGTGTAATAACCTCTTCCCCCACTGGACAGTCACGAACAAAGTCAGGCGGCCAATCTTGTTCGGCAAGCAGAACGTCATATGATTTTACCACATGGTCCCAAAAGATGGCATGTACAATGTGGTCAATGTCCCCTTCTAATTGCAGAGTCACTTTATATACTCTATCAGGATCAGAGACTCGCATATCTGCCGTTTCGACTTGTATGAAGTCATCAGTTGCTTTCACCTCCAGATGCTCTAGAAGACTCCGGCGAACTATTGTGACCTCTGCTGCGCTGTCTAACAGTGCCAACACCCATGTCTTGTTCGTCAAGAGAACTCTCTTCTTGAGCGGCATGTCTAACTGAGACTGCTGCCACTTTCTTCTTTTTAAATTGCTGTTTTTGTTGCAGTGGTTTCTCTTCTTGTTTAATAGAAACCTCCGTTGAGCGTTGTGAATCCTGTCTTGGTTTCACGTACTCGGTTCTCTGCTCTGACCGCCCACCACTCTCACTTCTCTTTTCTGAGGAGTCCTGAAAGGAACGAGATTGGCATGTATCAGTATATTGATATCTTTCAGGCGTCTTCAAATTATCCCTATTCCTGAGATTATACCTATTCTGCGGGGTCTCCGGTTGCGGAGACTGTCCCCCATCTTTCTTAGGTGTTTGCTGTTTCTTTTCCCAGCGCTTTTTAGTACCCTCAGGTTGCTGTTGTTTAGCATTATCTTTATTATTTTTACCCTGTAAATGGGGTTTTTGCGGTCTAGCCCCTAGGCTATCGCGACCAATACTGGAATATGTCTCTGCTATTATTCTCGGAAGTTCCCGCTCCTGATTAATCTGCGGAACGTCCCGAAGACGCATTCGCACTGCTAGTGCTACTGCCTCTCCCTTGAGATTACTCAAAATAATAGAAGAAACTGCGGCAAAATTGCCCATTAACTGCATGCCCAAATCTAAGGCAGGGGCAGCCCCATATTCATCTTGAATTTGTTTAAGTACTTCCGGTAAATTAGCTAATGTCGGTGTACCGTGTGCCGTAGTGTAGAGTGCGGCAAACACCGTGCCCCAGGTATTACAAAGGTCCACCGGAGGAACCATCCCATACGGCAAATACATCGTCAATATTCTATGTTTATCCTGAGGTCCCGTATGGGGAAATACTGCTTCCAGCGTATTAATTTTCTGCGCCAGCCAAAATGGAGTCTCCTCACGTTTAGCCGGTACTTTACCTATAACTGAGTGCACAGTGGCCGGATTAATACCCGGAACCACTGCTTGTGGGTGCGCCGGAGCAGCACGCGCTGCGTTTGTATTTAGTGTCTGCATTACAAACTGAACTAATCGTCTATATATAGCCGTTATGTCTGTATATAAACGACGAACTTCAGCCACTGTCAATTGAGCAGCCGCAGGATGAGGTGTATATGTAGCCAATAAAGGCCAGGTAGGACCATCATTACTTAGTGGACCTAACCTAACTTGTGCTACTGTGTGTGGGAGCGTGCCATCAAGCCAATTATGGTGTTCTTGATAAGATAAAGGTATCTCTAAATATGCATAAGCCCTGTATTGTCCAGGGACATTCGCAACAGTGTATTTGTGAAAAGTGTTTGTACCCCCATCAACCGCTGGAAATACGACCCAAGAATCAAAAAGTTCTGTTCTATAGGCTGCATGGGCGTCCACCACAAAAGTGACCGGACCCCCTTGGACTGTCAGTCCATGTGCTACCAGATGTCCTGTGAGCGGTTGTCGCATATTGATTGCTATATTCACTACATTAGGATTCGCCATTTGTAAAAAACAGCACTAGGTCAGAGAAGGCACACCAATATCGGGGTTTTCCTTTTTGAACAACCAACCACTAAGCAATAGGATGTACCTATCCCGTGGCGGCGGAAATCCTCAGCCCCACGGACGTCTCCGCTTACGGAACCGAGTAGTCAAAATATATATAAGACCGTAGTTGGCTAGCCCACCTGTATGGAGTCAGCCGGACCCAAATATTAGAGCCAGACCAATCGTTGGCGGCACCATGTCGCGTGGGCTCTCATTATCCTAAATGAGACTACTGGATTTCTAGGCAGCAGGATCAATAACGGTGTGGGGGACTGAGTCTGACCCACGTGTAAAGAACTCTGTCACCCTAAAATCCGTTTTTTGCTCCGGCTAACTAGCAGTGCCTCATTTCTCCCACGGGGAAGAGATGATTGGGCAGCCGATCGCATGACATCTTTGGAACTTCTCAGGGAAGTCGTGGTCACTCAGATACAAACCAACTCTCTCATTTACAGTATGATCTCATATACAAATGACAAAGGCAGTATAAGTTTTATATAATGTTTTAATAAAACAACTGCATTTTAGATAATAAAGGCGTGAGCCGCAATAACCAGAACCATACAACACAGTAGGGTTGAAATAGTCACCAGGAGAGTAAAACATAAGAACAAAGCTATCATCGTGTCTAATAGTTTCTACTCTCCCTCTGCTTGTTCTATTTCGAGCACAGCATGTTAAGCTTCTAGCTTGCCTTTCTGAATCACTGGGGAGACATCAGCCATCATACCTGAGCAAAGGCCTGTGATCTTGGTTCAGCATCTGCAACGAGGCAGTCAGCGTCTAGTTGTGGTTCCCTGGTCGGAATCTCCCTCTTGCGTGTATTGGGACAAGGAAGTGATTTGATAACTAACATGTCAGCGTGATCACAAAATGTCCCTACGCAGGAATGCCAAAGACTAAACTCCTACCACGTCTATCGGCAATGTACCAGACTGTATCCTTGACTGAAGCACAGAGTGAACAGGAATGTGTTATGGAGAACTCCAGTGCTGAAGTAGGCTAAACAGTGTGATATGAATAAAAAACAAGACCGTAGAACTGGCTATTTGAAAAATAACAGTACGAAGCCTAATAAAAAGCATTTAGAGCAAAGTGCACAGAGGCTCTAAGCTGCAAGCAAATGAATAAAATACATCCAGGGCAAAGTGCACAAAGGCCTAAAGCCTGAAGCTAATGCGCAAAGGATACGTAAAACTAACCACACTACACCTCTCTTGGGTGGTGGAGTGAGATCCTTCCCTCTTTTGGGTAGTGAAGCGGGATCCTTCCCCTTCTTGGGTGGTGGAGTGGGATTCTTCCCCCTTTTGGGTGGCAGAGTGGGATTCTTTCCTTTCTTGCCTCCAAAACTAGGAGGTGCCTCCACTGTCCCCGTGGACTGTTTGGCTGATGCGCTGGGCTTGGTGATTGGGACCCTGCTCTTATGGGCAGGATGGGGAGGGGGAGGGGAGGGGAGGGAAGAGGTCAAGTTCTGCAAGGAAAAGTTTCTTAGGGACGGTGGTGTGGATGAGGGAGGAGGGATGGGACTGGAGGTTGAGGTAGAGAGAGTGATTGTTGGAGGTGTATGTCTCCTGGACTTGGGTTGCCAGTGCATGGGCAGTGTGCTGATGTGAAGTGGATGGCTGTTGAGTGTCGGAGTGCGTGCATTTGTGTCTCTTAGGAGGGAGTACAGACAGAGTGGTAGACGACACAGGGAGCGCGTGGATGAATGTTGTGGAGGTATCTGCAAGTGAGGTGTGTGTGCTGCTTGGTGTGGTAATGGTGGTGGTGGCTGTTGATGCAGTGCATGCAGGTGTGAGCACAGATGTGACAGTGAGGGAGGAGGAGGGGGAGACAGTGGAGGCAGTGGATGTTGTTGTGTGTGCAACTGTCTGTTGTTTGTGTGAATGCTTGTGGCCTGAAGTGTGCTGCCTGTGTTTGTCTGTGCCACTCTTATGTGATGTTTTGTGTGCATGCTTGTCTGTATGTGTGCATGGGATGGGTTGGGGTTGAGGAGATTGGGACTGGGAAGGGGTAGATAGAGGGGGGATGGTAGGAACAGGGACAACGGCTGCCATTAGAGAGGAGGCCATAGCCTGGAACGATCTCTGTTGGGCCGCCAATACACCATGAATGTCCTCCATGAATGCATTGCATTGCTGCATCTGGGATGCCAGCCCCTGGATGGCATTCACGATGGTTGACTGCCCTATAGAGATGGATCTCAGGAGGTCAATAACCCCCTCACTGAGGGCAGCACGGCTGACTGGGGCAGGGCCTGAGGTGTCTGGGTTGAAGGAGATGCCCACCCTCCTGGGTGAGCAGGCACGGGCAACTTGGTGAGGGGCTACTGGGAGGGTCGAAGCTGGTATGGGGGTGGCGTTTGTACCTGTAGCTGGGGTTGTCCCAGGAGTGTCTGCCACCACCAGGAAGCTTCCATCAGAGGAGGAATCTGAGTCAGTGTTGTCACCTCCTGTCTCCACCGTGGTGCTCCCCTCGCCCTCCGTCCCACTGGTCCCCTCAGCATCGGTGGACTCTGCCATCTGGGTCCTGAGGGATGCAGCATCCTCTGCTGCCGGTGCCCCTACTCCTCTGCCAGATGATGCTAATGCACACATTGACAGGATGACAGAAGAAAAAACGGGTGGAGAGAGAAAGGTACCACTGGGTCAATTGCGGCACTAACACCACAGATGGCATACACATTACTGTCACACACAGGGATCAGGCATCGCACTGGCATTCCATTGGCTAGGTACCACAGCAATATGTGAGCCAACCCCCACCAACTGCACCCCTCCTTGGAGTCACTAAGCCCTGTCTGACATGGAATGCAATGTAGCTAGGTTACCAGATTTAGCAATACAACCATTACCCTTGAGCTGGATCACACTGCGATCTCTGACCTGGCATTAAGGGGCACCCAATGACTGACACCCACCACCAGGATCCCATGCTACCTACCAATCATAGTTGTGATGCCCACTGCACTCTCCCTTGTGGCTGTTCCGACAGGCACCCTGCCCTCTTTGGGAGGCCATCACCAGCTGGGCCTCTGCGGTCTTCCGGGCCCAGCGTCTCAGGTCCTCCCACCTCTTCCTACAGTGGGGGCTCCGCCTGCTGTAGACCCCCAGGGTCCGCACGTCCTTGGTGATGGCATGCCACAATCCCTTCTTCTGATGGGCGCTACCTGCAGAGGAAACACAGACAGGAGGACACCATTACACATACAATCCAGCCTGTCACACATATGGTCCACAAATCCCTTTCCATCCCCATTGGCACACACATCATCCAGAACCCATCATGTACACTTCCACCAGACATACGACCCCCCCCAAATGACACGATGCTTGCACACACATCTCCATGCAACCTAGTCACATGCATCGTGCCCAAGATGTACTCACCTGTTGGTCTGGAGGCTCGGACAGCTGCTCATACTGGGGAAGGACCCCATCCACCAAACTCCTCCGAAGTGAAGGCAGGGGGCCTTTCCCAGTCACACGGTCCATGGCAGGATCCAGACACAGGTCACAGCAGCACACACAGTGTAGGTGTTGTCCTGTGGAAAGCCAGGAATCAAGTGAGGTTATAGACAAAAAATGGCGGTCTCTTCCATGGCGGTGTACACCGTCACCACCGCCGGTGATCCCCATTGGCTACATTACTCCATAGAGCCCCATGTTATCCAATGAGGAATAGCACTGCGGTGCAAAACCGCCTTCCGCCATGACGCGCAATGCCGGCTGAGTTACCTCACTTCCACCTGTCCCCACATACAGGACAGGCGGTCGCCATTTGATAGTGGTGGAGAACAGCATCATTTCTATAATTTGCACATACATTACCATTGTCTCATCACATTACTGTTCTATGTACACTGGGGTGGTGGTTCCATTGTTCAAATTGGGACAGCCTACTCACTCTTGTGTCCCTTAGATACCTAACACTGCAGATGAATCTGAGGAGGAGACAAGACCTGGTGTATAGACACCTTGTGAAGTTGGCTACACTGGAGGACAGGCACATAAAACTGACCAATAGACTGGACAGGACCACAATCACAGAGCTGTACCCTCAATTGGAGACTGATCTGATATCAACTATCCATCATCCTACTCGGATCCCCCCCTATAGTGCAGGTTCTATCAGGGCTCCATTTCCTGGCAACTGGTTCTTTCCAAGTTACAGTGGGCTTGGCAACAGGAATGTCAGAGACAATGTTCTCAATCATGCTGGCAAAGGTTTTGTTTGCCCTGGTTAAACACATGTGCAGCTACATTGCTTTCCCCCAGGTAGAAGATTTGGCCACTGTGAAGGCAGGATTCTATGCAATGGGACATATATCCAATATTATTGGGGTACACATGTTACGTTGGCCCCCCGCCAGAAAGAACAGGTGTTCAGGAATCAGAAGAGCTTCCACCCACTCAATGTGCAAATGGTGTGCCTGGCTAACCAGTACATCTCCCATGTCACTGCCAAGTATCCTGGGTTGGTGCATGACGCCTTCGTCCTGAGGAATAGCAGCATCCCAAATGTGATGGCACAACTACAGAGGCACAGGGTGTGGCTACTTGGTGAGCCTGACTCCCCACCCCATGTATGTCAGTGTATGCCTTCTGGTGTTAACCCCATACCATTGTTTAAGGCTAATGTTTGTCCCTCAATACTTGCAGGCGACTCTGGCTGCCCAAACCTATTGTGGCTCCTGACCTCTGTGAGGAATGCCACGACAGGGGCTGAGAATCGTTATAATGATGCACATGGGCAAACCAGGAGAATTATTGAAAGGACCTTCGGCTTCCTGAAGACCATGTTCAGATGTCTCCATCTAATAGGTGGATCCCTGTGCTACTCACCCAAGAAGGTCTGCCAGATAGTAGTGGCATGCTGCATGTTGCACAACCTGGCCCTTAGACAACATGTGCCTTATCTGCAGGAGAAGGAGCTTGGAAATCCATCTGTGGCAGCAGTGGAACCTGAGGACAGTAAGGATGAGGAGGCAGATGATGAGGATGTGGACAACAGAGCATCAGTTATACGTCCAATAACACACAGGTGAGGCAGTGGAACTGACCATTCCTCTGAATGTTGATGCTTTCTGTGTGGTGGTAGCAGGATGGCATTCACTTCCTTTGCATCTCTACTTACTGTCACCTATGGCTTCTCATTTTGCAGATGTTGGTGATAAAACAACTGTGTACTGATGTGATGACTACAGACAGATACAGGTCATTAAATGTATGCTATCACAGTGTTCAGATCATTTGCACTTGATGTGACTGTTTCCATATATGCAAATTTTCATCACATGAAACACTTTCACTCAGGTTGTGTTCAAGGGTGTTTATTGTAGTGCAAATAATTGACTGGAAAGTGCAATGGAATGGGGTGATGGTTGAGGAAAGTCCAGGGTATTGTTCCAGTCTGTTTGTAGCACAGGTCCAGTGTCCAAGGGGCCATAGGAAGGGAACAAAGGCAGTTAAAAGTGGACAAGGTAAGAAGGTGGAACACAAGGGGGACATTCAGGAGGGTCTAATTTCCTGGCAGTGGTCTTGATCTTGGCAAGTGTCTGTGGCTTCAGTCTGGGTCACAGGGAATGTTTACAGGGTGGTTCACCTTCTGCAGGAGGAAGGGTGCTGGTGGCCTGTGGGTCCTGTGGCAGGGCGTCCTGCCCACTAGCTGCAGCGGAAGTGGTGGGCTGGTCAGTAGACTGGCTAGTGATAGGGGCCCGCTGGTGTGTTGTCCATTCCCTCATGATGTTGGCCATCTCTTTCAGCACTCCTTCTATGGAGACCATAGTGATGTTGAGGGCCTGCAAATCCTCCCTAATCTCCTGATGGTGTACCTTCCGCAGCTGCTTATTCTCCTGCATGTTGGTAAGGATCTGGCCCATCTTGTCCTGGGATTGTTGGTAAGCCCCAAGGCCATTAGTGAGTGCATCCAGGAGAGTTGGTTCCCTGGCCCTGTCTTCTTACTGGCACACAGTGGTCCTCCCAGTGTCCTTGTTCCACTGTGCCTCTGTCCCCTGAACGGTGTGCCCCTGCCACTGATCCCAGGTCCCCGATTGTCTTGGGTGTAAGGTGTGGACTGGGGTCCCTGTACAGGTGGGCATACTGCTGACTGACGTGTTCTGGGGACAGAGGTGTGGGGATGTTGAGTGGGTGCTGTGGAGTTGGATACTGATGGGGAGGCTCTGTGGTAGACTGTGAGTGGGCTGGGGTGGGCGACTGACCAGTGGTCCCTGATGAGCCAGGTAGTTCATCCAGATCCTGAAGCCCAGAGTTACTGTCATCACTGGGGGCATCTTCTGTTGGGGTACTGGATTGTCATGGCACCTCCTTGGCGCTGAGATTGGCTGGGGCACCTGTGGGGATGAAAGTGAGGTATTATACTTCATGTCTGTGACATTGTGTACATCCCTAGCTTCCCCTCTATTGTTGCTGTTGCCCTGCCACCTTTGTTTGTGTATGGTGATGTATTGTGTGATTGTTAGTTCTCCATGCTGTGCATGCTTTGGTGAGGATGTCCATGTAGGCCTGGGGGAGCTATCTATGCATTGGTATAGCATGCAGGGCTTGGCATTGGGGTTAGTCAGATGTGTAGGTGCACTGTGTGGGATAGAGTGGAGTGATGGGAGTCCGGGTGTGGGGGTGAGATTGCATGCAGGTATTGGGGGGTGATAAGTAGTAAATGTAGATTCACCAGTGTCCAGTCCTCCGGCTACTCCAGTGAGTCCCTCAGGATGCATTATTGCCAAGACTTACTCCTCCCATACTGTGAGCTGTGGGGGAGGAGATAGGGGTCAACCACCAGTCCTCTGAATGGCGAGCTGGTGCCTTGCTGCCACGGAACGTACCTTCCCACGTAGGTCATTCCACCTCTTCCTGATGTCGTCCCTTGTTCTTGGATGCTATTCCACGGCGTTCACCCTGTCCATGATTCTCTGCCATAGCTCCATCTTCCTGGCAATGGATATTTGCTGTACCTCTGCTCCAAACAGCTGTGGCTCTACCCTGACTATTTCCTCCACCATGACCCGCAACTCCTCATCCGTGAAACGGGGGTGCTTTTGTGGGGACGTGGGTGTTGTGTGGTGTGTGGTGCGTGTTGTGCAGAGGGTGTTAAGTGATGCAGTGGGGTGTGTGATGTGGTGTACGTGACGCATGGATGAATGTTTGTGGTGTGGATGTAGTTGTCTCAATGGTCTTCGTGTTAGACTTGTGGCGTTCATTGGTATTCAAGATTTGACATATATGCAAAACTCCAGCAAACCTGTCAAGCAGGATGTGATATTAAAGCTAGATTTGACACTCTTATGCACCCTGCAGGTCACCCTAAATTAGTTCTGGGGCAGCTCTCAGTATCACTGCAGTTGTTGCCTGGATGACTAGAAGGGCACAAGAGGAGTCAGGTCCAAGTGTGAACTGCATCTGCCTGTGACATGGGAGGCTCCAATGAAGTGCACCAGGGGTCTAGCCATAGCCTCTAAGTCAGGCTCTCCAACTACCTGTAAGTAGCTCACCTGTGTGCATTCCAGCACACTAAAATAGAGGCTTTTGTTTGGTTGAATTATGATTATGATTATTATTATTATTATTTATACCAAAATTAAAAAGAATATATTAAAGACAAAAATGTGTGTATTTTTAGAACTCATAAGCTGATGCTTGGAGAACGGTTGAAGTTTCAAACTGTATTTCAAGCTATTATTTGAGTTCGAGAGATTTATTACTTATATACCTTGGTGCTAGGTGTATTGCAGCTATGGCTTTTTAGTATTACCCATGTATAGCCATTTCAAATTGTCCAAGCCCTTTTTGCTTTACTGCTGGAAACCCTTCCTAATGTACTAATGTGATCTCTTCTGCAATCTTGGATAAGGTGGTCAGTATTACATGACTAATATGAGTAGCTTAGGATGATTTCCATTGAACATTAGCAACTCTTATTACAGGAAGGGTTGGAGACCCCTGATCTAGGCCATCATGTCAAAGGAGGACAAAACCTCTCAACACGCAAGGCCATTGTCTATGTCCAGGGCATAATTTACACCTCACTACAGGGGTGCCATCAATCTGCGAGGTAACAATTGAATACTTACAGAAAATGCCTGCAGAGGCTTTAGGGGGTTGAAAGTAACTTTCCTAAAGTATCTTTTCTGTAGCTGTTGGGTAAAATACAACTTTACCATTACATCATATTTTAATTATTAAATAGAGTCTTTTAAATATTTCTCTATCTGTTACTAATCTGTATCAGCTGTTATGATGTAATCTGGCATTTCCCTATAGAAGCAGCCATCCTGGCTATCG
Organism: Pleurodeles waltl; assembly: GCF_031143425.1. Lineage (NCBI taxonomy): Eukaryota > Metazoa > Chordata > Amphibia > Caudata > Salamandridae > Pleurodeles > Pleurodeles waltl. The sequence continues at coordinate 496,969,394 of NC_090443.1, read as the reverse complement.
TTAAAAAAGCTTTTATGCTTTTTCAGTGTAGGGGCGTGTGGAATGATCAACCTCTGCATGCCCTACTTTTGAATACAATGCATCCTACCCTATGGACACGAAGGCCTCCCTTAGGGGTAACTTATTAATATTTAAATGGATGTTTTAGCCTGACAAAAGGGTTTATTTTGACAGATCGAATTGTCAGTTTAAAACTGCTCAGCCAAGTTACAGTGGTGGGTCTGGAGACATGCTTTACTCTGCCACTGTAGTGGTTGGCATAATGAGTGCTATGCCCTGTGTACACTTTGTTCCATTTATTAGGGACTTGTTACTAAATTGAATAATCCTATCAGGAGTATTCCAATTTTATGATGTTGAAATGAGGAGCACACACACTTTACCTCTGATTAGCAGGGGTAAAGTGCACAGAGTTTTATAGTCAGCAAAAAAAGGTACATCTGCAGAAAGGGCAAATGTCCAACACCCCTACCACCTCTTACCTCTACCTGCCCGTAGAAGCTTAAAAACCCCTTACCACCATTCACAATGCCACCCCGGAACCATAAAGACACCTTTAAAACCCTCACTACCACCACCCTGTATCCTTACCGACCCCTAAACGCTAAAAACACCTGTACTGCCATTACTACCCCCTTCCTTAACCCACAACTGCACCCTACAAACCCCTATAAAACCCATCACACCCTGAACCCTTATAAACATAAACATGTTTTTTCACATTTGATCTAATTAGTTCATGAAATGTAAATGACTTGTAACAAACTATAACACATACTTGCACTGCCTGCCTTTTATTTCACTGCAAAACTATGTAATTATTCACGTTTATCAGAATCTGCGGCTCATAGTCCACAGGCAATTTGCGCAGGGTCAGCCGAAAGTCCCCAAGGCTGTCCCCCCCGACCCCACCAGATATTTAATGCCTCCTAGGCCCCTGCTAGCATTTGTTACCAGTAGCCTAGTTATCAATAGAACAACTGGTGCAGTGAGTCTAGGGGTGTGAGGGCCCCAGTGCACTAGAGTTATAGTTGTTTTTTTCTACCAAACCAGGTAATGGGGAGCCCATTTAACATGTGTGCATTAGAGCCCACAATGACCTTGCTAAACTATTGCTTGCCACGCCAACATTTACATCTGTGGAACATTCTGCATATGCTGCAGATTATTACGGGTATAAAAGCCAGAATGTGCATACGTGATGCTTTCGGGCAGTACGTTTGTGAATAGCAAATGACTGCATGTACCATGTGCAGTATGACAACCGTACATTTCCTGTAGCTTTAGGAACAGATCTAAAGAGTGTACAAACAGACGTGGGGCTCCTAACGTTGATGACTAAACAGACTATGGCCCAGATTTAAAAGAGAATTTCGCGCTCCGTCATTTTCAAAATGCAGGAATGCGCCGTATTCAATAGCCCCTGTGTAGCCCCCTGTGCTGGTGCTAAATTTGCTGCCGAGCGCCAATGCAGCCACCCTTGCCCCGTGGTGCAAGGATGGCTGCACTGCGGGGGAGATTGTTTTTGTGCAGGAAGGAAAACCTTCCTGCACAAAAACAATCTTCAAAGGCGATTTGCTCTTTCTGTGTGAACATAGAAAGAGTTAAAAACAAGGAGAGATGAAAGCACTTCTCCTCGTTGCACCATGCTAAAGCCACCACTGGGTTGGCTTTAGATTTTGGCGCTGCCTCAGGTTTATGAAAACTCGTAAATCTGGGGCAGCATCAAAATGCAATGGGTGTTGCTGTGGCAAGCCCTTCCACGCAAAGTGTTGCGTGTGAACGGACAGTATTTACAAGGTGGCATTAAGCCACAAAGAGAGGCTTAATGCCACCTTGTAAATACGGTGCTCTGCATAGTGCCACCGAAGCTTCACAGCGGGGCCTATTTATAGGCCCCTAGCATCACCTTGCGCCACATTAACGTAATTTATTCTGACGTTAATGTGGCCCAATGAGGTCAAAATCCCTGCACCGTATTTACAGGGTGGCGCAATACATGCATTGTGCATCCTTGCAACCCTTTACGCTACTTTATACCTGCACAAGGCATAATGTATGCAAAGGGGGAATTCCCCTGTTAGCGGAGCCGCAAAATGACGTAAGGAAATCTATGAGATTTCCTTACACCATTTTTCACGTCACTTTTAAAGCCTGTTCAGGAGCAGGCGTTAAAAGGGGCCTTATATTCTTTAGAATGGGGTCCTATGTACTCTGCAGGAGTAGCGCCAATATTTTGGTGTTACTCCTGCAGAGTACATCAATGGTGTCATGAAAGATGATGCTATTGCCCCCTACTCTGCACCATGGTGCGCCGTATTTTAACCGCCACATGGTGGCAGTAGGGGGGTGCTAAGGAGTGCAGGGAAAGTGGTGCTGCACTTGGTGCAGCACCACTTTCCTTAAATTTGCCCCTAAAAGTGACGCTTTGGTGGCGATAGAGCCATTTAAATGTGGCCCTATGTATATGGGTTACTTGAGCCTGACTTCTTCGCCATGATTACATATTAAACGAGACAAAAACATTTTACAAAATAATATGTCGACAAGATTATATTTTGTTTAATAGCAATTTATAATTTTTTCTGATGACAATACTATGCAACAATTGCCTCAAAAACGAAACCAACTGTCGTAGCAAAGTTTTTTTAGTTGAGTGAAAAGCAGAGACAAACATGGTTATTTTAGGCTTCCCGTTGATGCTGGAAATACGGTACCATAAAGAAGACGACTGTGCATTAAGGTAGTAACCATATCTAGCCACTGGGTGTCAGCCCGATCTCGTGTAAAGGTGTGCTGCACATGAAAGTGTCACCAACAGACCGCAGGAAGAAACACTGGATGTCGAGTCCTGATGTTAACCTTCTCAGTGGTGTTTTTTTTTTTTAACAGGATACATGCGCACATTTATTATTATTTTTATGTAATGCTTGTGCCACACTAGGACAGCCAAAGTATGCTTCACACATCGATAATGCGTAGAATGGGAGAGGAAAGTCACCAAGAAACGAGAAAAAGTTAAAAGATTGTTAGAGACGTACCAAGCTAAAAGCGTATCGGGGATTTCTGTCATTCTGAGCTCTTTTTCAAGGCGACGAGGCAATGGAAGGGAATTTCATAAAGAGAAGCCTTGACAGTGTAGAATCCTTCATCTAAGTCCTATGTATATAATACTGCGTGCTAAGATTATTTTTTCTTGACATCGTAATGCTTTGTGGGTCTATGGGCAATACATTTTCTGGGGGCCCATAGTTGTAACAAGTTTAAAGATATTGCCACTTATTGGCTCATTCACGAGCCTGTGATGCGGAACTATATTGAATTTAAACCTTAAGGCTCATATTTATACTTTTTAGCACCGCATTTGTGTCGTTTTGTGACACAAAAGCGGTGTAAACTTACAAAATACAGCCCCTTTTTTATACTTTCTGGTGGAAAACTGCACTAATGCAGTTTTGCACCAAAAGGTTTAGCTCCGGCTTGCACTATTTCTGTGCACCAGCCGGGCATCATATTTATGGAATGGTGCAAGCCAGTGCAAAGGGTGAGCTAGTGTAAAAAAAAATGACGTTAGTTGGGTGGAGTTGGCGGTATGGAAGAAGGTGATTTTGCACCAAAAAATTACGTTAGGCAGGTTAGAGTAAAAAAAAAAAATCTCTAACCTGCCTAGAGTCATTTACAGACGCAAACCAACCATACCACATGACTCCTGTCTTAGAAAAGACAGGAGTCAGGCCCACCACCCCAATGGCCAGCACAGTGGACGAGGGTCCCCTGGGCATGGCCATTGCACCGAGTGCCATGTGGGGGGGGGGGCATTTCAGGGCCCCCAATGAAACTTAAAAAAAAAAAATCTTACCTGTACTTACCTATACTTACCTTGGATGGGGTCCCTCTGGTGTGCGCTTCTCTGGCTGGACATGTATTTGTGACCCTGCTGAATAAGAGAAATGGTGATGGGGCAGGATACAGGAGATAGGCAGAGGCATAAAGAGAATAGTATAGTAATGATGTGAAGTAGAGGGTTAAGGAGGTAGGGATAGATATGATGTAGAAAGTTATGTGATGTAGGAAGAGAAGTAAATAGAGAAAAGTGAGGTAGAGGAAAGATATAGCATTGTAGAAAGAGGATGAGTTTAGAGTGCAGTACAGAGGACGAGAAAGATATAAATTGAGAGGCGGAAATGTAGACAGGTACAGAAGAGAACAGTACTCTAAGAGTTGAAGTAGAGCGAGAGGTAATGTAGAAAAAGAGGTGAATTAAAGAGACGTAAATGCAGCAAGAGGTGAAGGTAGACAGCAAGACTAGAGAAAAAACAAAGAGATGTGAGATAGAGAGAAGTCAAAATGAAAAGTGGTATGAAAGACTGGCCAGGTAAAGCGAGAGTGAGGAATAGAGAAAGGTTTAGAGAGGAGTGAAGGTAGAATGCAATACGGTGTAGAGTAAAAGGAGGAAGGTGTTAGATTTACATGAAATAGGTGGTTATACAGAGCTAGGGAGTTATAACATGCAGCGGTGGTGATGTTGAGATATCTATTAAGACTGCTGGCCTGATATAGTACTTACGGGTTACTCCATCACAACGGTAACTGATGTCCCATCTGATGAAATCTAAATCCTGTAGGATAGAATAGGATTTAGATTTTGGTGGATGAGATCACTATTGTGATGGAATAACCCATCCGCTGAGTTCCAAATCAGGCCCTGAGATTGAGAGCAGTTTTTGAACTGGAGGGGTGAGTTAAAATGACAAAGAATATCAAGAGAGAGTTATGTTTTTGCGTGTGAGAGACAGAAAGACAGAGGAGTTGACAAGAGTGTAAACAGTGTAGAGGAAGAGAAACATTTTAAGTCAGAAAAGAGTAAGCTCTTTAGAGAAGTGAAGGAAAGGGAAAAGATGTAGAACTAATGGGGAGGTAAATTGAGAGGTTGGATAATGAGAGAGAGAAAGGGAGAGAAAGCAGTGAGGTAGAAAGAGGTGTGGCAGTGATGGACATGTGTGGTAGAAATGAGATAGAGAGGCGAGGGGGAGTGGTGAGGGAGGTGTAAGGATAGAGATGAGGCTGTATGAGAAGGGAAGTAGATGTAGAAGAGATAAAAGATCAGATGGAAAAAGAGCAGTGAGGGACAGAAAGAGTGATAAGAGGTACAGAAAGATGGGTTGAAGAGAAGAGATTGAGAGTGATAAATGTAGCCACCTCGAGTGATAGAGAGAAGGGCACGAAATGAGAGAGTTAGAGAGAGATGAGAACCATTTCTGCGGGGTCATAGCTTTAATGGGGGTGTTTGGCGCTGGGCACCCCCCAATAAATGCATTCATGGCCTGAGCGTTGGGTCTGGGAGCCCGAGTCAGGTCTCCTATGCCGGTGTTGGTTCTTTTTTTTTTTTTTCTTTTATAACCAAATTTATTTATGTTTAAAAGAAGGTACAGGTAAAATATACAAGTAACTTACAAACCTTGGTCTATTTGACACCGACTGGACAGTTAGTTCTAGTCTAACATTTATGAGCTCGAGATATCTAAGAAGATCCGAGTTACCATAATTTGTCAGCACAGAGAGAGGGAGAGAAGAGCATGTGTATATATTTGATCTGAGCCCCTTTAGCTTAGAAGTCCAGCCCATTTCCCCCATATTTTCTCATATTTATGGGGGCATCCCCTTGAGTCAAACACCACTTTTTCTTGGGCTGCACACCAGTCCACCCCCTGTTTCCATTTATGAAGGGAGGGGCCCTTGGCGGTTTTCCAAGCTGCCGCTATGTCCCTCTTGGCAACCGTAGTCGCTGTTCCGACCAACGTCTTATCTGCTCTAGATCCCTCCATGTCATTCATCACACCCAGTAGTACCAATTTGGGGGTCAGTACCTGTGCCGATCCCAGGGCATTGTTCAGCTCGTGGTTTACTCCCTCCCAGAACCTCCGAATCACGGGGAAGGACCATGTCATATGAAAGAAATCAGCCTGGTCTTCCTTGCATCGTGGGCATCGACCAGAACCGAGAGCACCCATCTTGTTCACTCTATCTGGAGACAGATATGCTCTATGTAAAAAGTAGAATTGTGTCGCCCTCAGCCTCGTCGACACCACTATCGTCCAGGGAGCCATCAGTGCCTCTGCCCAGTCTTCTTCCTCAAGTGGTCCCACCCATTTCTCCCAACCCTTCTTAAGGTGGCCTAGGTCCCCGGGTGCATTTGTGATCAGCATTTTATAGATCTTGGAGACCCCCTTCCTCCCCAGGCTGCCCATGAGTGTTTTGGCCTCGACTGGGTTAAACTCCGGTATTTGGGATGTTTCCTTCAAGTGCCTAGCAAGGGCATGTCTAAGCTGGAGCTATCTAAAGAATTGCTTCGGGGATAGCTGGAACTCTTGCTGCATTTCCTGAAAGGACTTCATCAAACTTCCTTTCCACACATCCCCCACAAAGGATATTCCTAGTGTGTCCCAATTCCCAAATCCCTCTAGCTTGGTTGTTTCTCTCAACCAACTACCGTGCCACAACGGTGTTTGCCGGGTAACCACTTTGTTCCAGCCAGTGGGGGTCATTCCGACCCTGGCGGGACCGCGGAAGCACCGCCAACAGGCTGGCGGTGCTTCCAGGGCTATTCTGACCGCTGCGGTAAAGCCGCGGTCAGAAAAGGGGAACCGGCGGTTTCCCGCCGGTTTTCCCCTGGCCCAGGGAATCCTCCATGTGCTTGCAGCGCCGCCATGGGGATTCCGACCCCCTTCCCGCCACCCTGTTTCTGGCGGTTCTTACCGCCAGGAACAGGATGGTGGGAACGGGTGTCGTGGGGCCCCTGGGGGCCCCTGCACTGCCCATGCCACTGGCATGGGCAGTGCAGGGGCCCCCTAACAGGGCTCCACAAAGATTTTCACTGTCTGCTTAGCAGACAGTGAAAATCGCGAAGGGTGCCACTGCACCTGTCGCACCCCTGCATCTCCGCCAGCTCCATTCGGAGCCGGCTTCATTGTTGCAGGGGCTTTCCCGCTGGGCCGGCGGGCGCTCTTTTGGAGGGCGCCCGCCGGCCCAGCGGGAAAGTTGGAATGGCCGCTGCGGTCTTTTGACCGCGGGGTAGTCATTCGGCGGTGACCGCATAGCGGGCGGCGACCGCCACGGTCAGAATGACCGCCAGTATGCCTTAGAGCCGCTCTCCACGCCAAGAATACCGCCCTGGTGATGGGTTCCAAGTCTTTGGGGATCGCAGCCCCGTATAACACGTCCAGGATATGGGGATACCCTAACGCGTCTAATTCTACCTGATATGCTGGGTCTGACCAACCTCCATTGAATCAATCGTGTACCACCATGAGTTGTGTCACCAGATAATATAAGTAAGGGTCGGCCATGCCCAGTCCCCCGTCGTATACCTCTCTTTGACAGATCCTGGCTGCTACTCTATGTCTCGCCCCTCCCCACATAAAGGAGGTGGTAATTCCATCCAGTTTTTTAAACCACGAGCGCGGGATAGTGAAAGGCAAATTCTGGACCGCATATAGGAGGCGCGGTAGGACCATCATCTTGTACAGAGCTATACGGCCCAAAATATTCAGTGGCAATGAATGCCAATGCTTAAGGTCTTCCTGTATGTGAGACACCAGTGGGTTGAGGTTCAGGGACCAGGACAACTCAGGGAGCAGTGTAACCCATATCCCCAAATATTTAAAACTTAGCCGGCGCAGTGGAATCACCTTCTGCCAGTCAAAGCAGTCTTGTGAACGCGTCAGAGGGACCAGTACTGATTTGGACGGGTTCATTTTGAGCCCTGAGGCCTCCTCGAAGCGCCGCAGTAGATGGAAGCTTTGGGGTCCGGTCACTCCCGGGTCTGCCATGTATAGTAGGACATCATCCGCATATAAGGCCACTCGGTCTTCGCAAGAGAGGCCCCATCTCCAACCCTGGTAAATCGGGTCCTCTCTCAACATTCCCGCTAATGGCTCAATGGCCAGAGCAAAAAGGAGAGGAGAGAGGGGGCAGCACTGTCGGGTTCCTCGATGAATCTGAAAGGCCGATGACAGGACTCCATTGACCCGTACCCGCGCCATGGGTTTGGTATACAAGGCCTGGACCAGTCTACGGAACCGTGGTCCGAAACCGGCGCGCCGGAGCACCGCAAAAAGGAATTCCCAACTAACTGAGTCAAATGCCTTTTCGAAGTCGATGAATAATAGAGCCAAGTGCTGGGACAATCGATGTCGCCTTGCAAGGGCCACCTGGAGCCTTCGTATGCAGTGACGCGTGCTACGTCCGGTCATGAATCCGCACTGATCCGGGTGCACTAGTAGGGGCAACACCCTCTTGAGGCGGGCGGCCAGCATTATGGCATAGATCTTTACTTCACTGTTAATGAGAGATGTGGGTCTATAGTCAGCGCAGGAGAGGGAGGGGGTTGGGTCTTAGGCAGTACGACAATGGTGGCCACGTCAAGTCCGTCCGGAAAGAGGCCTTTTTGGTCTACCTCAGCATAGAGATTCATTAGATGAGGAACCAGTTCCTCCTTGAATCTTTTGTAGTATTCTGGAGGGAATCCATCAGGCCCAGGAGTTTTCCCAACTCCCATTGCCCTTATGGCATCGCCGATCTCCGCTTCCGTGAATTGCTCCTCCAGAGCCCGTACATCCACAGTGGGCAGAACCGGGAGCGAAGAATTTGCCAGGAACCCGTCTGGGTAACCCGTAATCCCTGGACTTGTCACTCGATATAAGGCCTTATAGAATTCAGAGAACTTTTCGGCCACCTCTTGGAGTCCAACCAGCCGTTCCCCATGTTCATTGAAGATCTCAGGGACGATTCGAGGAGCCTGTTGTTGAGAAATCAACCAGTATAGTAGTTTCCCTGTTTTATTGCCCCAACCGTTCACTCGAGCCTTCTAGGTATAAACTACGTATCTCCTCTTGAATCAGCAAGAGGTGTCTGGATATCCGTTCGTTCGAGTGCGATTCTTGCTCAGTTTCAAGAACAGTGGCACGGGCCTCCAGCTGAGTGATTCGGGAGTCGAGGGCGCGTTCCCGAGCACGGATTAGGCCCTTAGCTGTCCCTCTCATCACTACTTTACTTGCGGCCCATAGGGTCCGGGTGATCTCACCGAGCCCTCATTAATATTAAAGTAATCGCATAGTGACTCCCTTATGCTATCTACAACTTCTTCGTCTTGTAGATGCCAAGCGTTGAGCCTCCATATGGGGCGGATCAGCGGATCAGCGGGCCCGCAAGGCCCATCTTGAGCTGAACCGGCGGGTGATCCGAGATCCCGCACGGTAGAATCTCGATGTGGGAGAGGTGTCCACACTCCCTGGCTGACATAAACACCAGGTCTATCCTGGATTGTGTGCTGTGGGCTGCCGACCTATGTGTGAATTGTTTGCCACGCCCTCCAGACATCACAGAGCCCCGTTGATGTCATCTATCCTTCCAAACTAGTGGCCAAGGCCTGTCTATGGGCTGAGGGTCCCCACTCGTGTCCAGCCCTGGGTTTGGGACTGCGTTGAAGCCGCCCCCTATGACCATGTTCCCAGGGGGCAGTTCCGCTAGAAGCTTTGTCAGATCCCCTAGAGTCTTACGCACCATGTTTGGGGGAGCATAGGCACTTACAATGTTCATTGTCTGGCCCTCTATCGTACCCGAGACGGCCACGTACCTCCCTTGCGGGTCTCTCCATTCTTGTCTCACCACCAGAGGTAGAGAGTGATGGAGCAATATTGCAACACCTCTTGAGCCTCTTGTAAACCCTGCATGGAATACCCTGTCAAATCCCTTACGGGCTAAGAAGGGGCATTGATTCCCCATGAGATGTGTCTCCTGCATCAGGAGTATGTTAGGTTTATGTCTGTGAATGTAAGCGAGAACTGCTGACCTTTTTATCCTATCAAGGAGTCCGTTGACATTCCATGATATTATGTGAGTCATCCCCATTCTTCCCCCCTCATCCATCCGTATCTTGACCTCATTATTTTCTCCCTCGGTTCCTTCCGAGCGTTTCTTTGTCGGAGTGACCTGTTACTATTATTTTGAGCCGGTAGCAGAAACCATAGACCTACATTAACTGTAAAGAACAATAACAACAGCCTGTTGGCTGGGTAGAACCAAACATGTCCCCCAACTCCCTTCCCACCCCATACTTCCCCCCAGAAGGATCTGTCGCCCAATACCAACAGCTCATTCCCTAACATAACGAGCTGATAACTTTTAGTGTCTGAGCTATGGTGGACCCCTCCATACTTGCGGATTAAGAAGTGTTAAGTTTCGTTACGCTCGGACCCAAGCGCCGTGACCTCGTCTTGGTCTCTGGCCTTCCAGGCCCAATTTCTCCCCTCTCCGGAGGAGGACTCACAACACTGGGCTTTGTGAGAGGTCCGTATCTTCTGCTGTTCCGGGGGGCAGCTCCTCAGAGTCCCCGGGCCACCGGTTCCCTCCCGTGTCTCTCGCTCTCTCCTCTACCCCCGGCCCCTGGGTTATCTCCTCCGCTGATCCTCGGGGAAGCCCGAGATCGAGTCTACCCCTTCCTTACGCCTTCTGGAACAGGTTCTCCGACGGGACCCCCCCCCCGCCGTCGCGGCTGGTTGATCCCCTGTTGGCCAGTGAGTGCTAGTCGCCGCTCCGCCCCACCAAGGCCCATCGGGACCTCTTCAGTTAGCCATTTCCAAGCCTGATCGGGGGATTCAAAGAAGTAGGTTTTATTGTTGTGAACCACCCTTAGTTCAGCCGGGAAGAGAAGGCGGTATGGCACCTCCATCGCCCTCAGTTTTTGTTTAACTTCTGTAAACGAGCGGCGTTGCATTTGAATGTCTTTGGTATAGTCCGGGAACACCATGACTTTGGTTCCTTCACAGTGCAGGTCTCCTTTTGATCTTGCCGCTTGGCGTATCGCATCCCTGTCTCTGAAGTTGAAAAGTCTAAGGATCACTGGCCTCGGCGGAGAGCCCGGAGGGGGTCTAGTCTGCAAGGCCTGATGAGCGCATTCAATCGCAAACCAGGGTGTCAGAAGATCCCGGGGCACCCAGGACCGGAACCATTCCTCCAGGAATATGGCCAGGGAGGATGCAGCGGTGTTTTCGGGCAGTCCCACAATTCTGAGGTTATTGCGGCGGGATCTGTTTTCAGCATCTTCAGCCCTTCGGTATAGTTCTGCTGTCCGAGTTGTTAGCGTTGATTCCTGTGTTTTGAGGGCCGCCAGATCGTCTTCCACCATGGAGATTCTGGACTCCGTTTCCGCAATCCTCGCTGTTGCATTTCGAAGGTCTTGGCGTACCAGGGCCACATCCACCCTCACTTCTCCAATTTTACCTTCCACCGCTTCTTGGGGTGACTGTATTGCTCGAAGAATAGCCGCCAGGTCACTGTTCCCGGCCTGCTTTCCTTCGCCACTCTCTGTCCTTTGGTCATCTTTCGATGCTCCACTGGGGCCCGTGGCAAATTTGTCGATGTGCGTCTGTGCCGCGGCGGGGCGGGTTTGTCTATCTTTGCCCATTTTAGCTGCCTTTGGGGGCCTGTTTGTAGTTTATCCCCATACCGCTTATTCCTCAACTTCTGCCGGAATGCCCACTTCTACTGATGTGCTCACCTCCTCCGATGTGCCCTGGCTCACTCTTTGGCCACGGGGACCCCCGTCTTCCCTCACGCCAGCATCTCCATTAGGGCTCGTTCCCCTCCCCTTGCACCCCGTACCCCTGGGTTCCCAGCGACCGAGGGTCATCAATCACGGGGGGAGTGACAGGGGAGAGCCAACTCATTCCCTCCTTCTTTTAGGGTCCCGGCTTCGTCTCCGATGGGGCCAGGGGCAGCAGCCACTCACCGGTGCGGGGGAGAGGAAGAAACAGGGAGGCCACCGCTACCTGTCGCCGTCCTTCGGGGCGCTTCCGGTGCTCTCCGGGCCGTTGGATTCTCCCCAATCTCAGCGCTGCCCGCGCCTCTCTCTGGTCCGATGTTGCCTCCTCTCCCCTCCTGTCCACGGGGGCATGGACCTCACTCAGCCGCGGCCGCTAGGTTCTGTCACCTCTTGTCCTCTGAGCGCCCACCATTTGTGTGTGGGACGTCTTCTGCAAAGAATCTCCTCTTTCCCCCTCAGTTTTTCCTGGATTTGCCACGCAGACCAGATATCACCGGTCCTGCGCGCTGTCTCTGTGGTTCCCTTTCCTTTCAGGCCGGCCACCCGCGGCCCCAATCAACACCATTATGTACTCGGAACGCCCGCCATTTTGAGTGCGTGGCGCTCCGTCCGTTTTCTGCTCTCCCTGGGCCCGCGGACTCCGGAACACAGATCGTTCGTTCCGGGGAGCTGCCCTGATCATTTGCCGTCTCCCTTCTCCTCCGGGGAGGGCCGATTAATGCCCGGTTCTCGAGCGGATGACGGAGGGGTCCGGAGCACCTTTAAGGTGCGGCCGCCATCTTGACGCTCAAGCCACGCCCCCTCCCCAGGTGTTGGTTCTTATTTTCATCCTTATTTGACTACAATATTTAAACTTGTTAATTTTAGTTTTATCAGAAATTTAGACAGAGGCCAACCTAATACAAATTAGCATTGAAACTGTCCCTCGTGGGAACAGTGTAAACCTTGGTCATCACATCCCTTCACCCTTCGGCATACTGTTAGTTGGTTAGGAAATTTGCGATATACATCCAAGAATCTCAGTGACAAAGCTATGCCCCTGCGCCCCTATGCCCCTGCTCTTCTTGCCCCTTCCGAGGACCTACTTAATGACGCAGCTGGAACACCAAAGGTACGTTTGACTGTGACTTTGCACCAGAAATCCTGGTCCTCACCTCACCCACTGCTAGTCTGCCATGACTCACTACGCTCTCAACCCGGCCCTTTGCTGGCTACACTGCTGCTGCATCACACTGCACAGCAATGAAGTGGCCTTACCGTGCATCATCTGCAAGTTCTCATAAACTCCCACCCCCCACTACACACCACATCTCTCAGACTCCGACACTCACCAGCTTCCAGCAGCACCATACTCAACACTTCCATGCATGCTCCCAAACACCCACTCTCTCACAGAATTCTGGGACCTACAGCACAACCACGCTCCAGACCTGCTGTTCCTCAAAGTACCCTGGCGAAACACCACATCATCACCCGACATCACCACAGTCATCCCTCCAGGCTACAAGGCCGCCATGCAAGACAGACAACACAAGCTTGGCGGTGGAATCGCCATCCTCTTTAAGACTCCATCAGCTGCACCATCTCCTCAGAGACAACCCTCCGTAACACCTATGTTTTAAGTTCCTCGTAACAGCCGACAGCACCTTCTTGTAAAGAAGCTCAAGACATGGTTGTTTGATCAGTGACCCTCATTCCCCCCCCCTGGTTTACCCTGCCCCAGCGCCTTGAGTCCCTCACGGGTGAGTAGCGCGCTCTACAAATCTTTTTTTGATTTGATTTGATTTTGATTACCAGGACCCCACACCAATTTTGCCAAAACTATTGTGGACTTCATCTCACCCCTCAACCTTGACTAGAACACCTTCATCCTCCTCAGTGACCTGAAATTACAGCTGGAAGACCACACTGACCCGAACATGACTGCAGTACTCAAAGACCTGAGAACCTCTGACTCACCCAAAATCTGAAAGGACCAACACACTCTGCTAGACACCTCCTCAACCCGATTTTCACCACCTTTAACAGAATTTTAGTTGACAAACCCTCACCGATCACCTGGACCCATCATCAAATGCACCATTCACCTTCTGCACGACACAGATCTACCACCTCCAGGCCAACCTGCTGAGACTGGGACAACATCCCAGATGCAGACTGGACTACCAAACTCACAGAACACCGGCCCCAACACTCTAGCAGCCTATCTAACTCTATCGCAAACTCCCACAACTGGATCACCACCTATTCTGATACAATGGCTTCTGTCAAACCCAACGAAACCACCAGATCCAGACCATAAGTCAGCTGGTACACTGAAGGAATTTAGGATGACGGAGAGCCATTCCAAACAACTGGAGCCTAGATGTAGAATGGGCCAAGACAGCGCAGCCAAGCACATTCAAATATACCTTTGAGGCTACTACCAGCAGATTCTGGCCACCAAATGCTCCTAGCTCATAGACTCCATTGACACCAGCACCATCAACAGAAAACAGATGTTTGCAATTGTAAACGATTTCACCTACCCACCAGCCATCACCAACAGCATCATCCCCTCACAGGTCCTCTGCAAGAAGCTCTCACAGTTCTTCAGCAGCAAAATAACCACCATATATGTCAACTTCGATCCTCAACTGTACTCGACAGACCTCGCAACACGACTCCCCATCTCATTTAAGGTAACAACTATGACCACATGGACCACCATCCCTACAGACAAAACCACCTCCACCATGCATTCCATCCACTGTAGGGCCACATCGGACCCTTGCCCAAACCACACCTTCATAAAAGGACTTCAACTCATCACCACAACACACACTCCAATCCTGAAATCCCCCATCACATCAGTCACCTTCCCGCATGTAAAGTAGACAAAATCACAATCAGGTGTATATGCACAGTCTTCGGTTTATTCTATATCGCCTCAGCCATCGTTATCCTAACGCTGCCAACCGTCTTCTCGCATCCCCGTCATTCTCACACTCGAAAGACGGCGATCGCGTGCGGTGATCGCGTGTTCTCATACATCACACATCTCCCTTTTATACAATGAACAAATTAGTACAAAGCATAACCATGACATCAAATGAATGAGTAGCCAGAAACTATGTATACCCTAAACATATAAACTAAACATCATATCAACCCCACCTATACTCTAAATAAGTTTAATACATGTTATCATCCAACCCTATAAACATCTCCTTTGTCAAATGAGAACATAGTCTTTAAGATGTCCAGGACTTATTTTCCTTCTACAACTTCTCCTCATTACATTAAATTCATCAGTTCCATGTCGTCCCTTATCTTGTGTACTTGACCCATCATTGTCTCTGAATCTTCTGGACCTTTCAGTACTAACACTCGTCTCCACCACCCCTTTCAGCCGAACTACTCTGTTCATGTTCCATATCCTGCCATCTGAAGTTTTTACAGCATTCTTGAAAAGTTTAATCACATGAAGAGGTCTAGTGAACTTTGACCCCTCAAGACATCCAACTGGTGCCTTCACCTTCACCACATCACCCACAACTATATTATTTTTACATACTCTCTTCCTTGTATCAAATTCTTGCTTCCTTTTCTCCATGAGCCTTTCTTCTCTATCTCTCCACTCCGTGTGGACCAAATTATATCCATTTTTTATCCACTCCATCCATCCAGGAGACAACTTGGTATTAGGTATCCTTTTCTTAAACAGTTCAAAAGGGGATCTACCAGTAGTTGAATGTGGGGAGAAACGATAGGCTGTAATCCTTTTCAAAAGTTCTGCACGCCAATTTAGAGCATTCACCTTTGCAAGTTGTATGCTTTCCTTTATGTACTTGTTGAATCTTTCAATTGCACCGTTAGTTTCCGGATGATAAACTGCTGACTTCTTATGAGATATGCCACAACTACTCATATAATTTTCAAAACTTGTAGAACAAAATTGTGGACCATTGTCTGACAATAATGACTTAGGAAATCCCTCTTTCCTAAAAATATCTTCTAAAAAAATCATCACACTAGAAGATGAAACTTCATGCACATTTTTGACTTCCACCCATCTGGAATACAAATCTATTAACACAATTAGATATGGCATAGAATTTTCTCCCGGTAAAGGACCAACAATATCTATTGCTACCTCATCCCAGGGTTTTCATGGTAAACTGCTACAATGCATAGGTGCATTACGAGTTTTTAAAATTTTGTCACTCTGTGCACATTGTATACACTCTCTAACCACCCGCTCCACTTCTACATCCATACCTGGCCACCAAAAATTTGCACGTCAATTTTCTTTAGTCTTAACAATCCCAAGATGACCTTCATGAGCTTGATTCATTATCCTGACTCTTAATACTTTTGGTGGAATCAATCTTGTTCCTCTCAACAATATACCTTTATCCACCGCCAATTCATCTTTCACCAACCTCCAAACTTTCCCTAGATCCTCAATTTTACCAGTTTCTAAAACTTCATATACTCCACTCAACTCAACATCTTCTTTCAACGCCTCTTTCCACTCCTGTTCGGTTATTATTCCACATGTAACTTCAGACACATCACAACAAACTTCACACACCAATTCCTCCTGAAAACTTATATCTTTTTGTTCTTCATCCTTCTTGCTTTCTTCCACTAATCTTGAAAGACAATCCGCACTAACATTCAATGCACCTGGTAAATACTCTACTTTAAATTTAAAATCCTGTAACACAATAATCCATCTTCTTATTCTTGCAGAAATGCAATTAAGACCTTTACTACCAAACACTTCTACCAAAGGTTTGTGATCAGACAAGAACACAAACTCCATTCCCCACACAAACTGTCTAAATTTATTCAATGCCCAATATATAGCCAGTGACTCTCTTTCAATTACAGAGTAATTCTTCTCTGTTCCGCTCAAAGATTTGGACGCACAAGCAATCATTCTTCTCATACCTCCATCTTCTTGCATCAGAACCGCACCCAAACCTTTTGCACTAGCATCAGTGACAATGGCAGTTGGCCTACCCGGTTTAAAAGCTTGTAAACAGGGAGCATATTCTAGTTCTTCTTTAATTTTTCCGAACTCATCTTCACACAATGAATCCCACTTGAACTCTCTTCCTTTCTTTAGTAAATCTCTCATGTTAACAGTTTTTTCTGACAAGTTCCTAATGTACCTCCCATAGTATTCTACCATTCCTAAAAAAGAATTCACTTCTTCCTTGGTTCTGGGAGAAACTAACCTCTTAATAGTCAAAACCAAATCTGGTTTAGGTTTTACTCCATATCCTGTAATCAAATGTCCCAGGTACTCAACTTCTGTCAAAGCAAAACGACATTTCTTTCTCTTCAAAGTAAGACCAGCACGATTTAGACATCCCAAAACCAACCTCACTCGTTCCACATGTTCTGCTGCTGTGTCAGCGTAAATTAACACATCATCTTGATAGTATTTCACCCCTTTGACCTCCTTCAAAATTTTATACATAATGCGTTGAAACACAGAGGCCGCCGACACAAGCCCAAAAGGCATTCTTTTGAATTTAAACGCACCAAAAGGTGTTATGAATGCAGTCAATTCTTATGACTTCTCTTCCAACTCTACCTGATGATATGCTGATTTAAGATCTAAGGTGGAAAAATACTTCTCTCCGCCAAACATAGATACTATTTCTTCAATATTTGGAAGGGGAAATTTATCCACCACTCCCTCTCTATTTAGAGCCCTAAGGTCCACACAAAGCCTGATATCACCATCCCCTTTCTTTGCCACAACTATGGGAGCCAACCATTCAGTTGCCTCTACTTCCTCAATTATGCCCATCAACTCTAATCTTTTAAGTTCAGCTTTCACTGGTTCTTGTAAAGCCAACGGTATTCTTCTCATTTTCGCTACCATAGGAATAGCACCTTCCTTTAACCTGATTTTATGTTTATAACCTTTTAGACATCCCAACTTGTCTGAAAATACTTCAGGAAATTCATTTTCTAACTCACTGCTTACACCATCCACACTCTGAATTTGAACTTGAGGTTGTGCGTTTGGATTCAAAATGACACCTAAAAGCTTTTGTTGCGTCCAACTCAAGAGATTGTCACCTTGATTGGACACATAGACTTTCCCCAACAGGTGTCTACTTTTGAACTCAATATGACCTTCAAAGTACCCTAGCATTTTTATAGGCTGTCCACCATAACCCCCAGGAGATACATCCATCTTCTCTAACTTTCTAGGTTTCACAATTAATCTGTCAAAACTTGTTTTTGAAATTATCGTCAGTTGTGAACAAGAATCAAAACGCATTAGTAGATCCACTCCATCCACTCTCACCACCTCACTTGGATGCTCTCCACACTTAACCTGAGCATCAATTTGGAACACTACCTCCTGAGATACTTCTTTGATCTCTTTCCTCATATTGTCATTAAGGAATTTAGGGGGTTATTCTAACTTTGGAGGAGGTGTTAATCCGTCCCAAAAGTGACGGAAAAGTGACGGATTTACCACCAGCCGTATTACGAGTCCATTATATCCTATGGAACTCGTAATACGGCTGGTGGTATATCCGTCACTTTACCGTCACTTTTGGGACGGATTAACACTCCTCCAAAGTTAGAATAACCCCCTTATTCTTTCTACCACGGCAACATTTGTAGAAGTGACCTCTCTTACTGCACCCATTACATACTACATGCAATGCTGGGCAATTGCTCGCATTGGCTTTGTGGCCACTATTACCACAACAATAGCATTCTCCTTTGAATTTCACTATATCTTCCTTTTTCTTCTCACCTCCACTTCCTTTGTACTTCACTTCACACACTATCTCCTCCACCTTTGTACATTCTCCACTCATTAATTTGTTTCCACTTAATTCCTTAACACACCTCAACATGTGTTCTACTCTTTTTGCCACCATAATCACTTCTTCCAAAGGTGGTTCATCTTTCAACCACAGCTCTTCCCTAATTTTGTCACTGTGGCACTTCAATACGAACTGATCTCTAATTCTCTCATCCACCAGTGCTCCAAATTTACATGACACTGCCAACTTTCTCAAACTAGTTACAAAATCTTCCACTGACTCTTCTTTACCTTGTTCCCTTTTTCCAAAATAATATCGTTCCATTATTGTGCTCACCCTTGGTAAGTAATGTTTGTCTAACTTCATAATACATGCTTCATAGTCATTCAAATTCCTACTTTCTTCAGTGCATAAATCAGGCAAATTTTCTAAAACCTCCTGTCCCTCTCCACCTAGACAGTGTAACAACAATGCATGTTTTCTTTCTGCACTCAGTGTTGGTCCACACACTCTAGCATAGTGAGCAAATATCTTTTTCCACTTGTTCCAAGGATATATCGGATCACCTGGACTGCTAAAAAAAAATGGAGGTGGTGTTACGTTCTGCATTATTCTGATAAACTAGACAAACATATAGAGCAACACACTGAGGGGGTCATTCCAACCCTGGCGGTTGGTGATAAAGCGGCGGCCAACCCGCCAACAGGCAGGCGGTCAAAAAAATGGAACTCTGACCCTGGCGGGAACCGCCAACACAGGCCGCCACTTTAACACTCCGACCGCCACGGCGGGACAGACAAACAGCGCGGCGGTCACCGCCAACAGGCAGGCGGCAGACAATGTACCGCCCACCCTATCACAACTCACCAATCCACCACCTTTTCCGGGGCGGGAGCCCCGCCGATAAAAACACGGCGGAAACAGACTACGAACGGGAAAACGCTCACCTCTACACACTCCACGAGGAATCTGGACAGCATGGAACCCGAATTAAACATCCTACCAGCTATTGTCTACCTGCTCATCTACCAGGAGTACGAACGCCGGCGCAGACGACAACGGTGCGTACTGCACCTACGACACAGGGGAGGGGGGAGGAGGAAAGCTTACGGGCACACACATATGCCATACACCCACCCCCCCACCCCAAATACCTACACCCCAATGCAGAGCAACAAGTCAGAGTGACACCCCCCAAACCCACCGGAATAATGAAAAGACACAATTAAAATGATCTTTAAAATATATGTATAATATAGCTCCATTGAAGTCATGGGAAATATGCAATATGAAAGATACAAAATAAGGAATGAACATAGTTAAAAATATATACATAGGCAATAAGTCCTGCCCATTCTGTCAAAGTTCCATAGTCCGTGGGCCAATGTGCACAAACACATGGGCAAAGCCCACACAGGAGACCAGATACAATTGGAGAGAACACTGCTGGGGCATCAGATGATAAAACTACAGGCACCTCAGGGGAAAGGGAAGGGGGGGGCACCTCAGCCACATGAGTCCACAACGCCAGATCCACGAGGGGCCTCCATGCCCACTGTCCCATCCTGGGGAGTGCAAAGCCACAGTCTCACAAGTCTCTACAGTGGGTGGCTTGCTCACTGGGCCATCCTGGGGAGTGCAAAGCCACAGTTTCTCAAGTCTCTACAGTGGGTGGCTTGCCCACTGTTCCATCCTGGGGAGTGGCAAGCCACAGTCCATCAGTGGATTACCGACTCCACTGTTAATGGAGGAGGCATGGTGCCCAAAGTGCTTTGTGAAGCCCTGCTCGACACAGAACCGGCACTGTCAATGGGCCAGCGGTGCTTGAGACGGCGTTGCCCTGCGGAGCTGTGCTTGACAGGAAGGGCCCAACGGAGCGGTGCTTGAGACGGCGGTGGCCAGCGGAGCGGTGTTTGAGATGAAGGGCCCAGCGGAGCGGTGCTTGAGATGAAGGGCCCAGCGGAGCGATGCTTGACAGGAAGGGCCCAGCGGAGCGGTGCTTGACAGGAAGGGCCCAGCGGAGCGGTGCTTGAGACGGCGGTGGCCAGCAGGGCGGTGCTTGAGATGAAGGGCCCAGCGGAGCGGTGCTTGAGATGAAGGGCCCAGCGGAGCGGAGCGGTGATTGAGATGAAGGGCCCAGCGGAGCGGTGCTTGACAGGAAGGGCCCAGCGGAGCGGTGCTTGACAGGAAGGGCCCAGCGGAGCGGTGCTTGAGATGAAGGGCCCAGCGGAGCGGTGCTTGACAGGAAGGGCCCAGCGGAGCGGTGCTTGAGATGAAGGGCCCAGCAGAGCGGTGCTTGAGATGAAGGGCCCAGCGGAGCGGTGCTTGAGATGAAGGTCCCAGCGGAGCAGTGCTTGAGACGGCGGTGGCCAGCGGAGCGGTGTTTGAGATGAAGGGCCCAGCGGAGCGGTGCTTGACAGGAAGGGCCCAGCGGAGCGGTGCTTGACAGGAAGGGCCCAGCGGAGCGGTGCTTGAGATGAAGGGCCCAGCGGAGCGGTGCTTGAGATGAAGGGCCCAGCGGAGCGGTGCTTCAGATGAACGGCCCAGCGGAGCAGTGCTTGAGACGGCGGTGGCCAGCAGAGCGGTGCTTGAGATGAAGGGCCCAGCGGAGCGGTGCTTGAGATGAAGGGCCCAGCGGAGCGGTGCTTGAGACGGCGGTGGCCAGCGGAGCGGTGCTTGACAGGAAGGGCCCAGCGGAGCGGTGCTTGACAGGAAGGGCCCAGCGGAGCAGTGCTTGAGACGGCGGTGGCCAGCGGAGCGGTGCTTGAGATGAAGGGCCCAGCGGAGCGGTGCTTGAGATGAAGGGCCCAGCGGAGCGGTGCTTGAGATGAAGGGCCCAGCGGAGCGGTGCTTGAGATGAAGGGCCCAGCGGAGCGGTGCTTGACAGGAAGGGCCCAGCGGAGCAGTGCTTGAGACGGCGGTGGCCAGCGGAGCGGTGCTTGAGATGAAGGGCCCAGCGGAGCGGTGCTTGAGATGAAGGGCCCAGCGGAGCGGTGCTTGAAATGAAGGGCCCAGCAGAGCGTGCTTGAGATGAAGGGCCCAGTGGAGTGGTGCTTGACAGGAAGGGCCCAGCGGAGCGGTGCTTGAGACGGCGGTGGCCAGCGGAGCGGTGCTTGAGATGAAGGGCCCAGCGGAGCGGTGCTTGACAGGAAGGGCCCAGCGGAGCGGTGCCCGACAGGAAGGGCCCAGCGGAGCGGTGCTTGAGATGAAGGGCCCAGCGGAGCGGTGCTTGACAGGAAGGGCCCAGCGGAGCGGTGCTTGAGAGGAAGGGCCCAGCGGAGCGGTGCTTGAGATGAAGGGCCCAGCGGAGCGGTGCTTGAGACGGCGGTGGCCAGCGGAGCGGTGCTTGAGCTGAAGGGCCCAGCGGAGCGGTGCTTGAGATGAAGGGCCCAGCGGAGCGGTGCTTGACAGGAAGGGCCCAGCGGAGCGGTGCTTGAGATGAAGGGCCCAGCGGAGCGGTGCTTGAGATGAAGGGCCCAGCGGAGCGGTGCTTGAGATGAAGGGCCCAGCAGAACGGTGCTTGACAGGAAGGGCCCAGCGGAGCGGTGCTTGAGACGGCGGTGGCCAGCGGAGCGGTGCTTTAGATGAAGGGCCCAGCGGAGCGGTGCTTCTCACGGCGGGGCCCTGTTCAGCGGTGCTTCTCACGGCGGGCCCTGTTCAGCGGTTCTTGTCACGGCGCGGCCCTGTTCAGCGGTTCTTGTCACGGCGGGGCCCTGTTCAGCGGTTCTGGTCACAGCGGGGCCCTGTTCAGCAGTTCTGGTCACGGCGGGCCCTGTTCAGCGGTTCTGGTCACGGCGGGGCCCTGTTCAGCGGTGCTTCTCACGGCGGGGCCCTGTTCAGCAGTGCTTCTCACGGCGGGGCCCTGTTCAACGGTTCTGGTCGCGGCGGGGCCCTTTTCAGCGGTTCTGGTCACGGCGGGGCCCTGTTCAGCGGTTCTGGTCACGGCGGGGCCCTGTTCAGCGGTTCTGGTCACGGCGGGGCCCTGTTCAGCGGTTCTTCTCACGGCGAGGCCCTGTTCAGCGGTGCTTCTCACGGCGGGGCCCTGTTCAGCGGAGCTTCTCACGGCGGGGCCCTGTTCAGCGGTTCTTGTCACGGCGGGGCCCTGTTCAGCGGTGCTTGTCCTGTGTTTCTAGGGAGCCAGACCTGGCCAAGACTTCCCGCTCAGTCGCCATCCGACCTTGCGGTCGCGGGGCCCTCCTGTGATGGAGTCCTGGGCCCGTGGGTGTCGTCCGTCACAACCGGAAAGGGGCTGGTGGGGCCCTCCTGGGCAGCTCGCCTGCTGCCTGACTTCTCCGCCCTGCTGCCCTTGCCCTCCTTCGCTGAAGCTCTGTGGCCCTTGCCTCCCTTTGATGATGTGGCAGGTGACGGGGCAAGGCTACTGTCCTTGGTGGCAGCCGTCTCAGGCTTGTCGCGCCGGCCCTTAGTTTTTTTTGTCCTCTTCCCAGGGGGTGGGCTGGCTGTCCCCTTGCTGCTGGCCGATGTTCCTGCCCTAGTAGCTGGTGGACTCCAATAGCCCTGCACTATGGTCACAGTAGATGCAGGGCTGGTGGTGGCTGAGGTGCTTTTTTACTCTTACCAGATGGAGGGGGTGGGTCAGTGGTTGGAACGAGTTCAAGGTTGGAAAAGAAAAGCACTTTGGAAGGACAGGGACGGGTAGGTGTAGTGGGTATGGGAGTGGAGGAAGAGGATGTGGTTGTAGGAGAGTCAAGTGTGCTGTCTTTGGGTGCAGGTGCTTGTGACGGAGGCTGTCGTGAGGTGGATGGCTGTTGGGTGGGTGGCTGTCTGCGTTTGTGTGGTTTGGAAGAGGGGGTGACAGACACACTGGGAGAGGACACAGGGGACGTGTAAATGGCAGTGGGGGTGGTGACTGCACGTGTGCGGACTGTAATGGAGGGTGTGCTGGTGATGGAAGTACTGGCTGATGGTGGTGTGCATGCAGGTGTGAGTGGAGACGTCACAGGGAGGGAGGAGGGAAATGAGGAGGTGGGGGACACAGAGGTGGTAGTGACTGTTGGCATGTCTGCATCTGGATGTTGCTTGGGTGAATGCTTGTGGGATCTGTGGTGCTTATGTCTGGATGAGCTGCCCTTGGGTGTAGAGGTGTGTGCAGGCTGGTCTGATGGTGTGGATGGGGTAGGCAGAGGAACAGGAGACTGGGACTGGGTGGAGGGAGTCAGAAGAGGGAGGCTGGAGACAGGGACAATGGCTGCCGTCAGTGCTGAGGCCAGAGCGTTGAACGATCGCTGATGGGCAGCCTGACCCGAATGAATACCCTCCAGGTATGCATTGCTCCGATGCACCTCCCTTTCTACACCCTGGATGGCATTCAAAAGGGTAGACTGCCCAACAATGATGGTCCTGAGGAGGTCAATGACCTCCTCACTGAGGGCAGCAGGGGTAAATGGGGCAGGGCCTGAGGTGCCTGGGGCGAAGGAGATGCCCGCCTTCCTGGGCGAGCGGGCACGGAGCGAAGGCTGAGGGGCTGCTGGGAGGGCGGGGCTGGTGCGCTGGGTGGCGGCTGTACCTGTTGTGGCGGTGGGCACGGATGTTGCCGCCACCGCAAGGGAGCTCCCTTCCGAGGACGTGTCAGTGTCGCTGACGTCTCCACGGGTCCCCGTTGTGGAGCTCCACTCACCCTCCGTCTCACTGGTGTACTCGGAGTCTGTTGCATGGCCCTCCGGGGCCATGTGAGATGCAGCTCCCTCGTGCGCCAATGCCACTTCTCCTCCGCCTGATGATGCTAATGCACACATGAACAGGAAGACAAAGAAAATGGGGGGGGGAGAAATGAAGACAGGTTGAGTGCATTTATTGGCAACACAGTTGTCGGAGAGGACAGACACAGAAGCCCCCTGCACTAGGCTGCGCAATCGGGGTACACTACTCAGTTATTGTGACTAGGCCTACAGGTCTATGGATGACAAATGCACACATGGGTGAGGCCGGACCATGGATAGCTGTACTTGGCACCCTACAGAGGTGGGGGGCGGGGGCACAGGGCCATGCCTAACGGAGGGGCCTAGCCTACAGAATGCGCCCTGGCCTAGAGATAGCCACAGCCCTCCTCCCCCACCCAGACACCTTCACTGCGCGCAAAGATAGCAGAATGTGCTGATACTCACCCCCTTGTGTCTGCTGTGATGTCCTCACACACCCATCCAAATCGGGGTAGGCCACCGCCAGGATCCGGGACATCAGGGGGGTCAATTGGTGGCTGGCACCCCTCCTACGTTGGGAGGCCATCCCCAGCAGAGACTCAGCGGTCTTTCTGGTCCCGCGGCGGATGTCCTCCCACCTCTTTCGGCAGTGGGTGCCCCGTCTGTTGTGGACTCCCAGGGCCCGGACGTCCTTGGCGATGGCACGCCAAATGTCGATCTTCTGATGGGCACTGACCTATGTGACATGTACAGGGTGGTAAAGGAAATCTCATCACTTTTCTGCCTGGTCAATGTGAGTGGCCCCCCCCTCCCCAACCTTGCCATGTGGCACATGCTCTCATCTTTCGTGCGTTGCACTCCTCATTCGCTCCCCTCCCCACCATCTTAAATACACCCCACTCAACACAGGCATAGCCCATTCAACATGCACCCTGTGTACTAACCTGTTGGTCTGGAGGACCGTAGAGTAGCGCATACTGGGGGAGGACCCCATCATCAAGTTTCTCCAATTCTTCGGAAGTGAAGGCAGGGGCCCTTTCCCCAGTCGCAGCAGCCATTGTATCTCCCAGACCGAGGTCACAGCAGCACTTGCAGTATCGGTCCTCTCCTGTGGATGATCAGGTCTCGAGTGATTAATCAGATAGAAAATGGCGGTCACGCCCGCGGCGGTGCGTACCGCGACCGCAGGCGCCCATCCTCATTGGCTACTGAAACCCATAGGGTGCAATGTTAACCAATGCGGCTTAGCACCGCGGTCTTCGACCGCCTACCGCCACGGTGTGCCACGCCAGCGCATTGACCTCACATCCCACTGTCACACTTCACAGATTAGGCAGCCGCCATTTCAAGGGCCCACATGGCATAATTTCTACTGCGTCACACAGGCCTAGGCCTTGCATTGCCACTCATACAAGCCTTTCAATGCATAGCGATTCGTGTACTGTGCAAGCTGTGTGAACGAACCTGTGGGTTGCTTGACTCTGTACTCCATTTTGTCCTTCCTAGGCACCGTCCGCTGGGCCTTGTGAGGAGAAGGACGAATCCTCCCGTGTACCGACCGCTGGTGGACCTGTCGACAATGGAAGAACGACATATCATACTTACAAACAGGCTTGACAGAGCAACTATACATGAACTATGTGCCCAGCTGGAGCCAGACCTGATGTCCCCCATCCGCCAACCCACAGGGATTCCCCCTCTGGTGCAGGTTCTATCAGTACTCCATTTTTTGGCAAGTGGGTCTTTTCAGACAACAGTGGCCATATCATCTGGGATGTCTCAGCCTATGTTTTCTAAGGTTTTGTCCAGAGTGTTGTCTGCCCTGATGAAATACATGCAGAGCTACATTATTTTCCCTAAGGTGGGCGATTTGGCTACAGTGAAGGGTGATTTCTATGCCCTTGGACATATCCCCAACATCATTGGTGCCATTGATGGGACCCATGTGGCTTTGGTTCCGCCCAAAGAAAGTGAGCAGGTGTACAGAAACAGAAAAAGTTATCATTCGATGAATGTCCAGGTGGTCTGTTTGGCTGACCAGTACATCTCCCATGTAAATGCCAAGTTCCCTGGGTCAGTGCATGACGCGTATGTCATGCGAAATAGCAGCATCCCTTATGTGATGGAACAGCTACAGAGACACCATGTGTGGCTAATTGGAGACTCTGGTTAACCCAACCTGTCGTGGCTACTGACCCCAGTGAGGAATCCCCGGACCAGGGCAGAGGAACGGTACAATGAGGCCCATGGGCGAACTAGGAGGATCATAGAAAGGACCTTCGGGGTCCTGAAGGCCAGGTTTAGGTGCCTGCATATGACAGGGGGATCCCTAATGTACTCACCAAAGAAGGTGTGCCATATCATCGTGGCCTGCTGTATGCTTCACAATCTTGCTTTGCGACGCCAGGTGCCTTTTCTGCAGGAGGATGGTCCAGATGGTGGTGTTGTAGCAGCTGTGGAGCCTGTGGAGAGTGAAGAGGAGGAAGACGACGGGGACGACACGGACAACAGGGATACAGTCATACAACAATATTTTCAGTAGCACACAGGTAAGAATCACCCAAGCCATTTTACATTTACTTAAGGCCTCATGCGTCTCCACTGTCTGTGTTTCCCCCCAGTTCCTGATTAGTGACTTTCCCTTCCCTTTTCAGAGCTGTATGACCCACTGCGTGACTTCTGATTTGTTTGCCCATGGACTAAAGCTTATTGAAATTGGTATGGTGTCATCACAAAGTAACTGGACATTATTGCACCGTTATGTGTAATACATTTGTTAAGAATACAAGCAGACTCCTGTTATTTTAAGTGCAATAAGTGATTTATTTTAAGTGCTACATATAGGTACATGATTGTAAAACGGTGATGGGTGGGGGTGGAGTAATGTCCATGGCAGAGTCCAGTTCTCAGTCGCACAGGTGCATTGTCCATATGCCTGTGGAAGGATGGAGCAGGGGCAGTTAAAGATTGGACAGGGTGACAATGTGGGACAGTGGGATGACATCAGGGGGTATCTTATGCTGGCGGGGGTCTTGCAATCCTACTCTGTCTTCTTGTGAGATCTCAGGTTCCGCTTGCGGTGTGGTTCTTCTTCTGCAGGAGGTGGGGTTCTGGTGGCCTGTTGTTGTGTGGGGACCTCCTGTCCACTAGCGCCGGCGGAGGTCGTAGGCTGTTCCTGGCCAGGGCTAGTGAGAGGGGCCCTTTGGGGTGCCACATGGTCCTGCAATGTGGTGACTATCTGGTTAAGGGCCACGATGATGGTCCCCTTTGCGGAACCGATGTTCCACAGTTCCTCTCTGAACCCCATGTACCGTTCCTCCTGCAGTGCCTGGATCTCCTGGAACCTGGCCAGTACCGTCGCCATTGTCTCCTGGGAGTGGTGGTAAGCTCCCATGATGGAGGAGAGGGCCTCTTGGAGAGTGGGTTCCCTGGGCCTGTCCCCCCCCTGTCGCACAGCAGCCCTCCCAGTTCCCCTGTGTTCCTGGGCCTCTGTCCCCTGGACGGTGTGCCCACTACCACTGCCCCCAGGTCCCTGTTGTTGTTGGGGTGGTGGGTCAACCTGGGTGCCCTGTAGTGGTGGACACACCGCTGATTGACGTGTCCTGGAGACAGAGGCATGGGCCCGCTGGGTGGGAGCTGTGCTGGTGTTCCCAGAGGGGGTTGGGTCTGGTGTAGCCTGTGGCTGTCTGTGGGGAACCGACTGTCCAGAGGTCCCCGATGGGCCGGGCTGGTCATCTGGGTCCAGGGAGACAGAGCTGCTGTCATCGCTGGGGGCCTCTTCTGGGGGTGGGATGGACATCTCTGTACCCTCCGTGGCGGTGTGGTGGCGTTCGGGTCCTGCAGGGGTATAAAGGTATGGCTATTGCTTCTGTGTGTGGCATTTCGTGTGATGGGTGGGTGTCCGTGTACCCAAGTGCAGGCATTCCCTAGTGGGGGCTTTTTTGAGGGTGGCATGTGGGGGTGATGTGTGTGTGCAGTGGGCATGCTTTGGTGATGGGTGTCCATGCTTTGTGGTCGCATGCAGGGCTTGGTGTTGGGATGGGTGGGTTGTGATGGTGAGCCATTTGCAAGGAGTTGGTGTGAAGGGGGTGGGGGTGAGGGTGGGGGTATGATTTGGCATGCAGGTGGGGTGGGGGTGGGAAGCAGTAGTGAAGATTTGACTTACCAGAGTCCATTCCTCCGCCTACTCCTGCGAGGCCCTCAGGATGCAGGATGTGCAAGACTTCCTCCTCCCATGCTGTAAATTCTGGGGGAGTAGGTGGGGGTCCGCCGCCAGTCTTCTGCACCGCAATGTTGTGCCTTGATACCATGGAACGCACCTTCCCCCGTAGGTCGTTCCAGCGCTTCCTTATGTCATCCCGATTGCGTGGATGCTGTCCCACCGCGTTGACCCTGTCCACTATCCTTTGCCATAGCTCCATCTTCCTGGCAATTGTGGTGTGCTGCACCTGTGCCCTGAAGAGCTGGGGCTCTACACGGACTATTTCCTCCACCATGACCCTGAGTTCTGCGTCAGTGAACCTGGGGTGTCTTTGGGGTGCCATGGGGTGGTGTGGATGAGGTGTGGGGTGGCGTTTGTGGTGATGAGTGTGGTGCGTGTGGTGGTGTGTGGTGTTTGGTGCGTGGATTCTGTGTGGGTGATGGTGTTGTGTGCCTCTGTGTTGTGGGATTGTCTATTCTGTGCTCTCTCTCTAGCCTTCGTCAATAATTTCGGGTCGTAGGGGTTTGTGGGTGATGTGGGTGTGTGTTTTATATTGTGTTGGGTGTGTGGGAGTGGTGTTAGTATGTGTATCAGGTGTGTGTGTTTCAAAATGACCAATGTGGCTGAGTTTTCTATGTGTGTTTGTATTTTAAGCGCGGCGGTGTGTACCGCCAATGGAATACCGCGTTTGAAAGACCGCCGCGTGGATTTGTGGGTCGGAATGGTATGGGCGTATTTCTGTTGCCGTGACGGTGGAGGTTTGGTCATCGCCATTTTTTCGCTGACCTTGGGTGTGGCGGACTTTTGTGGATGTCGGGTTTTTGGCGGTTTGCAAGTTGCGGGTCAGAATGACCGTGGCGGTTTACCACGGTCGCGGCGGTGTTATGGCGGTCTTCTGACCGGCGGTAAGCGCCTTTTACCACCGAGGTCAGAATGACCCCCTGAATGTCAGACCTCCACTGGACCAATATGTAACTGAACCAGTGAATCATCACTCTTTCAATGTCCTTGCATTGAAACTTCCTTTATAACAGATGATTAATTCTTGCTTCGCCGTTTGTCTGGGTGTGCCTATCACTGTATGTTCCACACGACAGGCAAACAGAAATTGTTCCTTTGTATAAGGTGTGCCTGTCACCGTTCCAATGCAGTTCACTATTATGGTTTACCCATCGTAGCAAAGTCCAACTTCCCTTTAAGACATTGAATTAGCCATCCCTTTAAGTACACCGGTGTTGTTGGGCACGCCCCCAAACAGACGTTGTTCATGCAGCGTAGCTTCCTTCACCACTCGTTGTATTTGTGCTGATTTCTAGGAAGGTTCCGTGAAACCGCATGCTTCCTCTTTGGTCCGACCCCGAAATCCTCCCAAAACGGACTACGCTGTGGCTGCGTCCTCTCAACCAGTGCGCAAACGCGATCTCCGCGATCGCCAGAACAGCGCGTCAAAAGATCTGAGACACCCAACTCCACGGATGTTGAGGCGACACCCACCTTCGTCGCCAAATGTAAAGTAGACAAAATCACAATCAGGTGTATATGCACAGTCTTCGGTTTATTCTATATCGCCTCAGCCATCGTTATCCTAACGCTGCCAACCGTCTTCTCGCATCCCCGTCATTCTCACACTCGAATGACGGCGATCGCATGTTCTCATACATCACACCGCACACATGGATACCCACCACAGTTCTCCCCCTACTCAAGAAGCTTTCTGTAGATCCAATAACACTGCCCAATTACAGACCTATATTCCTGCCACTGTGCCAGGTCAAAGACCTAAAGAAACTTATCAACAAATGCCTTACCAACCATCTCAATGACTACCAACTCCTAAACATCCCAAAATCTGGTTTCTGACCCAACCACATCATATGAACAGCCATCCTCGCTACTACAGATGCCATCAGTATGATTCTGGACAAAGAAAAAGTGCCTGCCTTCATCCTCCTGGACCTCTCTGTGGCATTCAACATGGCATCCTACTACATTCTCCTCCAATGCTTGCATGAGATTGGAATCCAAAGACGAGCTGACAATTGGAACTGCTCCTTCATGACTGAGATGCCCACAACCTCATGACGACTGCAAGGATCCTCACTGAGAGTGACTGTCTTCCAAGCATCAATGATCCCGCTCATGCTCATCTTCCACACTCACAACACTGATGTCATATCCTATGCCGACAACACTCAGGCCCATATTTATGCTTTTTGCCACAAAACTGCGCTAGTGCAGTTTTGCAGCAAAATGTTTAGCGCCGGCTTGCATCATTTAACAACGCCAGCTGCACACCGTACTTATTGAATGGTGCAAGCTAGCGCTAAACTTGGGCTAGTGTCTTCAAGAAAGACGCTTGCTGGGTGGCGGTGGCAGTAGGGAAGGAGGGGCTTGTGCATCAAAAAATGACGCTAGCCTGGTTAGAGGCAAAATAAATGCCTCTAACCAGACTAGTGCCATTTCCTGTAGAACACCCACCTAAAACATGACTCCTGTCTTAGGAAAGACAGGAGTCATGCCCACCACCCCAATGGGCAGCACATGGGACGAGTATCCACTGGACATGGCCATTGCACCCTGTGCCATGCAGGGGGCCCCAAGTTAGGGCCCCCGATGGCTTTTTTATATTTTATTTTTTTTAAACTTACCAATACTTACCCTACTTACCTGGGATGGGTTCCTAGTAGTTCACAAATCGACCTACCTCATTAATATTTATGAGGTAGGTCACAATTTGTAACCAATTAGGAATAGCAGCCATCAAAGGGATGGTGGACTGCTTGTGTCAGCAGGCCACTGTGGTTGTGATTGCTTTTTAATAAAGCAATCTTCTGTTTTTTAAATGTAGACCTTTTCCATAAAAGAAAATGGGATCTTTTTTTTTTCTTTAAATTAAACTTTTAAGTTGCCTGTTCTCCAAAAATGTTTTTTGAACATTCTCAAAGAACGCAGAGTCCAATGGGGGACTCTTTCCCATTTTTGAATGTGTTATCACCAACTTTGAATTGGTGGAAAATGTTATTGTTTTGCGACCAGAATTCAGTGACAAAACATTATTACATGCCATTCTAAATTGGTATTTGGAAGGGACACCCTAAACATGCCCCTTTCAGGTACCAAATCGGTATGTATGCACAACCCAATATTGCGATTCAGTAATGTGATACCGATTTGCAATTTGGAATTAATACATAGTAAAATGACTTTTTGCGCTTGGAAAGAGGCTGATTCTGTGAATCAGCTGTTTGAAAACGCAAATTGGCTTGATAGATATGGCCCTAGCTGTCTCATGACACTGACAAGACAGAAGTCATGATTTTCAGGAAGAACACTTGGCCATTGGACTCCATCTGGTGGCCGTCTGACTCTGACCCGCAACTCCACCCCAACCACCCAAGCCAATAATCTTAGCATTTTAATTGATAGTCATCTATGTATGACTTCCCATGTCAATGCAGCCACAGCCTCCTGCTCCAAACCCTGAAGATGCTTGGAAAAACTGTAATGGCTCCCAACTAGCACCCACAAAACCATCACAGATGCCCTCATCAGAAGCAGGCTGGGCTATGAGATAGCCCTCCAACCCAGGTTTAGTAGACAACTTCAAACCATTCAGAAATCAGTAGCCCGATCCACACTCAGCCTATCACATTGCACACACATAATTCTGCACCTTAATGAACTCCACTTGCTCCCAATACACAAACTAATCTGGAACAACCTGCAGCTATAAATCAGAGTTGCTTCTTCAATTCTTGAGTTCCGCAAGACATTCAGACATAGCTGTTCGGATAGACACAGCTTCAAGCTAGGCTAGGCTAGACGTGCAGCTGCTTCTACGCCAGGATGCCGTCCCGGGTGATAGTGTGCTTCACAAATTTACACAACATAACATGAAGTTGAGTGAGGAAGACTGGGTAATGAGGTGAGAGAGAGGATGAAGGTACATAGGTAAGTAGCTATAGAAAAACATTTTAAAAGAGAGAGTTAAAGTAGAAGTAATAAGCAAATGGAAACGCACAGAAAGATTACTTTCAATTTCATTGCCACCAACTGCCAGAGAGTGTATGGGTTAAGGCTGGGAAGGTCAGACATACATAGGGGGTCATTCCGACCCCGGCGGGCGGCGGGCGCCGCCCTCCGGGCGGAGACCACCAGAAGACCGCACCGCGGTCAAATGACCGAGGCGGTCATTCTGACTTTCCCGCTGGGCGGGCGGGCGACCGCCAAAAGGCCGCACGCCCGCCCGCCCAGCGGGAAAGCCCCAGCAACGATGAAGCCGGCTCCGAATGGAGCCGGCGGAGTTGCTGGTGTGCGGCGGGTGCAGTGGCACCCGTCGTGATTTTCAGTGTCTGCTAGGCAGACACTGAAAATCATTATGGGGCCCCCAGGGGCCCCACGACATCCGTTCCCGCCATCCTGTTCCTGGCGGTTTTTACCGCCAGGACCAGGATGGCGGGAAGGGGGTCGGAATCCCCATGGCGGTGCTGCGAGCAGCGCCGCCATGGAGGATTCTTTGGGGCAGGGGTAAACCGGCGGGAAACCGCCGGTTGCCCTTTTCTGACCGCGGCTTTACCGCTGCGGTCAGAATTGCCCATGAAGCACCGCCAGCCTGTTGGCGGTGCTTCCGCGGCACTCTGCCCTGGCGGTTTTCAACCGCCAGGGTCAGAATGACCGCCATAGTCTTTTTCTTCTCTGCGGTGCACAAGGGGAAGAAAGCAACATAAATCTATATTTCTTTAAAAATGGCCTGATTCTGCTGTCGTCCCCTGTGCTGAAGCTGTCTGGTGACACACAGGCGGTCATTACAACATTGGCGGTAAAAGCCGCTTACCGCCGTGCAGAAGACCGCCAACACACCGCCGCGGCCGCGGAAATCTGCCACAGCTATTATGACCCACAGCTCGGAATCCGCCAAAATTCAGACACCCACACAAGTCCGCCACACCAAAGGTCAGTGATAAACTGGCGATAACAAATTCTCCAACGTCATGGCAACCGAAATACGCCCACACTATCACGAGCCACGAATCCACGCGGCGGTCTTTCAACCGCAGTATTCCATTGGCGGTACACACCGCCGCGCTCAAAATACACACACATTTACAAAACACAGCCACATTGGACAATTCGAAATACACACACCTGATACACATACACACACACCACTCCCACACACCCATTACAATATAAAACACACACCCACATCACCCACAAACCCCTACGTCAAAATTACCAAGAGAAGGCCAGAGAGAGACACCACAAACAACTACCAAGCATCCACAGGCACACAATACTATCACCCACATAACTTCCACGCACCTCACACAACACACCACTAAATATCACCCCACTTATCACCACACACACCACCCCACACATCACCCACACCACCCCATGGCACGGCAAAGACAGACACCCCAGGTTCTCTGAGAAGGAGCTCAGGGTCATGGTGGAGGAAATCTTCCGGGTAGAGCCACAGCTATTCGGATCACAGGTGCAGCACACCTCCATAGCTAGGAAGATGGAGCTATGGCGAAGAATAGTGGACAGGGTCAATGCAGTGGGACAGCACCCAAGAAATAGGGATGACATCAGGAAGAGGTGGAACGACCTACGGGGGAAGGTGCGTTCTGTGGTCTCAAGACACCACCTTGCTGTTCAGCAGACTGGCGGCGGACCCCCACCTTCTCTCCCACAACTAACAACATGGGAGAAGCAAGTCTTGGCGATTCTGCATCCTGAGGGCCTCGCAGGAGTAGATGGAGGAATGGACTCTGGTAATTCAAATCTTAACTATTACATCCCCCACCCTACTTGCATGCTATCACATACCCCCACCCTCACCCCATCACTCCAACTCCTCACAAATGTCCAAACATCACAAACCACACATCCTAACACCAAGCACTGCATGCAACAACAAAGCATGGACACCCATCACCAAAGCATCGCACTGCACATACCCATACACCCCCCTAAACCACCATCACACAAGGTCCCACACAGGAATGCAAGCACTGGGGTACACGGTCACCCACCTATTGCACACCATGGAACACACAGACGTAATAAACCTCCTTTTATACCCCTGCAGGACCCCTACTCAACGTTACCGGACAGGAAGGTCCACACATGTCCACACCACCAACAGAAGAGGCCCATAGTGATGACAGCAGCTCTGTCCAACTGGATCTAGATGACCAGCCCGGACCATCGGGGACCTCGGGACAGTCGGTTCCCCTCACACAGTCACAGACCACCACAGAGCTTCCCCCCTCTGGAAACACCAGCACAGCACCCACCCATCAGGCCAATACCTCTGTCCCCAGGACACGTAAATCAGCAGTGTGTCCACCACTAAAGGGAACCCAGGCTAATCCACCACCCCAACAACAACAGGGACCTGGGGGCAGTGGTAGTGGCACTCGGTCCAGGGGACGGATGCCCAGGAACACAGGGGAACTGGGAGGGCTGCTGTGCGACAGGGGGAGGACAGGCAAATGGAACCCACTCTCCACGAGGCCCTCTCCAACATCATGGGAGCCTACCACCACTCCCAGGAGACGATGGCAACGGTACTGGCCAAGTTTCAGGAGACCCAGCGCCTGCAGGAGGAACAGTACTTGGGCTTCAGGGAGGAACTCAGATCCATCAATTCCACCCTGGGCACCATCGTAGGGGTGCTGAAGGAATTCCTCAACACCAGAAGGGACACTGTGGCACAACAAGGGGCCCCTGACACTAGCCTGGACGATGAACTGCCCACCACCTCCGCCGGCGCAAGTGGACAGGATGCCCCGCCACAGGACCACCACACCAGCACCTCACCCCCTGCAGAGGGAGGACCACCCCGCAAACGGTCCCTGAGATCTAGGACAAAGTCAGAGAATGATGCCAAGACCCCCGCCAAGAAATGAGACCACCCTGAATGTCATCTTTCTGTCCCACTTTTTAACCCTGTCCATCCTCAAACTGCCCCAGCTCCACTTCCTATGTCCATTTGGGCAATGCACCTGTGAGACTAATAGACTGGACTCTGCCATGGACATTCCTCCACCATCACCCCTCACCATCTTACAACCCCCTCCAGTAGTGAGCACTCAAATAAACACCCTTGAAGCACAAAACAATCTGGAGTCAGTCTGTGATTTCTAAATAGTGTATTAGCAATTACAGTGTAAAAATGCTCTTTCAAATGTAATGTCAACATACCCATGTCACACAGCTCTAGTCCATGAGGAAACAAAGCAGATGTCACACAGTGGGACCCACATCTGTGAATTCATAAGGGAAAGTGACAACTCAGTGACCATAGACTGGGTGAAGATGACAGACAGTAGAGAGGTAGTAGTGTTAAAGTACATGTAGTAGGCAGGTTTGTATTCTTACCTGTGTCTCACTGGAAATATTGCAGGATCACAGAGTTCCTGTTGTCGATGTCCTCGTCTTCTGCTTCCTCATCTTCAGTGTCCACAGGCTCCACAGCTGCAACAACACCGCCATCTGGACCATAGTCCTGCAGAAAAGGCACCTGTCGTCGCAAAGCTAAGTTGTGAAGCATACAGCAGGCCACAATGATCTGGCACACCTTCTTTGGTGAGTAGAATAGGGATCCACCTGTCATATGGAGGCACCTGAACCTGGCCTTCAGGAGGCCGAAGGTCCGCTCTATTATCCGCTGAGTTCGCCCATGGGCCTTATTGTAGCGTTCCTCTGCCCTTGTCCTGGGATTCCTCACTGGGGTCAGTAGCCATGACAGGTTGGGGTAACCAGAGACAC
Organism: Pleurodeles waltl; assembly: GCF_031143425.1. Taxonomy (NCBI): domain Eukaryota; kingdom Metazoa; phylum Chordata; class Amphibia; order Caudata; family Salamandridae; genus Pleurodeles; species Pleurodeles waltl. The sequence goes on along the minus strand of NC_090443.1, from coordinate 496,933,361 downwards.
CTGCAAATGGCGAGGCACAACTGTTAGACACACACTAAGCTGTAGGGATATCCCCAGACCCAGACAACCATTCCCACTGACTTGCTTCCAGGTGCTCACCTAATAGCCACACACAGGGGCATATTTATACTCTGTTTGCGCAGAATGTGCGTCAAATTTTTTGACGCACTTTCGGCGCAAACCCTGCCCGATAGTTATACTTTGACGTCCGACACAGCGGGCGTCAAAGTTCCACCATGTCCGCCATTTTTTGGAAGGGGGAACCAGCCTTGCGTTAATTATATGCAAGGTAGGCGTTCCCTTCCAAAAAATGACTTTAAGGCCTGTGCCCCATATATATACTGTGACGTCATTTTGACGCACAGGAGGGGGCAGGCCTTAAAAAACGGCGCACAGCCTGATGGGCGCCGTTTTTTTAACGCCTGGGTCAGGGCAGGCGTTAAGGGACCTGCGGGCTCAGAAGGAGCCCAGAGGTGCCCTCCCCTGCCCCCAGGGACACCCCCTGCCACCCTTGCCCACCCCAGGAGGACACCCAAGGATGGAGGGACCCATACCAGGGAAGTTGAGGTAAGTTCTGGTAAGTATTTTTTTTAGTTTTTTTTTTTTGTGGCATAGGGGGGCCTGATTTGGGCCCCCCTACATGCCACTATGCCCAATGACCATGCCCAGGGGACTTAAGTCCCCTGGGCATGGCCATTGGGCACGGGGCATGACTCCTGTCTTTGCTAAGACAGGAGTCATTCCCATGGGGGTTGTGCATCCAAAAAAATGGCGCAAATCGGGTTGAGGCCTGAATTTTACCTCAGACCTGACTTGCCCCATTTTTTGACGCACAACCCCCATTTTCCCATACGCCGGCGCTGCCTGGTGTGAGTCATTTTTTTTGACGCACACCAGTCCGCAGCGCCGGCTAACGTCATTCCATAAATAAGGCGCCCGCATGGCGCGTTGGAATGGCGTTAGCTGGCGGTAAAATTTTTGACGCACAACTGCGTTGGCGCAGTTGTGCGTCAAAAAGTATAAATATGGGCCACAGTGCCTCTGGAGTTGACTCATCACATAAGGGATGCTGCCATTCCGCAGAATGTAAGCGTCATGCACTGAGCCAGGGAATTTGGCATTAACATGGGAGATGTACTGGTCTGCCAAACACACCATCTGCACATTCATGGAATGATAACTCTTCCGGTTTCTGTACACCTGTTCACTCCTGCGGGGGGTACCAAAGCCACATGTGTCCCATCAATGGCACCTATGATGTTGGGGATATGTCCCAGGGCATAGAAGTCACCTTTCACTGTAGGCAAATCCTCCACCTGAGGGAAAACGATGTAGCTCTGCATGTGTTTCAGCAGGGCAGACAACACTCTGGACAACACGTTGGAAAACATAGCCCGGGACATCCCTGATGCTATGGCCACTGTTGTTTGAAATGACCCACTTGCAAGGAAATGGAGTACTGACTGCACCTGCACTTGAGGGGGGATTCCTGTTGGATGGCGGATAGCTGACATCAGGTCTGGCTCCAGCTGGGCCCCCAGTTCCAGGATTGTGGCACGATCAAGCCTGTAGGTGATGATCACATGTCTTTCCTCCATTGTCGACTGGTCCACCAGTGGTCTGTATATCGGAGGATGCCGCCATCTCCTCACATGTCCCAGCAGACAGTGCCTATGAAGGACAACAGCGGGCACAGAGTCAACCAACTCAGAGGTACGTACCCACAGCTTACACAGATCACAAATCCTAATCCGAAATTTGGCTTGGATGAGTGTTGAGGCAAGGCCTAGGTATGTGTGACACAGTTAAAAATTAAGCTATGTGGGCCCCCAAAATGACGGCTGACTGACTTGTAAAGTGGGACAATGGGATGTGAGGTAACTGCGCTGGCATTGTACACCGTCGCGGTCGAAGCCCACAGCACAATTCTGCATTGGTTAACATTGGACCCTATGGGTCCCAGGAGCCAATGACGATGTATGCCGGCGGTGACGGTACTCACCGCCGCGGACGTGACTGCCATTTCCTATCTGTTCAATCACTCGATACCTGATCTTCGTCAGGAGAGGACCTACACTGTAAGTGCTGCTGTGACCTCAGTCTGGAAGAGACAATGGCTCGTGCGTCTGGGGAAAGGACCCCTGCCTTCACATCGGAGGAGTTGAAGAAACTAGTGGATGGGGTCCTCCCCCAGTACACGCTACTCTACGGTCTTCCAGACAAACAGGTAAGTACACTGGGAGCATGCTGTATGGGCTATGCCTGTGTGGAGTGGGGTGGATGAAAGATGGGGGGAGATGGAGGCATGCATGAAACGACGGTGAGTGCATGTGCCACATGGCAAGGGTCGGGATGGGGGCCAATTACTGTGACGGTGCAGTTGGTAATAACTTTTCTTTTCCCCCTGTACAATTCATTTAGGTCAGCGCCCACCAGAAAAAGGATATTTGGCGTGCCATCGCAAAGGACGTCCGGACCCTGAGGGTCTACCACAGACGGAGCACCCACTGCCGTAAGAGATGGGAGGACATTCGCCGCTGGAGCAAGAAGACGTCGGAGGCCCAGCTGGGGATGGCCTCCGAACGTGGGAGGGGTGCCCGTCGCACCATGACCCCCCTGATGTTCAGGATCCTGGAGGTGGCGTACCCGGAGTTGGATGGGCGCTTGAGGGCATCACAGCAGCCACAAGGGGGTGAGTTCATTCTGCTGATTTTGCACGCAGTGGAGGTGTCTGGGTGGGGGAGGTGGGCTGTGGGTTTCCCTAGGCCAGGGCGAGTGTGCTAGTTAGGTCTCCTTGTTCTGGCAGACCCTGTGGAACCCCACCCCACCTGTGTACAGGGCCAAGTACACCTAGTCAGGCTCCTGTGTCATCCATGTGTGCAGATGTTGGCCATAGCCTTGTAGGCCATGTCCCAGGGATTGGACCGGGGAGGCCAAGTGCGCGGCGTAGTGCAGGGGGCTTCTGTGTCTGTCGTGTCCGCCAACAGTAGCAGTAATGCATGCACTCAACATGTCTTTCTTCTGTCGTCGTCCCCCCTTTTTGGGGTCTCCCTGTTCTTGTGTGCATTAGCATCATCAGGCGGAGGAGCAGTGGCACCGGAGCAGGAGGGAGCTGCATCCCACATGGCCCTGGAGGGCGAGACAACGGACTCGGAGATCACCAGTGGGACGGAGGGCGAGGGGAGCTCAACGGCGGGGACAGGAACTGACACCAGTGACACAGACTCGTCCTCTGATGGGAGCTCCCTTGTGGTGGCAGCAACATTTGTGCCCCCTGCATCTACAGGTACAGCCGCCACCCCCCCCTACCAGCACCGCCCTCCCAGCGGCTCCTCAGCCTTTGCCCCGTGCCCACTCACCCAGGAGGGTGGGTATCACCTTCGCCCAAGGCACCTCAGCCCATGCCCTAGTCACCCCTGCTGCCCTCAGTGAGGAGGCCATTGACCTCCTGAGGTCCCTCACTGTTGGGCAGTCTACCATTTTGAATGCCATCCAGGGTGTTGAAAGGCAGTTGCAACAAACAAATGCATTCCTGGAGGGCACAGATTCTGGTCAGGCGGCCCTTCAGTGAGCTTTTCAGACTCTTGCCTCAGCACTGATGGCAGCCATTGTCCCTGTCTCTAGCCTCCCCCCTCCAACTTCCTCCACCCAGACCTAATCCCCTCTACCACAGCCTATCCCAAGCACACCTTCAGACCAGCATCTACACACATCAACACACAAGGGAAGCTCAGGCAAACATAAGCACCACACAGGCACTCACGAAAGCATCACACACGTGCAGACACACCAACATCCACTGCCTCCACTGTGTCCCCCTGCTCCTCATCTCCCTCCTCCCTCCCAGTCTCATCTACACTCACACCTGCATGCACTACATCTACAGCCACTACTTCCATCACCAGCACACACACCACCACACCCCGCTCACCTGCAGTCACCACCCCCACTGCCATTCACACCTCCCCTGTGTCCTCTTCCAGTGTGTCTGTGACGCCACCTCCCTGGATACACAAACGCAGGCACACACCCACCCAACAGCCATCCACCTCAGGACAGCCTCCAGTGAATGCACTTTCACCCAAAGTCACCAAATGAACACCTCCTACAACCACAACCTCTTCCTCCACTCCCAAACCCCCTCAAGCTACCCATCCCAGTGTTCCCAAGAAACTTTTCCTGTCCATCTTGACCTCTTTCCCTCACCTCCCCCACCCCGTCCATCTCCTAGGGCCAGACTTTCCAGGTCCCAACCTAGCACCTCAGCCACAACATCTCCGGGACCAGTGGTGCCTGTAGTCACCGGAATCTGGAGTGCACGGCAACCAGGGCAGCCAGTGTGGCACAGAGCCACAGCACAAACAGTCCCCCACCTGTCAAGGATCAAAAGTTGGCCAGTTCCCGGCGGGAGAGGGGGAAGACTCCAGCCACCAAAGCCGCTCCCAGGGGTACAGGTGGGAGTGTGGAGTCAGCTGCGACACCTTCCAAGGTGGGGAAGGGCCACAAGAAAGTCAGCAAGTCTGGGAAGAACAGCACGGCGGAGAAGTTACTACAAGAGGCGGTGCACCGCAAGATGAGCAGATAAATATATAATGTAAGAAAAGATAAAGTTCAATGTTCCGCTGTCATAGATAAACAGTCCTTTTTTAATATTTCATAGCAGATCCAAAGTGTTGATTCCACACAATTCCGTAGGCAAAGGATTTTTCAAAAGCAAAATTTAATGAAGTAAAAAAGCCAAGTAGTCTTGCAATTCCATAGACAAATTAAGTGGCACTCAAGATAGACAGCCAACGCTTTTCGCCCAAACAAACGGGCTTCTTCAGGGCTGTAATACAATCAGAAAAACAAATATATGCTATGCTATACGTTGCATAGAAGAAAAAATATTTAGATAGTTATGAGGATACTAAGGGGGTCATTCCGACCCTGGCGGTCCATGACCGCCAGGGCCGGGGACCGCGGAAGCACCGCCAACAGGCTGGCGGTGCTTCCTGGGCCATTCTGACCGCGGCGGTAAAGCCGCGGTCAGAAAAGGGCAACCAGCGGTTTCCCGCCGGTTTACCCCTGGCCCAAGGAATCCGCCATGGCGGCGCTGCTTGCAGTGCCGCCATGGGGTTTCCGACCCCCTTCCCGCCATCCTGGTCCTGGCGGTAAATACCGCCAGGAACAGGATGGCGGGAACGGGTGTCGTGGGGCCCCTGGGGGCCCCTGCACTGCCCATGCCATTGGCATTGGCAGTGCAGGGGCCCCCTAACAGGGCCCCACAAAGATTTTCAGTGTCTGCTTTGAAGACACTGAAAATCGCGACGGGTGCCACTGCACCCGTCGCACCCCTTCAACTCCACCGGCTCCATTCGGAGCCGGCTTCATTGTTGAAGGGGCTTTCCCGCTGGGCCGGCGGGCGGCCTTCTGGCGGTCGCCCGCCGGCCCAGCGGGAAAGTCAGAATGACCGCCGCCGTCATTTGACCACGGTACGGTCTTCTGGCGGTTCCCGCCAGGCGGGCGGCTTCCGCCACCCGCCGGGGTCGGAATGACCCCCTAAGTGTGGAAGAAGGACAAGAAAGAAGCTACCGTGTACCAACACATTGGTAGAAAAAGATGAACCCGTAAATGAAAAGTGACATGCCATGCAGACAGAGACCACTTTTTTTGTAAAAAATATGTGAAAAACAGCCAAGTGGTAAATTTACTGAAGTAAAACTGATATATTCATATAACAAAACGTACATAGTACAATAATGAATATCCAATGAGAGATGAAGTCCCAAAGGCAAAGGAGAGCGAAGGAAAAGGAGAGTAGGGTGAAAAAAACGTACCATCAATGGTGTCCAGTCAGTGGTATTGAAAAAAAAAAATATATATATATATATATATATATGTATAGGTAGATTGATGACCTAGGAAAACAAAACCAAAATAAAAAGGGGAGTAATTGGAAATATGAGGTAAACAGGGGTACAATCATATCGAGAGAAAGTCACGGAGATAATAAAAATAAAACGCTAACATTAAGAGCCTGAAATTATGTGTATAAATAACACGTACTCGCAAAAACTGTAAATGAAGTGTAGTT